>NC_143550.1:9822500-10422500 GCF_054136105.1 Typopeltis vanoorti
TGGGTTAACTCTCACATCCAGTTTATCCTAACATGAACACATCATGCTCATAGCTTCTTCACTCTCCAAAAAACTGGGTACGTTTTTCGTTCCAAACAGTACTTCTGTCTTCAACTTCTGACAATTTATAAAGCTCAAACCCGCCCAACCTTAGGGCACTGGCATAGTGCATGCACCTGAAATTTCTCTCAGAATGCTTGATTCTATACAGAAGCGAGCAGTTCGCTTAATTGGTGACCGTTCTGTCGCTGTATCATGTCTCATCTACAGGCATTTTCATAGCTCTCCTTCTCTTTACTCAGTAAAACAGTCTTCACTATTGGTAAGAAGATGTGGGAAAACTCTTGAAGTTAGTAATAGAGAAGCTTCACAGAGAAGTTCTGTTATGGGCAAAATTATGTCCATAATTAAATCTTTAACATCCGTGAGGGGATGTTACAGACTGGTACTTATATTAAAAGCCAGCCTCTCGATTTCCTCTTTTTTCCCCCAGTTTTGTTTTATTTTTCCTCTATCGAAATTATACACATCACCGTAGCCCAAAATATATCTTTATGTTAAAGACATGTATTTTGTTTAAAAAACTATGCTTTTTTACTTTAAAACACATCAAACTATTATGATTCAGTCGAAAAACAATGTAATGCTCATTGTAATGATTTTCCAGTGTACTTTTGATTAGTGCAAAATAATAGGGGAAAATCAAAATGAAATGAATTTCATCTCCAATGGAAGAAGGGAGGGGAGAAAGTGAAGGAGTTAGGGTTTATTTACATTTATTTATTATTTATTTATTTTAATAAAATGAAATTAAAGGATTTTGTGCATTGAATTGAGGAAGGCAGTTAACTACATTTCATTTATTGAGCGGATACTTGTGTTCATAACTCGCCTAACGAAATATGATACCGGATAAGTAGAATAAGATTCAAGAAGGTTTAACACAGGAAATGGTTTCCATCGGATTCAAGTAAAAGGTAATTTAAAATATTCACAGAAAGAACAAATTTATATTTCTGACTTTCACATCTTTTATTTTATTTTTATTATAAAACAAAAAAAATATGACTCTGAGTATAGCAATATAAGTACAAATGCATAAACATATAAATGTATAAGTATGCATAAATAAAGAAATATTCCAAAGCCTTCTAATTCACCGTACAGACTACGCGGCATTATTTTGGTCCTGACTCCGGAAAGCCGGTATGCAGTCGTTCTCCATCTTACAAGGCTACCAAGCTTGAGTGCTTTCCCATGGCCTGCTAGAAAAGAGGTTATGCTCCTTATTCTGACTACTGTTTTGTGTGCACTCGCTTGTACTCTGCGTGCCATTTTTCTGAGGTGCGAGGATTAAAAGCCCAGTTTCCTTCAGCCGAAAAAAATCTTCTTTCCAGCGCTGCTGGCCGAGAGGTCATGGATTAGAATTCACCGCAGAGATGGATGTTGTTGACGTAATTAAGTGGTAAATGAATATTATCTCCCGATATGACACCATCATCATGCTTATGGGAGGTTTGAAGTGGCTTGTAAAAAGTTCCATGTTTGGAACTTTTTCCAACGTGGAACTTTCCACGTTCGAAGCACAGAAAATTGCACACTGAAACAGAAAGATTTTGAAGCAACTTATGTGCTGCAGGGGTTAACGACCTTTCATGGGCTGGATTCAAATAAAAAATGCAATACGGTTTTTAATGCAGTTTTCTGCGCTTCGAACAATTTCATTTCTCAATATGTTAAAAACATATAAAATCGTTCTTATTTAACTGTGAATCCGAACCCATCAGTGATATGAAATATAAGCATAATGATATTGTGGAATTGACAGATAACTTTAGAATCCTGCTCTGGAAACTAGTTCCGAAAACTTTCATTAATATTCGTTTGAATGATCTGCAAAGTGGAATCCTACTTTTCTCAAAAATTTCCTTACAATATTGTTTTACAATTTCCTTACAATATAGTGATTAGTAATGAAAAGAAAAAAAATAATAGAAATAATAGAAAAAAATAACAGCAATAAGGCTCAACTCCGAAAGGCCTCTTCAATTAACAATTGCAAAGTGAGACAATTTCGGACTGAAAAAAGAAATGCACCAATTAATTGTGCTCGATTATTAAAATTAAACGATGTGGAGAGATATTAAGTATTCTTCACCATATGTGCGTCGTTGGCCACATCTATTTACATCTTTTCCCATTGACTTTAGTATATGGAAGCGTTTCTATCATAAAAACGATCTAAATTTGAGAGAAAGTTATGGCAGTTCGTGCATTATCACGTGCGTCATTTCGATTATTAGGAAGCACATTAAATAGGAGGGGGGGCTAAACATGAAAGTTAATGAAGGAAATGGGCGGCTGTAACTGAACTAATTAATGAAATCGCTTGGAAACAGCTTACATATTTGATAACATGTAAAAAGGAAAGTGTGGTATCTGTAGGAAGGTGAGCATACTGATTTAGAAACATAAAATCTTTTACGTCACTTTTAATTTTCCTAAATATTTTTTTACCTATTCCTGGTACTGAAGCATTCTTGGAGAAGTATTGCAAGCTAATCAGATTATAAAACATTTAAACATTTATCCACCTATAAAATGGAAGTTTTCTATTCACTAGTCGGTTTCGCCATTGAATGTTTATTCGGACCAGAGGTGTTTTGGCCACGTTAAAATCTTCCTCATATACTGCTAATAGATTGTTTATTATTGTGCGTTGCCAGATCTTATTACGAACTTTTTTTTTAATATAGCATTGGTGCAAATATCCAGAACGAGAGCTTAATCATTTATTCATACAACTTTTTCTTATAAGAAGTTGTCGCTCACATCATTCGGTGCTAATTTTCATCTGACGTGATCAGATAAGAACATAGAGTGCGGTGCGTCTTTATGGATGAGACCTCCCCGCCCACCTCTGACACATCGCTGAAACTGTTGGAAGGAATATCAGGACTCGACAAGGGAAGCCTTCTCATCTGGAGAATAAATAGGCAGTCTACTCACTCATTTTTGAAAGCTAAAATACGCTAAGGAATGTTTCAACGTCTTAATTCAGCAAAATTCTGCTCAAGGAACTTGGTATGAATATTGCGATGCGTTGAAAGGAAGTTTACCCCGTGATTAATTTATTACATACTTCCGTCACGAAGCATTCGTTATTTGCAAAATCAATTCATATTTAAAAAAAATGAAATTAATTAATTAAATTTTAAAAAAAAACCTCCACGTCCGGAATTTCAGAAGGATAATCTGCTGATTACTGACAATATTTTCATGTAACAGAAGTCTTCGTTCTATCATTTATAATTAAATTTGATTTCTTAAGAATTAATTTTATTTTAGAAAATTTCTTCTAAGAATAAAGTTTTAATTTTATTCTTATTCGCTTTCTTATTTATCCTCTTTTTATTGTTAAGTTAAAATTTAAGGATAACATTAATTAAATTTATCCTTCAAATTTATTACATTCAAGGTGGGTGTTAGAATATGTGTTAATCAGTATAAAACGAAATATCTAATTGTAAATCCCTTAATGCATAACATTATACATATCTGCAAGGAGATATGTTTTGCATTATGGGAGATACTGAGATAAGAGTGACGATAGCTTGGCCCACCTTTGCTCCGAGTTGCCTGGTGTTGTACCACCTTTCCTCAGTCCTGAAGATATTTTCAGGCGCAAACTTTGTTTGCTCACACTTGGATAAAGGATTAAACTAAATTTATTATAGTCTAACCAAGTGCAAAATAAACTTAAAAAAAAAACAAACTGTCATCATTTGTGCAGGATACATGATTGCGGAAGATCTTTGCGATTGGCACTGTTTCTTAAGGCCGATTTGCTTTTAAAAGGATAACTGCCGTTTTCTATAATCTGCAGTTTTAAGAGTCAGAAAAAAAACTGAAATATTTCATACAATTTCATCATTAGTATATTTTTAATTTATTAATAAAATAATTTAAAATTTTCATTTAAAACAATTTTAAATGCTATTTATATTTATATAGAAGTTAAGTATGCAAATGTTGCTAACTAAACAAATTACTATTAAACTACGAACCTAGAATCATTTGAGTAATCAACAAGAAAGGCCTCTCATAAGCGACATTAATTTTGTGGGTGAAATTGCATGACTTCATCTATCTCACTGAGGGAATAAAGGCTAATTAAGTGTCCCAACAAAAGTGGTTCAATTTCGTTCTAATTCTGCGTAGATTTAAATCACTGTTAGCATGCTGCCAATGCCAAACTCGCAGAATGAAGAATGCAGAATCAAAATGTTCGTCTTTCCTCAACTAGGTTTCATGCTGTTTTTTTTTTTTTTTTTTTTTTTTTTGACAGTGATATCATGAGCTGTAATGAATATTTTTTCTAAAAAAAAATCATTTTTCTGTACATTTCTGATATTTAAATTTTATAATCATCGTTCATCTTTTTCCCCTTTATTTTTTTAATAATTTTGATAACTAATGTAAGTATACTTTATGATTAGTCATGCATAATGAAGTACAGCTCCAAAAAATCGAGTGTTGTGGATATGAAATAGGACTCAATGATCTGAATATTAATGGATTCGAATATGTGGAGCGCAGTGCTTAAAGGGCTGAGATAACGGCTTGTGCAGCAATATTTGTTACAGGTATAAAAACATGTTTACGCTTACCTACTCCAGCAACAGTACACCACCCGGGCCTGTTATAGTTACTTCTCGTAGTTTATCGCGCGTACGGTAGTAGAAGAGCGCACGTGTTCACCTCCGCCTGCAGATATGCGCGTCATGTTCGCGATTAATTTCCATTCACAGCAGATGAGGCGGGTTCTCCCGAGATGCATTTTACGGCAGCGACGTGACACAAACAAAGGGATCGGGCTTGCCTCTCTTACCGTCAGTCTGTAGATCATAATTTGATACTGCAAATGAGGTCATTTCTGATCGATAGTTTCCATAGGACGGCCAACGAGAGCCTCTTGCAGTACGTATGGCTTGAAGGTCCCTTTCCCAGCTGTGAGCGCCAGTAATGGACCTTCTCTCTGCGCTTTCCTAGTCGACGTTAGGAGAATATCGCTCCCTACGGATGAGTCCTGGAAGGCTATAACACTCTGCCATTTTTTGCATTCTACCAAGAGACAGAAGTAAGGGGAGAAAATGGGGAAGTACAGTGCCAGGAATGGCTCAACCTCCACACCGAGATGCCGATCGTTTTTCGGGAGAGAGTGCATTGATTTTCGTCGTTTCAGTTGCTTCGATGACGTGCAATGCACGTGTGTGTCGTACTCCCCGGCTTTTTTATTTCTGACAACAGCTGCACTTTAGATGCACCGAGTAGTCGAAACTTGATAGAGATTTAATAACAAAATGAAGCTCTTAAAAAAGACATGAAGAAATCCGATGAAATATTGAAGAAGCACGCTCCTTCTTGCTGCAAAAACATCTGTCAATTATGGAAGGGAAGCCCAACGAGTTACTTAAATCTCTCATTTAGTTGCTGCACTGAGCGGAAACCGTAAGATGGCTTCAAAGTATAAACACGAAATTGCCATTATTTGCAATTTGCAGTGAAGAGTGGGGGAATAATAAATAGGCAAGGTTCGTCCCCTTTCAGTAGCACCTTCCAAAAAATCTAATGCAGTTTGGAAATCGATTCCGATGAAAGTTTAAAATAAATAAATAAAAATAACTGTTGCGTCTTTCCTATTGTCTATTATTTATCAGATCACGTAGATCACTTTGCTTATGAAAGATTAATATTGTTATCCAATTAGTGGAGGTTTAACTAAAGAAGTAGTTCCAGACATAAGCAGCTTAATTACACCGAGACGATGTTTATTCTTCTAATTTGAGGAATCGGAAGTGCTAATTTCTTGATGTTCTCATAACTTATTGGGATAAATATGATTTTTCTGTTTCTGTTATTAGGATATTAAACAAATTAAACGATGTTCCAGTGATTTTTGGATAATTGGAGATTTCATTTCTTTCTCTGATTTTGTTAAACACACGTGTGATAATATTCAAAGCTACATATGTCAGTGCAGGTTTTTAAAATGCTTTCTTAGAACATTGAAGAATTTTTTTAAAAAATAAATAATGTCCACAAAAATAAATAAATAAAACCGTTCTTAATTCTATAAATATTGTCAAATAAACAAGTTACCAACATTTTTATTATTGCAGTAGACTGCGTGCTATAAATGATTCTGAATAAAATTATTAAATGTCGATTTAGAAAGAAAAAAAAACTTATTTTCATTTATGAATTAAGTTGCCTGAAAAACTATTGCAGTTTGCAGTTAAACATGTAATTTAAGTTACAAGACATTCCTGCATCACTGTGTCTGAGGCAGATTAATTTAGCGTCAGTTGAAAAAAAAAAAAATGAATAAAATAACGAATTCTCTAAAATAACTTTTTATCCTCCAAAGAAAGTAGGTGGAGCTATTATAGACAGAAGTTGTTACTGATAGCCTACTTCATGGCTACTGACGATTAGCTAGGTTTAGAGAATAAGCAGCTAGCTTCTGCCACAGTCGTTTTTGATAAACTGCATTTAAAAAAAAAAAAAATGGAAGTCTAGATTTAGAAGCCAAAGCATGATTGACCCCTAACTTTTGGAAAGGTATATGTATACTTGCGCAAGGAATGTATGTAATCAGTCGTATATATGTAAGCACGCTATTTGAAAAATAATTTGATGATATTCTATATTATTTGCAAAACCTTTGATAATTATTTATCTCTTACTTGGTTTTAATTCATTTAGTTGTGATGAACACTAGATTTATTTTTCATAACAAAACTATTATGTAGAATTTTGAGGACGCATTAGGAAGAATATGTTTAAAAAATAATAAAATTCATCTGGTTCTGTATTTTGGACATACTTTGTCCAAAATTTATTTAATTTATATTTCTTATATCTAACGGTGAGTATCATAAAGCTTGTAATTAAGGTCAGATAAACCCAGGCGATACGGCTAATATATTTTACTGTGCTTTACTGTGCTCGGCAGATAGTCTGCGTTTGCTTGCTTTGCGAGGAAAAAAAAAAAAAAAAAAACTGAGATTATAAATACAAACCAAAAAAAAAAAAAAATCCAGGCATGCTCGCTGAAATTGTGTATTGCTGAGGTTCATCTTTTTCCAACGAAACAACAGATTTACACACCGATCTGACGAGTGGTTCAAAAATATCCGTAGTATACATATTCTTGGAACATGGCCTTAAAGCAGCTGCCTTCGATTATCAATTGTTGGGAATTTCATTTATTGTGTTAATTTAGTTCTGTTACGCCTGTGTTATTTGTAGGCCACATGGGATTCCCAGATGCAACGTAAGGCTCCTATCAGAGTTTAGTCTTCGGACAATTTACCTTTCACGTATATTCCGATACATATGGACTGCGCGCGCGCGCACGCACGCACGCACGCACGCACGCACACACACACACACACACACACACACACACACACACACACACACACACACACACACACACACACACAGTGATTTGATGTATTAAATATTACGGTATGTAAATAATATTTACATATAATTTGCAAATCGAACTCTCTCATATCCTTCCCCCTATCCGTTATCGCTATAAACAACAACAGAACAGTTTTGGAAATTAAACTGTTCATCAAAGTGTCACCTGATAGAGAAACAAAATGCATTACGAAAATAGAGAATGAATTATCTTTAATTAAATATGGATAAAATGGTTTGGAAATATTTTATTTGTCTGCTAAATGGACAGTAATTACTTAATTTTATATTTAGTTGCTTGCGGTACCCCCTAACTCAGTCGGTAACGATGCTCTTCGGCTGAAAAGAAACAGATTCCAATCACGTTCTGAATGCGAGGAAAACCTTTAAAAGGCTTTTCAAATGAAAGTGAGTTAGTCGATTTTCTGTAGTTCAGACGGAGGTTTGCTTCTCGGAAACTCGGGGTTTTCATCCTTTTTTAGGTAAACAAACAGGCAAGAAGATGACACTCCTAAATGACAGGCATTGTAAGCGATTAGGAAAGCAGATGCAGATAGGATAACCATCCGATCAATGTAACAAATGGATGTATAGGAAGCCAAGTTACTATCGTGGCAGGCAATGAGCCTAACACTTTAGTGGGAAGATCAATTGAAATATTTTCAGGTTTAGTTGCATTTGCACTTTAAAACATTTAAACAACAAATATGTTATCATGGATTTGACAGACCCTTCTAGTTGCGTTTCAAAATATTAAGTATTAAAAACTTTCTATCCCTTTGGAAAATGGGGAGATGTAAACTGACTTACGCATAAATCAATGGATCGTTAAAGAGGTTACGTCTGATCGTTTATGGCATTAAACGCTGTAAATCTATAGCCTCCAAGCAGTTATCAAGAGTTGGATAATCCTAAAATCAAACTTTACTTTCACATATTCCTTTAGGCTTTCGATAAGCAGTATAGTAATCTTACACCAAATAACAAAACCATTTGCCACCGAAAGATAATCAGAAAAAAATCAACGGCATTCGAACCCACAGTAGTTAAGTTAATGACTAGAGAACTCTGCCCACTCATCAGGCTGAACAGGCCAGCAGGCTTTCTATGAATTAAACAAAGATAATGCATATTTTCTGGATGCTGATGAAGTCACTTGCGTAATAATAATTTATTATTATAATTAATACAATTTCCTAGTCATGGAGCATTTTCTATCCCACCAGCCACTAGGCTAAGGTAAAAGCACACAACAGAAAGAAGAGGAAAGAAGTAGCGTTCCTCCCAGCGATTAAAATAAAATAAAATGGAATATGTGTCACATACACTGGACATTAGCCGACTCGATGTCATATTCAAGTTTATTGTTTTGTACTCAGTCTACATACCTTCCCATTTATACTGCAGCAGCGCATGTTACCTCTTAGGAACTGCTAAATTTTCCAAACGTATATGTCGTACATTTGTCCTAGAAGCTGAAGACGCGCGAAAAAAAAAAATAATTATAATAATAACAATAAAACAGTGTATGGCTATTCAAAATTTATATTAATTTACCGAAATGGATCTGAGGAAGTCACTGGTAGTTTTATTTTTTTAAATGCACTTATGTAAGATTATT
Source organism: Typopeltis vanoorti (assembly GCF_054136105.1). Classification (NCBI taxonomy): domain Eukaryota; kingdom Metazoa; phylum Arthropoda; class Arachnida; order Uropygi; family Thelyphonidae; genus Typopeltis; species Typopeltis vanoorti. The sequence continues at coordinate 9,831,616 of NC_143550.1, forward strand.
TCGAATTCCAGTTTCGAAAATAGAGGGGGGGGGGGGAGTTTTGGTGGGTTTCGAGCATAGGGCTGGTTTCAGCTCCAAAATAACGTTTTGACTTAATTATTTGCTTCTCTTAAGGAAAGCAAATAATTTCTATATGTCTATAGGAAGTCTGTTAACAATTTGTAGTTTTCTAAATTGTTTTAATTGGATGATTTTCGAAAAGGAGGGTAAACATTAATACACTCCTTATCAAAAAATGCTTTTTTTGCTTGAAACGTTTGACAACAAAATAATTATGAAATGTTTCTGTTTTTAACAAAATGGCATTATTTGAACAATTCATAAATTGCCTATACAGAACCACGTGTTACACATTTATCATCAGCATTTTTTTCCCCTCCTCGTTATTCCCATATGAAAAGCCAATTTGCCTCTTCGAGGTACCCTTTGTTGTTTACTACTCCCTTTTTGGCTTTAAATAATGGAACTCGGCAGCCGTTAAAACTGCCTCGAAAAGAGCCGGAGTTTATCCAGAAGGATTTTGACCAAAGACATACATCTCTCAAGCAAAAGTCACATTAGGTGCTTGTTCCAGATATCGTATACGGCAGTCCAGAAATGTCAACATTTGTTGGTAGGATGCTCTGCAGTGCAATCAATCAGTGCAACACATATTCGAACGAATAGTAGTCGTAAAAATAAATAAACAAATAACATAAAAAGTTCATGGAGAGTTTGTACTGCATATCGTGTAATACAAACTATTGTTGAACCTGTTAGATGAATGAACAGTACTGTTATCATTTTTGTAAGATTAAATCACATCTAAAGGTTCAAATTAGTAGAGGACTTGTTAGGATCCTTAATTTGAAACGTAAGGACAACTTGAACTCGGGACGCAGGAGCTAACGTTTTCTCACGAACTACGTAAAATTACAGAACTTATCATTTCATATAATTTTAGAGAGTTAAAATAAACGTATAAATTTGTGTTTTAAATACATTACGGAAAATAACATACGTAAACTTGTGATTCTATGCTCTTCTAGTACTCAAACCGCTTACGTCATTTTTTATTATCATTATTAATATAAGCTCCTGTTCCAAACAGTAGCGTAATATTTATGACTTCTTCGAATGCAGCTAGATTTAACTTTTCTTTTTAAAAAAAAAAATAATTAGAGAAAGCAAACCTAACTATGCTGTTGCAAGTAGCGTATCTCCTAGTTTACTGTTATCTAGATAAATCCAGGGAATTCCGACTAATATTTCCCTTATTTGTTTTCCAAGCAGTATTAACATCTGAAGAGAAAGATTAGATAAATAGGTTAGTTTTTTTTCAGTTACCCGAAGGAGCTCGGGCTCTGAGACCACGCCTAGTGTGCCTGTTAATTACTTCAGTTCTTCTGGTCGATTTATATATTTTGTAGAATGAAGAATCCCAGTTTCTAAGAGAAAAATCACTGCTATATCCAATAAATATTTAACAGAGACGAACTAGCTTCAGATAAAGTAAAAGAAGAGAAGAAGTTACTTCGTAGCTTCGAATTTGAACTGTGAACAGCTATTTGATTAGAAGCTGATCGATTGCGTTTTTATAAGGCAAGAGAAAAATGGAGGAATAAGGGAAGCCACTCTGAGTGAACAGTGCTAAGAAATATATAACAAAAATCGCTTAAAGCTGTGAGCAGAACAAATTGAGCCCTCTGGAGAGTCATTACTTAATTAAACTGCTCATTTTGTATTGTTTTACCAAGAAGCTTTGTGGATATTTTTGGCATAACATTCAAAACATGAGAAAAAATTTCCAAGAGTATGTAATTTAATATCAGTAGGGGGTTAGCAGCTGAGAGGTGAGAAGTAGTGTCTTGAGATGATAATTACACCTAGCACTTTTGGAAGCAAAGGAAACTTAAGATAAGATAGAGTTTAGTCACCTCATGAAGAGAAATCTGACTTTTCTGTCTGGATATGGGGCAAAATAAGAGTGGGGAAAGTGAGATTTATTTGAGAAAAAGGAGAAGATAACATGTTTGGTTTGCATTGAAATGGAAGAAATATGCCTTTTTCCTCATCCTACTGAAGAATGAAAAGTCAATCATTTTAAGGTCCAGAGAAAATCTCGAAATTTTTAATGTGTAAGTACTACAAGTTTTGTCAAATGAAGGTGAAAAATCGAGCAAACGATCATCGGCAAAAATATGGATAAAATTTGCTGCCAGTGAGAGAAGTTAATTTAGATATAGGAGGAAGAATATAGACAGTATGGAACCTGAGAAAATCTCACAGTAATATGGAAATCCGAAGAGAGGAATCTATCCAGCATGACACGCAGGAAATTAGTGGGAATGAATCTGCTACCCAACTGCAAAAAGTGTCAGGGACATTAAGATTATAATTTGGTGAATAAGTGTTTATGCCCGACCAGATATAATGCCTTCGATCTATCGAAAGTGATTACATGTTTCTTTAATCCTTTTATTACTTTTTCCACAAATAAATAAAATAATATGAGCTCTTGAAGATCTGATCTGGATTCAGAGACAAAATCCATGCTTGTTTTCTATAAGTAATCCATCGGCTTCCAGGTGGTGAAGAAGACCAGTGAGATAAGTGAAATGAGGTCAATGAGTGATCATTTGACGGAAGAATTTTATTTCCTGTCTTTGGATGAGTTAAATTATAGGCTTCCTGAAATGATACATAGTAAATCAATAGGAGAAACAGTAAAGTTGATTATTAGGTCTTTAGCAAAATTGGAAAAATATTGTCATCCAGGGAACTTGTCATCTAAACTATTCAATAACTTCATATGTCTTTCGGGTGAAAGACAAAGGGAAATTGCTATTCTTGATTATTATTATTATTATTATTATTAAGAGAGATCTCCACGGAGTCAGGGACTCCTCGAGGGAGGCCACATACTAAACGCACCAGCTATCACACTTAATTCTTGAATTCATTCACACTGCTTGCACTCACAACATCCAATAGCAATCCATTCTAATTATGCACCACCCTCCGAGAGAAAAATCTAGCCCTCACACCTTCCTTGACGGCCTTCATTCTCAGCTTCCAATGATACCTTCTCGTCCTTTCCCCATCGATTCGATAAATTGAAAAAGTCTATCAATTAAAATCCTGTATAACCCTTTCAGAAGTATGTAAGTCTCAATCATATCACCCCACTTTCTCCTTTTGCTAGTGTCTGCAGTCTACATATTCTGAATATTTCTTCATAATCAGTATTCCACAATCCTGATATCATTTTAACACTCTCTTTTACACTCTCTCTCTAATATATCAGAATCACAACGAAACCTGGAGACCAGAACTGCGCACAATAGTCCAAGTGAGATCTTATCAAGGCCTTGTAAAGAGGCAAAATGACATCCTTATATTTACATGTGAACATTCGTTTCAGCATTACAATTATCTTTTGAGTTGTATTTGCAATCTTTGCCACATGGCCCCTGAACTTCAACTTCCTATCTACTAACACTCCAAGATCCCTAGTCTCATCAATTTCTTCTAGCATAATCCGACCAATATAATACGACATTGGATATCTAATCACTTTACATTTACTGACATTGAACTGACACCCATTTTCCCATGCCCACAATTCCAGCCTATTCAAATAATTCTACAAAGACTGCATATCAGCACCATTCCTGATTACCCTACCTATCTTTGGATCATCAGCAAATAGCTGTATATCGCTTGTCAAAGCTTTCCCAATATCATTAATGTATAGATTGAATAACAGTGGACCAAGCACTGATTCTTGTGGTACACCACTTGTTACCTTAAACCTTGCAGACTCAGATCCCCCATACACCACTTTTTGATATATCTGTCAGTCAGCCATCCTCTTATCCACGCTGATATTGTATAATCCAAAGCCATATTCTTTAATTTATGCAACAATCTACTATATGCTGTATTCTGCCAAACGTCTTAGCAAAATCCAAAAGTATCATTGTGGACCAATTCCCCTTGTCTATGTTAATGGTTACATTGTTATAGAATATAGTTATATAGGATTTAGAATAATAATAGTTAACATTATAACAGGGCATCATCAGTGCAGTATGAGAAAATAAAATGGGATATCGCGTTCCATTTTGTTGCGAAAACTAATTTTTCATTAGTTTGTAAGCTCAGATTCAGATATTTTTAGATATTTTAAATCAGATATTTTTTGCCAAATTCGCAAATGATCGATCACTTTTAACTTCGACGGAGCCATCAGTTTTCACAGTAAGTCTGCTGATTCATAACATACAGTACTTATTTCGAGCTTCAATTGTCATCTATTCTCATCGCTGATAAGTAACGAACCAGTTTTCCCTCATCCTCGTCTGAAGCGAATGGTTTAAAATACGTATGTAGCAAAAAGTAGAATGTAGAGTTTCATATTCGCATTTCTCCAGCCACAGGATCTGAGTTGCTCAGGTTTGATTTCGGTCTAAGATAAAGATATCAAAAAAGTAGAAAAATGCTTTGCAATATTTCGTACTCAGTGATTTATTCAGCATTTATTCAGTTATACATTATGTTAATATAAATGTTTGTCATCTGCAGGTTGTTAGATATGGGCAGTAACTTGGGATAAATAACCTTCTTAGGTGAGCCGTGCAATTTGCACATGCTCTCTTTGGAATACTTTGAAGATCAGAGTAAAGTTACTGAACATCTGACCAGAAACGATGTTGAATTGGCGTATATAGCAGACGCGATGCAATAGTATGGATCCCCTATCATACGAAGGTGTGTGTGTGGGTGTGTGACTCTGCTTACGTAAGCCTGGTTGAGACGGCACACCGAACCGATTTATCACTGTCAGTTTTGGCAGATTTCTTCTCTGTATTTAATTGTTATTATTAATTGATAACTAATAGTTAAAAAGGAAAAAAATGAAGTATATATATATATATATATATAATAGCTATTAGAAAAATCCAATGTTATAGATCGCATACTTCCCGTGGCATAGACATTTTATGGATTCGGCGTCTGTTCAAGTACAACTTCCTTTAGAATGTCAAATATATATTTTTCCAAACCTTGTCAAAATATTATTCTTTCTATTGTCGCGAACACGAAGTGGATAACAGACATCATTATATTCTCCATTTATTAGGTTAATGTTTTCAGATATAGAAAATGTCTGCTATCATGCTGCATATTGGCCATTGTTTTTATATATCACATGAGTTGAATCAATGATTTATCTCTCAAGACTCTTCAAAGAGGCTTAGCTACACAAAACACGTGTAATAAATTAGGAATGTTTAATTAATTTTTAAATATAATTAAGTAACATTTAAGTAATTACAGTTTACAAATGCAAATTCATAAGACATGGCCACCTCACTTTTTTTTTTCATTTCTAAAATGACAGATGACAGCTAATTATACGCTGCCTTCAGCTTACTTTCCACATGATTTTAATATGGTTTTTTGCATGCTTAACATATATTTTTTTTCCCAGTTATATTTCTGTTCTGTACTTTCCAGAAGAAGTACATTAACGATTACCTGGAAAAACTAAATGATAATTTTAATCCGTTCTTCATTTTGTTTTGTATTACGGAATTATTTTAATATTTCAAATGCAGTCAATCAATAAACCAACATTATGCAATCATCGTTCTCTTATTAAGATATTAGTATATAATAATAAAGGTTGTCGTTGTTTGATATTACGGAGAAACCTACCAAGGATGTGAAACCAGTTTATCATGTCAGCCAAGTGTAAGTTCTTGAGGCTTGTTTTCCACTTCTGTGGGATAAAAAAAAAAAACCCTGCCATATCCCTATAACACTGGAGAACTAAATAACCTTCATTTGAAAAATGTCCCCATAAAAGATTCTTTGCGTCCGAGATGGGATTCGAACCTACATTCTTCCAGCCAAAGGGCCTTCTATACCGACTCAGCTATTGAAACTCTATGATGAAGGATAAATATAACATTTATAAATATAAATATAAAAAGTGTGTTATTATACTTCAACTTTGTTTTTTTTTTATAATTCGAAATCGTTAGACCAGATCACATATAGTTTTAATAAGGTTTTGCATAGCATAAAAACCATAACTGAGACTTACATATTATGAATTTTTTTTCTCCAGGTATTTTTTTTATCAGATCTTTACGTTCTCTTTCTCTCTCACGCTCCAGCTTGGGAACGAACGAACACACACACACACACACACACACACACACACACACACACACACACACACACACCAAGCAAAAATTAACCTCTCGCGGCATGCACTTTCTTCTTTTTTTTTTGTCGCCTTTTTTATGGATGTCAACATTTTTTTTTTTTTTTTCATTTGTTGCAAGCCGTTTCAGTGACATTTCTCTTCAAGATCTTTATCTGGGAATTAAATAGAAGTGCTTATATTTGCAAAAAAATCCGAGTGTACATATGTTTCTGCAGTACTCTATTTTGCTAACAGCGGAAAAAATGAAGGAAGGAAAGCAAAAATAAAAATAAAAGCATTATTATGTATGACCTAAACATGCAGCTGAATAAAAATCCATGTTTAACCACTCAGGAAAAGTTATTCCGCATCACTTATTCATACGTCTGCGTCCGACATAGTTAAACGCTAACGGGCACCGCTAAACCATCCGTCATTTTATATTTGGCCTTAAACGCCGGCTCGTATTAGAAAGAAGCTGCGCTCACTGAGGCAGGCAGTTTTTCAATTCTTTCTAGTTGCTCGATAAAAACCGTTTAATAGAATCTAGCCTGGTGGTGAGTGCGATCCGTGCCGAATGAATGTAGTGGAGAAATGTTTATGGTCTTGATTGAGTGGAACGGTACAGCTTGCCATCATCATCTCCTTCTTATTAAATGGTTTAAAATTGATCTCTGCTACAGTCGAGGCAGACAGAGCTAGGAGAACGACAAATAGCAGGCTTCGCTGGACGTTTAAAGACTGCCGACCGAGGCTGCTGTCACTATGATCAGCGGCATCGAAGAGCGAGCTTGGAACTCGTCTCTCTCTCTCTCTCTCTCTCTCTTTTCTTCCTCCTTCCTTCCCCCCGGGCAGCTCATTAACCCACTACCAAAGAGTTACTAATGAGGAGGCGGTCTATCTCCCATCAGGGCCATGATCGATCTCCCGTCACTTCCCGAGAGCGGGGTCCATCCTGCTATGATGAAGCTTTTAAATTTGTTTGCTCGCGAACTACTGAACTTTTTTCCCCTCTTCGAACCCCCATCCCTCCTTTATTGCTGATGTGCTCACAGTTCTTTTCACTACAGATACGTTTCCGACGCGAAACTCTAAGTTCTTCGAAGCCATCGGTACACTAAATTGTCCTAGGGATGAGAAGTTTTCCTCGGTACCAGTTTAGTGTTTACTTTAGACACTCGTAGTTTTATCACGACGAAGAACGTATTTGCTTTAAACTGCTCCTAATGGCCGTAAATGTACTTTGAATTGAAGTACAGGCTAACATTATCGATAAACCCAGTGTCGTCCTTTGTCTCTGTAAGAAAAGTTATTTGCCTAATGCTCTAAGGCATATTATGGATAGGCTATCGGTTATCATCTTGAAAATTAGCTGAAAACTGTTACAAAAGCAATTTATTGAGGTAGTTCAGATATATGAAGCTGTGGATTGTGACGAGCCCTGGAATTATTCATATTATGCCCCACGCATTCTCTACCGGGTTTATAACATCCACAAAAAGAAAATCCATTTGCTAGCGATTATGTCCAAACTTTCGAATCCCCTTCAGGAAGAATTGCTCGAGGACAATGCTGGAGTTTGTGCTTATGCTTACGGTCGACATGCCCAAATGCTATTTGCCATTCGACATTCAGAGTTAACTCACGTAGGAGAGCAAATGATGTTGCGATGCCTCACGCGTAATTAATCGATTGTAACAATGTTTCCACACTATGATTCGGTTATAGCTTAATCGTTTAAATTACAGTTTCGAAACGGACACATCTAAAAATAGGAAGCAAGCGTTCCCTTTCGTTGAGTGTGGTGTTGTGCTTCGTATTAACTTAATATCAACACTTCATTGCGAATGCTTTTCAAGTAGACCAACGATTTAGCACGATGGTCTCTTCATTTCGCAAACGTATACACGCTAAGTGAACATATATTTCGCATGTTAATAACAGTTCAGTTCTTCTTTATGTTTAGATCAGTTTGCTGAAGCCTTGTAAACACTGAACACGCGAATATACTCCAAAGATTTGTGGCCAATTTACACGATAATGATTGATATCGATTTAATACCAACTCCATTCACGGTCGCAAATAAACGTACACTCGAAAATGTTCGAAGCTATACAACCAGAAGTAGTTCGATTACAAGCATGAGAATGAGTTCGTGATTCTCACCGATTTGCACGAAACGTTTAGCTGTAATGTTGTAATTATTTCATGCTGTTCACAAGAGTCTTGCTTTCGCAGCAGAAAGTAACATCATATTTACAACGGGAAAATATAATTCGTGGAAGAAATGAGAAAGTTACTTCCTAAAATGAGAATCACTTTAACACAACTGAAGTCAAAACACAAACCCCGGTATTTTTGTTTAGATTAGGTGGTGTTTTGATTTTACGTTCCATAGATTACATTCCCGATGTACCTATATCAGTAATTTGCTTTTTGGAGCAAAAGTAAGTATAATTTTGTGTACCCAAATCCCAATATGGCAACCGTTTTCATAGTTTCCTAAGGATTTTATTTGTTTGGCTTAGCATTGATCTCGACCTGATCTCATTGTACTTTGGGGAACATTGAACGCTACTTCCTCCACACACAAAATTCTACTGCCTGATTTTTTTCTGTTTTCTCTCTCATTCATTCATAGTATTTCTAGAATAATAGAGCCGTTGTATTCAAACACCATATCATTAAATAATGATATTTACAGTCGTGTTTTGAATTTTTGGAATCTACAAAATCCATCCATGAAAGTTGGATAACCTGTACTATGCCAAGTTTCATAAGTATGCTAAAGAATATATGTACAGGAGAAAATTAGGAACATTGTTTTGCGTGACAGAAGATTGCATGTGGATGCTAACAGAGTTTCACAGATGTGGATCAGAGTAGCAGAATTACTGATGGTACTCAGTGAAAGTACAACAGGAGCACTTCGTAAACGAGTCTGCTGATACAAGTCAGCGTTTGAAATCTGAATGCTAGTGACGTGGATAATAAGAATAGAGTCATTAATCTACTTTGTTGAATTTTTAAATAATTTTTCAAGGATACTATCCTCCCCTCAAATATACGTAACGCATTCCATGACGTTTGCGTCTGGAATGTTCAGGAGATGAGCAGTTTGAATGTGCAGAAAGAAAGCACTGTCCTCTGCAGCTGAGAAATGGTGAGTAAACTACATATATGATATGTTAATACTAGTAAATGAAGGAAAAGAGACGTTTTTTTTTTTTTTTTTTACTTTTCGAAGCAATAAAATTTCATTTTCTGAATGATGGACTTTAGTGGTTTTAAAAAATTAAGACCACTTGAAGAGGGTTTCACCCAAAAGACAATTCGTAGGTGAACTCGGATTTGTAGGCCTGAAGTCGACTGCCTTCATTGCTGAATAACATCATGACTCTTTGTAGAGATCAGTGCTTAAGGTTGTCGTGTATTTAAGTAGCTGTCGTAGATAATCTTGAGATGCTGTTTACTTATATATTATAAAGAGCTTAAGAAGTGAGAAGGAAGAGTGCTGTCATTTGCACAATAATGAATAGGAAATTGAGGTCAGCGAAGAAAGATATTATTGTACATAAACAAGTGGGGGGGGGGCACAATAACATTAGGTTTAGGTTTCTTTAGGTTTCTTTGTTGCCACAACACATGAAAACAAAACATAACAAAATATATATATATATATATGTATATCCGAGCGGTTATGCGCTCCGCAGCCATATGCCTGGGAAAGGAGTGTCCTGCGATCGATTCTCGTCGCTGACGCGAAGAGCTAAGGATCTTTCTCAGACACAGCCAAGTTAGCCGGTCTTTGGCGTGGACTACAGGCTTTTTCTCCCCAGTTTATCTGGGGTTTTTCCTCCCGAAAAGCAAACAAACTGGTCTTAAGAACACACTTAGTTGAGCGTGGAGGTAACGACCCCACCTCGTAGTGAGTTATGAAACCCAAAAATGGGAGGCCAAAGCCCTACATGGGGCTGTAGTGCCAAAGAAGAAGAAAAGGAAAAAGAAGAAGAAGAATATATATATATATATATATATATATATATCGGTCCAAGTGTTTTGCGCTACAAGAGAAAATCATTTTAAAGATATCGCGGAGACATTGAAAACGCAGAAACGGAGAAAGTAGGTTGAGTCGAACTTGACTTAAGAGATCGGAAGGACACTGCTCGCCAGATATGACGTCACACTTCTGCTATTTTCAATGTATGATTTGGATGACTATTTTTCGCACGTATTACGAAAGGGCAGGGAAGGCAGAATTCTCTGCTAAGCGTATTGTCGTTTACTTCGTTTACGTTACGAACAGGTTTGAATGAATTGAAAAGCAAGGCAAGTAAAGGAAAGATAAGGGGAAGGGTGGGGCTATGTTTAGGACATCAAATTCCTCCTCCCAGACTACGTATTAAATTAAAATTTAATATCTATTTTTATCAGTCATCAACTTCCAGCTCACTGTTTAAATTTAAATACTCTTTTTTTTTTTTTTTAAAGTTTATCAGTGGTATTTGTTTCAAGGAAAGGATCAACGAGTCCGACTGTCCTAATTTTCTTTCACTTTTCGTGAAAGAAAAATTTATTTGAAAAATTGCGATGTAACTATAATGAAGAGACCAATGTATATTACATCTGTTAACTGAGCAGAACGTATTTTTTTCGGTTAGTTTCTTTCTTTCTTTTTTTTCTTTTTTTTGTGAGAATAAAGCCTCTATTTTTCGGATAGAAAACCTCCGTTACCTTTGAAAGAGACACGCTTGTTCGTCACCAGTTGAAGGCTTCCCTAAATTTAATCGCATCGTATATAACATTCGAATGCAGGTCTTTGTGGCTGAGGAAAAAATTCGCGTTTTTTTTCTGCACATTAGCGTTAACGAAACGCATGCCCTATGGTACACTTGGTGACTTAGGACATGCGTTTCGTTAATATTGTTATCACTTTTCACTTATCACAATATTATTTCACTTTTCATGAAAGAATAACGTTGCAAAGTTGGATGTCTTGCAATGTCCCAAAGACATCATGTAGATGATATCATACAGGGAAGAATTATTAGAAACCGTTCGATGCTTTGGAGAGCCTGAATACAACGCTCACATAGCTTTGTATCCAGGCTCTGGGTAGCATTTCAAACCAATGAAGATATGAGCATGAAACAATGAACCAATTAGCATGAAGAAAGAGATTTTTTGTTATAACAGCAAAACGTAATCGACGCACCGTAGTAGGTCAGCTTGCGAGTCGGCTCAATTCAAGCACAGATGCGCGGATATCCCGAAAAACTGTGGCAAGACGTTTGCTATTCCTTACTATGCTGGCAAGTAGGACTATACGCCCGTAGACCTGTAGTCTGCGTCCCTTTATGCACAACTCACCGCATAGCACGTTTTCAGTGCTGTTGTATCCATAAAAACTGGACAAGACATCAATGGGTTAATGAACATGAGAGTCGTTTTAGTCTTTCCTCCGATTCTAGGCGACACTTGATCTGGCGTGAAAGTGGTACTGCTTATCATCGCCAGAATGTTCTTGAAAGTGTTAGATACGGTCTTGAAAGGATGCTGTAGTCATGGTGTGGGGGCGACTTATTCTTGATGGACGAGATGTACAGAGGTTGGAAAAGGGGACTATGACTGGTGAATGATAATGCGAAGTTCTTCACTGTCATGTTCGATTGTTCCGTGGTGCTGTAAGCGAAGAATTCATTTTTATGGATTACACCATATCGTGCAAGAGCAGTGGAGATACTTCTGGAGTCCGAGGATATTAATCGAATTGAGTGGCCAGCACGCTCCTCAGATCTCTAACCCGTAGAATATGTTTGGGATACAATATGGAGAAGCATTGCTGCTCGAAATGCCCCTGCAGAAAACAAACAAGGCCTTATCCTCACTCCGAAGTAGGGGTGGGTCAGTCTGCCTCAAGAACTCCTGAATCACTTGGTGCTAAGCAAGGTACGACGTTGCGAGAGTTGCATCGCAGTTTAGGGTGGACATATTCCATACTGAAATGTTACTCCGTGTAGTTTCTGTAAGCAGCGTACATTAATTCCTTAACTGCGTGCCGGCCTGGTTGGCCGAGCGGTTAGCGTATCCAGCCAAAAGGCTGCGGGTTCGAATCCCGCCGTGGGCATGGATGTTTTTGATTGTCTGTGACGATACTAGTAATGGTGACTGGCGTTAGATGACGTTGGTTTAATTGATGGATTGGGTAGTGGAGATAGAGATGTAGAGTAGGTGTCCTCCCTCGATGAGTCTTTGGACTCTCTGGAGGTATCACGTAATAATAATAATAACTATGTCCTTAGGAAATATGAAACTTTTGCCAAGAACGTATTGAATTAAATTTAATTTGTTATAAATTATGAAATTTATAACACTTTTTGTGTAATATAGTTTATTCGTATGCTGGCAATAAATTTATATCCATATCTTGCTATAGTCATGAAATGTTTTTCATATAACAGTAAAAAATGTAGTGTAATAAATAATGGAGCCACCGTAGTTAAAAAAAATCTCCTTCAAAAATTACAAAGTCATCTAAAATGCACACACACACACACACACACACACACACAAAATAAAATAAAAACTCAAAACAGCCTAAGCGTAACCAAATGCTATTCAAGAAAACATCACTTCCATATCCATTTCACTGGCATCCGGGACCTCCGTAAGATTTAATGATGTCCTCCACTTTTAGGCAACAAAACCCAATTCGTTATTCCTTACTAAACCTCATATCGCATCCTCTGTAAGTTTACTTCACCTCAGCTATCCTAACTACGTTATGAATGACGCATTACTTAAGAAAGGCAGAACATGTGCAATAGTTTTACAATCAAGATGGTATCGCTTCAATTGTGATATAAACATTTAATCCAGAAATAACAGCGATACTCATCTCCTTGTACAAGCCGTTATACTCATTCAAACTCTCACTAAAAAGTGAAATGAAAAAATTAGCCTTCAACCCTATTATATTCTTGAGCGTAACGGAGAAAATCATTAACGAACAACTGTTTACTGTCTGGAGACTATCAATGAAATAGTGATCACGAATGTGAGACCTCCACTCTCGTTCGACAGTTGATATCCTAGCTAAATTCATCCACCTTTGAATACCAGTCATGGAAATGTTTTGAGAAACTTATGTGGTAACTCCTCTTTATTCTTCCAAAGCATTTGATTGAGTCTGACATGGACGCCTTCTCACCACACTATAATCTTATGGTTTATTCCACTATTTGTAATTGGATTGCCAGCATCCTCTCTGGTCGTTTATTACGTGTTTATGACGGACGATTTTCTCTCAGATTTGTCAATCAATACTGAGTTAATTGAGAGCTCTGTGCTTTCACTCCTCCTTCTCTTTAATACAAACATGATCTCCTCTCGCTAACATCATCCATGTTTTGCTAATGTAACTTTCAGTACATTAGTACAAAGCTAACAGTACACTCTCTTCCTCTTTTTCATTCGAAAAGCCTTATAGTGCTCAATGATTGAAGCTTTTATGCCTTCCATAACCATTTTGCATAAATTAATTGACCTAATTTCACATAAATTGAGAAATTGTTGAACTAAAATTAGTCTGCAATTCTTTAAAAAAAAACGCACTCTAAAGTATAAAACTGCTCCAGTAAACAAACATGATATCAGGAAACTCACCTTGTTTTTAGGAAATGTTTCAGCACAAAACATCAGCCAAACTCTAATAAATCTCCTAAAACCATTCATTATGTTATCAAGACGGGAAAAACTATTATTATTATTATTCTCGTAGAGAGTAGGATGAGTTCCTTTAACCTAGCTGAAGATCGATGGATAATTCTCTACTCTTCAGCTATCACTGAGAGTGAGCTCAAGTCTATCAATGAATTAAAGCATTCAGGAGAAAAATATTATGGGGAATGTTCTCCCATCTCATAGTCCAAAATCATAGCAGGTATATAAATTGTCTAAATCCGTGCCACTTAATCGTCGATTTCAGCTGAGGGGTTTAAATCTTCGATTTTCGGTAGATAAAATCGTACTTGTTTGCGTCAAAGGTCGACTAACTGGACGAAGAAACATCTAAAAAAATTCTTCTATTCGGCAACTGCAAACCGATAACCTATAACTGTCTATCTTCGGACTCTCTGACACTGTGGAATCAAACTTCGTTTCACAGTGCTACATTATAATTATAATTAAAATAATAATTATTAGTTGTTTGAATATTTTTGCTAAAAAAAGGTCCAATAACAGCGGGGAGAGAGAGAGAGAGAGAGAGAGAGTAGAGTTCATCATCTTGTACTGAACTTGGATTGAAAATCATTGTATAACTAAATGCAGATTTCATTAGCATCTTAATGATTGATTTACATATGCATAGTTTGAAATTTTTCGCAGTTGAATTTTGATTGTCGATATGTTCACCGTTTTCGAAGTGCTCTCACGAAATGACTGAGGCAAAATATGCTTTATTCAAAGAGCTTCTTTGAGCAAAGTACAGTACTTGCAAAAAATTAGATTTTTTTTTACCTAATTTTGCCACAGAAAATGTTCCGATGGAAAACTGAGATTGAAATGAATGCTACAGAATTTTAATACATCATGCGTACCAAATGTTATTAATCTTCGATCAGCTGCTTTGGAATTATTACTAATATTGCAAATGAGCAAAACAGAGTACCTTGACATTTTGCGAAACTCACCTAAAAATGAAATTTATAAAAACACACAGATAAACATCAAATATAAAAAGCAGAGGGTTAAAATAAGATTTTGGATTTTTAATTAAAAGATCAAACTATATATGAAAATAAATGACGGAATAATCATGGCTGATATGTGGTGTCTATTTGAAGAAATTTGTATGGCTTCCAAACCAGATTATAAATGTATAGATTTTTTTTCCATTTTTATTGTTGTATTATTTTTTTTTTAATTTTATTTATTTTTATGAATTTGGAAAACCATGCTCTAGCGCATCGGTTCCCAACCGGTGGTACGCATACCTCCTGGGGTACGTGCTGTGCCGTTCAGGGGTATACGAAAAATAATCAGTAATGGCGGAAAAACAAGTAAATTAAACTATTTTACATTAAGATAGGCACTGAACGAAAGTGTCAGTATTTGAAAACAGCTATTTTAAAACAAGGAGTACAATTTATAGAAATGGGTGGGTTTAAAAGGGATACGCAAATGGAAAAAGGTTGGGAACCACAGCTCTAGAGACTAAATATTGAACATTTCATCCCACTTCAGATCTTCACTATGATGCTACCGCCGGGTGGTCACACCACACCCACCAAGAAAGTGATCTCATAAAAGAGAAATTCACCAAAGTAATTCTCTCTATCTCTCATATACATAGCTGTATATGAGAGAGAGAGAGAGAGAGCGATTAGGAATGAGGACAGCAAGAACTGATTAGAGACAACTGGTTCTGAGATAATGATAATAATCATAACAATATTTAGTACCTAATAATAATTATCTAATTTTTATTTTTTACTAGATAATTTAAGGAAATTACAACGTCAACTAAGATATACATTAAAATAAATTTTAATATACTTCAATATTTCGGCAATGTCACGTTGCCATTTTCAAGAAACTTAAGAACAAGACACGTGCACTCAGGCACAACAAACAGAAGGTCTTCTGATGTAGGTTTCCCAAATTTGAGGCAGTCTCATGCAGCCAAATTTGTTGAGGTTTGGATTGTTTCTTAGGGCTGAGGATGATTCCATGAAAAGCCTTTCATATTTGTATTTATTACGGAGTATTATCGTGGCTTTCTTCCACCGTATTCCATGGCAGGTATCCAGCACATGGTCAGCAAGACCAGAGTGGCTGTATTGGTGAAACCGGATGTAGTCCTTGTGTTCTGAAATTCTGATATTGGCTGTCCTGCCTGTTTGGCTAAAGTAAGACAGCGTACAGCTGCAAGGAACCTGGTATACACCAGGTAAGTTTAGGGGGGGGGGATTAGTCTTTAGTAGAGCCGATAAGGGATGCCAATTTTTTATATGGTCTGTAATAAGAAGTTAAGACATGTTTTTTTAGGATTTTTGTAATTTTTTCCGAGGTGCCTGGGATATAGGGTATGGTGATGTATTTAGAGTAATCCGTGTTGTGAGGGGGGAGGGGGTTGTGGTTTACTGGTTTCAATATTTTTTGGATTTTTTTTGGGGGGGGGTAGCCATTGGCGGAGAAACTCTTGAGAATGTGGTTTAGTTCTGTAGTTAGGGCATTGTCATTCGAACAGATAAGTTTAGCCCTGTTGTGTAGTGTCTTAATGACTCCATATTGTTGCGAGGAGGGATGGTGGGATTGTTGGTGAATGTATCTGCCTGTATGGGTGGATTTTCCGTAGACTGAGAAAACCAAGGTTCCATCAGGCTGGCGGGTGAAAGGAAGGCAGTTGTTTTTTCTTCTTCCAGGGTGAATTTGATTCTAGGGTGTTGGTTGTTTAAGTTTGTTAGGAAGGAGAGGAGTGCATCGGAGCCATGTGGCCAAATAGCGAACACATCATCAACATAGCGAAGCCAAATGATTGGTTTTTGTGGGGCAGAGTTTAAGGCTTCAAAAGTCTCCATATAAAAGTTGTCCAAGGGTGGGGAGAGTGGAGAACCCATGCTGTTCCCTCTGTTTGTTTGTAGAATTTTCCTTGCCAAACAAAATAGCCTGAGTTCATTGTGAACTGAAATAGGGCTGTGATATCGGGAGGAAATTTAGCTTGGATTTGCTCTATGGAGTCTTTGAGTGGGACATTTGTGAATAAGGAGGAGACATCAAAACTGACCATTATGTCAGTGTGTTTGAGTGTAAGGTTTTCTATGCTGGCTTTGAAGTAGGCTGAGATTTTTATGTGTGAAGGTGTGTTGCCAGTATAGTGTGAGAGAGCTTTGGCCAAATGTTTAGCTAGTTTGTATGTGGGGGAATCAATGCCATCCACTATGGGACGTAATGGCACATTTTCCTTATGTATTTTTGGGAGTCCATAAATACACTATACTGGCAACACACCTTCACACATAAAAAACTCAGCCCACTTCAAAGCCAGCAGAGAAAAACTTACACTCAAACACACTGACATAATGGTCAGTTTTGATGTCTCCTCCTTATTCACAAATGTCCCACTCAAAGAATCCTTAGAGCTAATCCAAGCTAAATTTCCTCCCGATATCACAGCCCTATTTCAGTTCACAATGAACTCAGGCTATTTTGTTTGGCAAGGAAAATTCTACAAACAAATAGAGGGGACAGCCATGGGTTCTTCACTCTCTCCACCCTTGGCCAACTTTTATATAGAGACTTTTGAAGAGAAAGCCTTATACTCTGCCCCACAAAAACCAACCATTTGGCTTCGCTATGTTGATGATGTGTTCGCTATTTGGCCACATGGCTCCGATGCACTCCTCTCCTTCTTAACACACTTAAACAACCAACACCCCAGAGTCAAATTCACCCTGGAAGAAGAAAAAAACAACTGCCTTCCTTTCTTAGACACGCTAGTCACCCGCCAGCCTAATGGAACCTTGGTTTTCTCAGTCTATAGAAAACTCACCCATACAGGCAGATACATTCACCAACAATCCCACCACCCCTCCTCGCAAAATATGGAGTGTCATTAAGATACTACACAACAGGGCTAAACTTATCTGTTCAAATGACAATGCCCTAACCACAGAACTAAACCACCTTCTCAAGAGTTTCTCCGCCAATGGCTACCCCCCCCCCAAAAAAAAAAATCCAAAAAATATTGAAACCAGTAAACCAGAACCTCCCCCCTCACAACACGGATTACTCTAAATACATCACCATACCCTATATCCCAGGCACCTCGGAAAAAATTACAAAAATCCTAAAAAAACATGTCTTAACTTCTTATTACAGACCATATAAAAAATTGGCATCCCTTATCGGCTCTACTAAAGACTAATCCCCCCCCCCCACCCTAAACCTACCTGGTGTATACCAGGTTCCTTGCAGCTGTAAGCTGTCCTACTTTGACCAAACAGGCAGGACAGCCAATATCAGAATTTCAGAACACAAGGACTACATCCGGTTTCACCAATACAGCCACTCTGGTCTTGCTGACCATGCGCTGGATACCTGCCATAGAATACGGTGGAAGAAAGCCACGATAATACTCCGTAATAAATACAAATATGAAAGGCTTTTCATGGAATCATCCTCAGCACTAAGAAACAATCCAAACCTCAACAAATTTGGCTGCATGAGACTGCCTCAAATTTGGGAAACCTGCATCAGAAGACCTTCAGCCCAATCGTTCAAGAATACCAACATTGCCCGCTACTGGGCACCATCAGGACTTAAGGAGAAATAATAGCTTCCTGTTTCTTCCTCACTTACTGTTTGCTGTGCCTGCGTGCACGCGTCTTGTTCTTAAGTTTCTTGAAAATGGCAACGTGACGTTTCCGAAATATTGAGGTATATTAAAATTTATTTTAATGTATATCCTAGTTGACGTTGTAATTTCCTTAAATTATTTAGTAAAAAATGCATTACCGACGTCTAAGCCTTTCCACGAGAATAAATATCTAAATATGATAATCTAGGCACTGTGGTCTTAAAAATACAAGAACAAATATTAAGAAATCACATGTTTATTTTCAAAATGGCAGAGTAGCGAGCAGATGAATAAATTAATGAATAAACGAATTGAGCTTATATCATCAGTCTATGATCGGAACTGTGAATCAGTGCTACCCGGAATAAGACTAATGAAACAAATCAACTTGGTCGGAAACTATTTAATAAAGAACCTAATTCTGTTGATATTTAATTCTGTTAAATGGCCAGTTCTTAAAATATACAGGATATTAGCATCTGCAGAACTTTGTGATCTTCAAGACATTAGCATAGCCCAATACAATACTTGCAATATATTCGGCTCCCATAACTGGCACATCTGCTGGATCATATGATTTCTATCTCTCCTTCGTTTAACTCTTGCAATTATGAGTTGTTGTTTTTTTCATCCATCTATCCAATGCTGATTTGGTGGTTTCTTTTATTATCTTATTCTTGTCTATCCGAGAAGTGGCAATGCTAGAAAGGCGATGGTATTATTATCATCATGTCTGGCTTCCAATGTCTGCTTCTCCCACTTCGAACCCACTTAGGTCACTGGCTTTTCTCATTATCAAATGCTCTTGAACGCAAGTACTGCCTGACGTCTGTTTATAAGTAGTTCTTGTAAAGTCTTGTTAGCCACGTGTGGGTAGTTTCCATTTAGTACCGAGATATACCTTTAACATTCTGTCCAGTGAGTATAGGCTCTTTATACGCGTGTTAACGGAAATTGTGGCCATGCCTTATGCATGAACGTTAGAAAGAAGGTTCAAATAGGACATTATAACAGAACAAAAAAGGATGGTATTCGCTATGTTTATGTATAATCGCAGAAATCTTAATATTTCCTTAATAACTGAAATGAAAACAAAATAACTTATGTCAAAGTTTTCTCAAAAGGGAAAACCGAATAAAATATGAGAATCTGGATTAGAGTAACAATTTAAATCCTAACATTTGCAGACCATTGGTGAATATTTTGTAGATCACAGACAATGTTGACCTGGTTGGTCGAGTGTGATAACATGCTCACTCTGCAATGTGTTATTATAGGGTGGGATTCGAATTCCGCAGCGGGTATGGATGTTTGCAAAAGTCTTAAGATAGGTAATGAAGTTCTTCTCTAGGTATAAGATGCCACCGCCTATTACTCGTATAATCCTGAAATGGTTTGAAAAAGTTCAATATCTGCTCTCCGCAGATATTGAACTTTTATTAGAACTCCAAGAGGACTTTTATTAGAAAAATAATATAACCTAGAAAAGTAAGTAAAATAAAGTGAACATCTTTTTTCAACTTTTGGCAGGTGGGAACCACATTAAAAATAATTAAATACGAAAACTAATTTCCTGCTCCGACAAGAAATCAATGGCGTCTCCATTCATAGTAGATTTAAATGAACTAAGTGACAATCAGATAAGATCAGATTAACTGATTTTGACATTATTATGATTATTTATGGTCACTCTTCTTTCTGAAGTGGAAAGCGAATTTTCTTAATCTATTACTGCGGAATATGTTTCGAGAATGCACTAGATTTTAGCTTTTATCCACTTGCCAAATTGCAGTCTCATACATTTTTGTTTTCAGGAAATGGAAATGACAAAGCATATTTTCGCATTAGCTGGCAGGTGCTAGATTACAGGCTAGAATCTCAAAAATGACAAATTATTTTTATGCATGTGTGACCTTGCTGAGATAAGAGGTGTTTATTTCAATTTACCGTGCTTTCAGGACGCTGAAGAATATAGAGCAAATGAATACGGGCTGGCTTTCATAATGCGATGGTTCTTTAGATTTTCGAAATGTTGCTCAAGCAGGAGCGAAAAAAAGTCGAGTCATTTTCAATAATTTTACACCTTTGAGGCCATTGTCCTTTGCTTTTACTCAGAGAATAATTGTGATTTTTCAAGTTGCTATTTTGGACATTCAAGACATTCCCAGCACTTCACCCATCTCTTTCCTCTTGCTGGGTTTTATAATTCCGCAGCCAACTTTGCCGTAAGTCATTGCCATTGTTTAACGGTAACACAACAAAAGAAAATGCTACCTGAATGCACTCAATAACACTATTAGAACGTGATTTCAGTTCTCCACCTTTGTTTACCTGATCTGACTCACTAACAGCGTTCATCTTGATTAATAATTCACTACAGAGTTGGGAGTTTTTAAATAGTGTAATATATTTAAGGGGTGCACAAAACAGGAGCGATTAAAAAAAAACATTAAAGAATTAACATGTGTTACTTGATCGTGCACATGCACTGCAGCAATCTACAGCAAAACTAGGAGAGGAAAAACCAAAAATTTAAATAGCATAATATCTAAAAATATAATTAAAACAACATTTAATCTTATTTCATACTTTTTTTAAGATGCACAATCTTTTATTTGGAATGCCGAAGCAATGGTGCACTTAGAATTCCAGGCGGCCTCTGTAATCCACTCTGGAAAATCTACTACTCGTTAATCGACATTCTGTACCTCAGCGAGTATTGCAAAGACCCGGGTTCGATTCTTGTCTAGGACGCCAAAAAGCTTAATGAGTATTTTTTTCATGGTTTTCGCTTCGTAACATAGCTGTTGTTATTATTATTTATTGTTGTGATTATGGCCAAAGCGACTAAGGCTATTAGGCAACTGTATTGTCTTAAATTGCATTGTTTATCTCGCAGGTTTTCCTGTTTTGTGAGATGAAAAATCTAAGAGTCCGTTAGGAAAATCTCTGCCACTTCCAAATGAGACAGGGTAACTCACCTCCAGTTGTAAAGCCCTTACGAAGATTCTTCGCGTCTTAAACGGAATTCGAACCAAAGTCTTTGAAACTAAGGGGCATCAATCATCAATACAAACGGAACTCTCCAATATTGGTAAACACGAGAGAAGACCGCAAGCAAAGTAACAAAGTATACGAGTCAGCATTTCATGTCTGTTATTAGAGACATAAAGCGCAGGCCTCCTGTCCGTAGTTACTTTGATATGTCAAAGTAAAAGGAGAAAAAATTCGTTTATCGTAAAAACACTGCGTTTCAGTTCCCACATCGTGAATGTTTTGTGCCTAAACAGATATTAAACGTAATCCTAAAGAGATTACAATGAAAAATACATAAATAAAAATAATGATAACAAATAAAATAAAATTAAGTAATGTTGGTTTCGAGGTACATTATTCGAGAGTTTGTAGCTAACTCAAATAAGTGGTTCTCATTCTTCTACCGATGATTTCTTAATCCCGCTCGATCCCCAGGTAACTTGATAAATTTATAGTAGTTAATGCCAGGGGCTAGATAATCTATAAACTCTAGTGCAACGATCAGCAAACACTCTTTAAGATAATTGTAAAATTCCAGGTCGTATTATTTATTTGTATATGAAATATATATTCTTTGTTAATGTGTGGAAATTAGTTTCCGTATTCTGCTTTGAGGCTAGTAATTTCTTCAAGCATTATATAGATAGATAAATTATTTAACCATTTATAGGTTAGATATAAATAGTATATATAATCTATAAATAGACGATCGAGCTATTATAAGATACCTTAGAGATCCCCTGCATTGAAACAATTACCAGATCAGTGAAGCTGTTATTTGCATGAAAGTTCAGTATACCGAACAAAAATTGAATTGTGCGGAATCCGTTTGCTACTTCTAAGAATTTATTTAGATTGGCTTTAACAGCTTACACTCGGATGATGCCACAGTATGGAATGATAATACTCATTAACACTTTCATTGCCAAGCTGAAAATTGGAATTTCGTGTGGTGGCCAACTTTTTTTTATTTTTTTTTGATTTAGTTAGCGACGTACACGCAATAACACGTGATCGGCCACCAGGTGAGAACTCGCATAACGCGATATCGCGTGATTGGCAATGAACGTGTTAAGCCGTAATAATGACGATTTCTGTTCTGATCAACAGGCGACCAGTGCTGTAGAGCAGTGGTCTCCAAAGTGTGGTACGCGTACCCCAGGGGGTACGCGAGCCGATACGTGGGGATACGTCAAAAAAGTTTTATATTGATAGGGAAAAAAAAAAGTAATTAATTAAAGATAAAGAACATTACTTTCTTTCATCAATTAAACATATATCTAATATAGACAAAGATGTGATAAAGATCCTTGTAAACTTAAATTTGCGAGTAGCGCACATTGGGCAACTTTACACACATAATCATCCGTGGCAAAGCTGTCATGTTTTTTAAAACTAGGGAGTAAATCTCTTACTTCTTATGATTGCCATTGTTTGTAGAGCATCCTAGTGTTGAAAAGCCCAACTAGAGAAGGAAAATTGCTTAGTTATCCTGCTATCTACAGTTGACACCACAGTTGTATTAATTATTTGACTATTAGTAGTAAGTTTAACGATTTTTCAGTATATATCGTTTCTTAAATTGTACATATTTGGTCTGATGTATTAAAATAAAGAACTTTTATTGTTAAAAGACCAGAAGATAAATGATAAAATATACAAAAAGCCAGCAAGTTTCACTAGCCACTGTCTAGCATTTTCAAGGCTGAATTGGTGTGAAAACAAATGCATTAAGTTACATGTAAAACATACACTTTAGTAACTGTTCGGCCGTTACATTTGATCATTCGTGTTTGATGGCGTGCATGCGCTCGAATGCTTCAGTCAGAATCCGGTACATGACCACGTGTTGTGTAGTTTTTTGCATATTGTAGTTCTGTTGAACTGAGAGAGAGATGACATAACATCAAATCACGTTATGGATTGGAAAAACAGTTCTATGCCTTACATAGAGAATGACTACGGATTACAGAACTTTCAAAGAAGCAGCTGTGGTACTACGTACAGGCAATAATTTAAATAGAAACCAAGGTATTATTCTTAAAGACATGGAAAAATCTCATCATCTCTCAGTTCAACAGAACTACAATATGCAAAAAACTACACAACACGTGGTCATGTACCGGATTCTGACTGAAGCATTCGAGCGCATGCACGCCATCAAACACGAATGATCAAATGTAACGGCCTAACAGTGTATGTTATAGTGTATGTTTTACATGTAACTTAATGCATTTGTTTTCACACCAATTCAGCCTTGAAAATACTAGACAGTGGCTAGTGAAACTTGCTGGCGTTTTGTATATTTATCATTTATCTTCTGGTCTTTTAACAATAAATGTTCTTTATATATTTTTTCTGTGCAATTCCAACGCCTTTTTGTGCTTACTTTTACTTTTCACTAGAAATAGTGAATTAATATTATCAAAATTGCTTACATTTTTTAAAAGTGTTTGATATTATCAATAGTAAATGAATTATATTTAAATTTTACAAATTAACTCTCACAAAATGGATAAATGGTTAAAAAAATTTCCTCCAAAGAAACCGCGAATTGAAGATATTATGATAGTACTTCTACATCAGACGAACAACAAGGAAAAGATAGGATTGATTCTTCTATTCAAACAAGTTCGTTATGTTCAGTCAAATTAAGTGATAAAAACATTAATCTGAAACTTAACAAAACCTTGCCCAAGAAAGTTCGAAATTATCAAGAAGACTACTTGAAATGGGGATTTTCATCGACGATAGTCAACAATGAACCTCGTCCTAGAAGTGTGTTGTGTCATGAGACGCTATGTAATGGAAGTATGAAACCATCATTATTAGTAAGACACTTAAAAACTAAACATCCTGAACAAGAACACAAATCTTTACAATTCTTTGAACGATGTTTGAAGACATGTAATTCTCAATCCAACAACTTAAAAAAAATTCACTAAAATTAACGATAAATATTTGGAGGCATCTCTTGAGGTTGCATTCTTAATTGCAGAAGACCGAAAAGCCACACACCATTGGGGTAACACTTGTACTCCCAACCGCCATAAAAATGGTAGAAATAATTCATGGAAAAGAATATGCAGATAAACTAAAATGTATTCCCTTATCATCAGCAAAAACTATTGGTAGACGTATAGAAATCATTGCAAAATAATTTAAAGAAGCAACGTATCGCAGTATCAGAAGCCATCAAACCAGAATTTCAAGAAATTATGAAAGAAATGCAAGGCCATTGTTCACATTAAATATTGTAATAAATATGTTTGTAAGCTGTTAATAATAAAAATAATGTGTAAATATATCTAGCGTTTTTAATTATTATATGATGATACAAGGCATATTTCCTCTTTATAATACTTATTACAATAGATTTTTGCTGAATCAATTGGGGGTACGCTATTTATTTTTTCTATCTTGGGGTACGCGATCAAAAAAGTCTGGAGACCACTGCTGTAGAGAACCATTTTTATAATCACTTATGGGAGAATGTTTAGAGTGATACTCGTACTTCCATATAAACTGTTTATCAGTAATCTCATATTCCGGGTATTTCGTTTTAAAAATTCAAGCGTCATTCTAATCGACTAAGTCTAATTTTGCTGTTTATAGTGTAGGGATGACTTGATGATTAGATTGCATATAGTAAGCAAGAATCTTGTTAAATTTAGCTTACATAAAGACTAATGACTAATCTCCTCGTGATATTTGGACTAAGATCTGGATTTTGATTAATTACAGAAATGATTAGGGCAGAAAAAATGCTGATCCTACTGTCATTTTTAAATACAACTTTTATAAACTCAAGAACTTATATTTGCTTTTTTTTTCTCCCAGAGGTCTTATAATTCTCCTTGCGTTATTCAGGATGAGTCGAACCCGAAACTTCTTCGTCGTTTTACCAAATTAATTATTTGTCGATGCGTTCTTTGCATGGGAATGGTGATCTTTAAACCATTTTCAATATCTATGTGTATTTTCTTATGTTTAGAGAACGACTTAACCTGTTAACGACGAGCGTCTGAGATTATAATATAAATTATAATGAAACTTTTTCGAGAAATATTGTAAAATGCTTTGGACAGATCGAACGTACTTATCGTCCATGAAGGTCTCATCTAGTAATGAGGTGATGCTGTTTAATAATTTATTATATCTGTGTTGTAAATTGATTTCTTCTTTTAGGGGGAAAAATGGAAAAAAGTGTAATCGCTAGGTGCGAGGGGTAAGGAAGTTGTTTTGTGTAAATTATGGCAGTTTCCACTCACTCGGGGATAGCCTTAATTAATATAGAAATTAGTAGATAATTAAGCATTAGAAGACAGAATAAGAAACGAATACTTAATTTTTTTTTAAATGATTCCATCGAAATCCAAATATGCAATACTAACTTATCACCAAGCAACAACGGAGGTTTTTGTTTTATTATTATTGAAAGAAAATATATTTTCTTGTAAAACAGTAGTTTCAACGAATTTGTTTAGGATCACGTCGAAGAAACCAAGACTACGTGGAAGAATACTGCATTTGATAGCTGCGGTGTTTTTCAGTTGTTCTCCTTTTGGAGGAGAAAATCGGAGTTTTTTAGAAGAGGAACTCGAATTTCGCAGAACCTGCCTCATAATTCAAACTCATTTTGTTGAAGATCATAATAATTAGCTGAAATTCACTTTATTTTACGAATAAGAAAAAATGTTAAATTATTAAAAAAAAAGCCCAACTCAGGAGTCTCCCCTCTTCCTAAGTAGAAAGGGCGTTTTCGCTAAGGGGACGCGCTGCTTCAAGAGTTTGGAAATCCCTGACTTGAAGGTCATATGCTACGTTTGCATTCAAAACGCAACTTGGAACTCTTTTTTTTTTTTTTTAATCCAGTACTTGTGAAGCAGTTATTTTCATTCAATTCTGAATGAAAATAACTTTTTCATTCATATTCATTTCTGTCATGCTGCATTCGTAACGATAATCTGCGAGAAGAATTGTTTGAAATTACGACCAAGTCAGCGACGGTGTTGGAAGCAGTACATTAAGTCGAAGAACACATCCAATATGTATTTGTTAATTGGATGCGTTCTTCGATATATTTATTTTTATTTCTAAGATGTAGTAGTAAAAACGCGAATGTCCAGGAGTCTGCATGAGCTTGTCTTATCTCGATGAAAAGGAGTCGTGACGGGATTCGAATCCGATCGGATCTTTTTGAATCATCGGTGATTTCACTACTGCAATGCATACGATAGGTTGCTTCTGCGTTTAAATTATGCTAACACCAGTCACGAACCTCGAGTATATTTTGTGTTTTAGGCCCAAGATGATTATTTTCTCATTTTAATGTCTCCAGTATTTTAATGTCAATGGGATTATTGGTGACTAAGAATAGGTTATCTGTGTAGAAAAGAAAGATATCAATTAACCCATCCTTAGCTTTCATGATGACACTTAATTTGTCCTACTCATTCGACAGACTTTGCAGTGCTGACACATCTTTCAGTAGTTGATAACCTGGTTCCCTCCGGTAATTTTAAGAACCCAATCTTGGTTTTTTCCTCTCTCAAAAGGGATCGCATTTCAATTTGCCATATCCTGTAATACAGAAATCTCCACAGACATTCAACTCTAGCTCCTTGGACTGACATTTACCTTCAGTCCTCTCATGACATAACTCATTACATCAATGGCTTCCTCAGCTTCATAGATGATAATTCCCTCACTAATGAAAGTGCTAGTTCATACACACTGTTTCAGCACTGTCTTTTCTACAGGTCCTTCCATAGATACCGCTCCACTTATCTCTAACAATCAACATTCAACTCAGACGTTGAATGTTGATAGTTGTTGGGCGACAACTACCTAACATCCTTTTTTTCATTTCAACTGCAATCGCATCGAACGCGCTTCTTTCTTTCTCATTTATTCTATTTACTGCTGTCATTTAGAATGCAGCTGTGTTCATGTGTGGGTGTGGGTGGGTGGGTGGGTGCGCGCGCGCGCTATCTATTAAAATATCACTTTAGGATATCTAGGTTTAATGAAAAGAAAGTTAAAAAGCTCTCAACGATTTAATTTAGGAAAGCGATATAGGCATTGAGAAAATGAAAAATACAGAGGGGTTATTAAAGGAAACACCTACAAATGTTTTGGAGAATTTTTTTTTATTAATAAGTTATAGGCCCAACTCGGGCTGATAGACCACCATGAATTCGACGTGGAATATATTGATACAAGTTAAGCACATAATATAATGAAATTTGTGACCATTCTTCCTGCAAAATATGTCCCATCTGTGCCAGTGATGTTGCAGGCGGAAAATGTGATCAAACCTTGAAGAACCGATCGGAGATAATGCTTTGTCTGTATCCATACCTCTTCATAATCTTCGATACTGTGGGTCGTGATATACGTACTATATCTACCGTTTTGGTTACGTCAGCTCCTGCAAGCTGCACTCCAATGATCATACCTTTTTGGGAGGTCATTGAGGTCTCACATTTTGCACGCTAACTGCACAACAACTAATTCAACATCGAATATGGCACTGCCATGTGATAGCTGATATCATACTGCACCGTATTACTTTACATCGCGTATGGCGTTGTCTCTGTGATTTTTCTTGTTGTTGTTACTTTTCATAAGTGGCGTTTCAAAAAATGAGTTTCTCGTTATGTTTGGCTGATTTCACTCTTTCGTAGAGGATTTCATCTATTTCCAACGTTAATTAAGAATTCGAATAATCCTTCTTTTTTCTTCTTGTTTATTTGAGCGTACCTTCTGTGACCTGAAAACATATTTTTTATGATGGTCCGTGTTGAATTCGTTTAGTTTTTACTAATTATTTGTTAATATTACACCAAATAATTAGAGACTGTTATTATTATTTTATTTATTTATTTATTTCAAAAACAGATTTTCATTGAAAAGTTTAATTTGGTTTATTCGATTGTTCATACATTATTGAGTAATGAAAAAGCAGAAAAGTAATGAAACTTAAGAAAGTGATTATTATCTCAACTAGAAAGATATTCTGTTGCAAATATTTTGAAACCTTATTTCTGGGAAGTCATTACTATGGGCGGGATTATAGAACACCGTCCACTTAGCTACTTCCATCCTAGTTTTGCAGCTTTAGTTGTCCGGTAATTAGAATGGTGTTGGGTTTAGCGTAGAGTCGTGACATACAGTTTTCCAGCTGCATTCTTAATTAGTGAAGAAATAACGATGCCATCATGCTTTAATTTGTTGTGTTGGCGACTTTACTCTTCTACGTGCAGTTGCCATCTCTCTCTCTCCCCTGCTTCGTTATATACAGTCATAAGCAGCAGGGAAATAAATTAAGGAAAAACCGGAACAGAGTGTCATTATGCCTGAGCCACACTATGGATAACAATGGGAATATGCTCAGGTAGAAGCGAACAAGAAATGCTAAATAAACGGTTGCTTTCTTACCCATAGAGACAACCATCATTCCTTCATCCTTTTATTTTCTGAAAGCAGCCCCAAAAAAAATTCGCCCTAGCTTTCTAAAAAATTATATTAAAAATTGAACAGCTGTCATTTCATGATAAACTATTCTTAAAGAAGAGCGGCATATTGTATATTTATTGGCTTACAAAGGCACATAAGTCTCTTATGATGTAGAAAGAGGAGAACTGGAAATGTGCCATTCACCCGAGGCCACCTGCTGAATAACAATGGAAGGATATCGGGATAGACAATTCACAGAAAGAACTACATACGATAAATTAAGGCACAGAATAACAAGAACGGAGCGTTAAGCCAGCAGTTCACACAAGGCAAGTCTGCTTTTAAATTAGGACAATGAATATCAAAGTGCTGTAGTTGTTTTCTTTTTCTTTTTTTACTATCAACTTTTAGTAATATGTTACCGGTAATGAAATAATATACACCGTCAAACAGAAAAACAACATAAAAAAAAAATAGCGAAGGATAAATGATTCTTTGTGCCTAACTCAATGACCTCAGGCTATATTTAGAGTTGCACATCAACTGTGCCTTACCTAGAAAGCGATCGCACCGAATTGCCAAGAGTATAGATTTAGACAATAATGGATGTCGGACGCTATCAAAGTTACAGAACGAAATTTGACGGAAGTTTTCATTAAGGGAAAAAAAAGGAAAAAAAAAATTGGCAGAATTGTTATTTTATTCATTGCCAACGAGTTTTATTGCTGAATTTTGTTTATGCTCTCTTCTAAAATTTCTAAAAATTAAAAAAAAAATTCTTGTAAACTTGATGATCAAGCAAAATAAAAACAAAAAAAGGACAGCTCACTGTAAACTTAATACCTGTATGATATTTATGTTTAAAATTAATTTTAATGCAGTTATTTCAAATGTATATTAACTATTTGAATTATTATAAAAGGATGCCGTATATCGAACTGGTTTCGAAAGTTTCATAAGCCAAATATTAAAATTCGAACGATAAATCAACAGCATATTAGCATATTACACATGCAGTAATACGCTCTTTCTTATGCATTTCTAAATAAAAAGACACTGCCTTTTTAATACGATGTGTATAATACTGTGAAAACGAAACACACGTATACCCACATGGAGAGGGGAGTGGGGGCGATTAGAAGGAATGGATATATTGAGCAAATAGGCATTAATCTATCATGATGGAAGTGAGTAGTTTATGATCAAAACAAATATAGCCATGGATCAAGGTATTATTATTATTATTATTACAAAAACCTCCATGGAGTCAAAGACTCATCGTGGGAGGTCCACTGTTATATACACAGTTTATCATACTGTGCCTTAAATATATTCACTGTCTCTGCACACACCACACTCTCGGGCAAAGCATTCCAATCACTCACCACTCTCCATGCAAAAAACCTGCTCCTCACTCCCTTGCTCACACCCTCCTTATACAGCTTCCAGGAATGACCTCTTGTTCTCCTGCTATCCTCACCCATTCTGTGCAAAACCTCCCCGACGTTAATCTGGTAATAACCACTCAACAGCTTATATGTCTCAATCATATCCCCCCTCCTCCTTCTATCCACCAATTTCTGCAAATTGCATTTTGTCAATCTGTCTTCATACTCTACATTCCAGAGACCAGAAACCACCTTAGTCAATCGCCTCTGAACTTTTTCCAACGCAATTTCATCTTTTTGAAAACCAGGTGACCAGATCTGTGCACAGTAATCCATATGTGGCCTGATCAAAGCCTTATACAAAGGAACGATAACATCCTTACTTCTACAAGTCAATGTCCTCCGCAACATTCCCATTATCCGCTGTGTTGTCTTCACTATTTTAGCAACATGTCCCCGAAATTTTAGGTCCTTGTCTACAATCACTCCCAGATCTCTCATTTCCTCTACCTCTTCCAAGATATTCGCACCGATTTTGTACTTTACATCCCATCTCTGCTTCCCAAATTTCAAAACCTTACACTTTGAGACATTGAATTGACATCCCCACTTATTTACCCATTCAGACAGTGTATTCAAGTCCTCTTGCAAAGCTACAGCATCCACACTACTCCTGATAGCTCTGCCCAACTTTGCATCATCTGCAAACAACTGCACATCACCATTCAGACCTCTCCAGATATCATTTACATACAAATTAAACAGCAATGGACCCAAAACAGACCCTTGAGGTACACCACTAGTAACTTTCCTCTTCTGAGATATCGCTCCTCCATAGACAACTCGCTGATACCTATCAGACAACCAATCTACTGTTCAGCCCCATCCGTTCCAATTTAATTACCCGCTTGTCATGTGGCAATTTATCAAACGCCTTTGTAAAATAAATATACCACTGTATATGCAATACCCTTATCCAACGCATTTGTCACTTTGTTATAAAAAGTAAGCAGGTTGCTAAAGCATGATTTTCCTTTAGTAAATCCATGCTGGCCACCAAAGAGTATTTTTCTGTTGTCAACCCAATTCTGAACTTTATTCCTAACTAACTTCTCTAATACCTTGACCACAACTCCAGACACACAGACTGGTCTATAATTCAAAGCCTTACTCTTATCACCTCCCTTATGAATTGGAACAATTTTACCTTCTTTCCACTCTTTTGGAACTTGACCCAGTGAGAGACTCATGTTGAAAAGATATACAAAAGCTGTTGTTAACTCTCTGGCACATTCCCTCAAGACAAGTGGTGAAATAGCATCAAGTCCCACAGCCTTAGTTACATCAAGTCTATTCAATTCCTCATATACCTCCTGTTCACTTACTAACAGTTCCTCCTCCTCCTCTTCTCCCACAACTTTCAAGTTCTGCATGATGTCACATTCGCAAGAGTGAAATACCTTTAGAAATTGCTCATTAAATATCTCAACTATATCCTCCGCAGCGGTTATCATTCCTCCGTTTTCACCAATCAACCCCATTCTACCATAATCATTCTTTCTTCTACTGGCAACATATCGAAAAAACTCCTTAGGATTTTTTTTGGCTGCTTTAGCTAACTGCTGCTCATACTGCATTTTTGCTACCCTTATCAAGCTAGTCACCTTCCTCGCCTGCTCTTTGAACTTCTCATGCAATTGGTTGTTATATATACTCATTTTGTGTTTCTTCCATAATACCTTCTTCTTCCATATTGCATACCTTATCTCTTGATTCATCCATTTTACACCCACTCTGTTTACCCTCTTGACCCTCGGAATACACTCTGATATTGCCTCCACCAAATAGTTCTTGAGTATGGCCCAAGCAGCATTGATATCCTTTCCATCCAGTTCTTCTTTCCAATTTATTATCGCAAGCTGTTTCCTGAGCTTTTCGTAATTACCAGTCTTATAATTCCACATATATCCCTTTCTAACAGACGTCCTCGAATGACTGGTCGCCCTGCACGTGATCACCTCGTGGTCACTCACCAACTGGTGGAAGATTTGACACCTCATTTATAATAACATCATCTGATGAGATGATCAAATCCAATACTCTTGATCCTCGTGTACCCTCCGTTACGTACTGCCTAAGGTAATTATCTTTCAAAAACTCCAAAAATTCATTTTCTTTACCCCCAGATGTAGTCTCTTGCTTCCAATCTATATCACCATAATTAAAGTCGCCCATAATGATAACTCGTTTCTTGCTATCTAGGCCAATTTGCCTATACATTTCCTTCTCATTACCTTCCATATTACCAGGTCTATAGCAACACCCAACTAAATATTTCCACCTGTTAACTTCTACCTCACACCATACGGCCTCAAAACCGTGACCACAATTTGCACCTTGCAATTCCACCTTAGATGGGCACAACTCATCTGCTACCATTAACAGTACTCCTCCTCCTTTTCTTCCCTGTCTATCTTCACGAAAAATATCATATCCGTTCATCTCTATTCCTGTCAGGATGTCATCGTCATCTAACCATGTCTCACTTATACCAACAATTTTGGGGCGAACAGACTCGAGCAAAGCAACAATTTCGTTCCCCTTATTTCGAATACTTCTAGCATTAGTGAATAAACATAATAAATCATTACTGCTTCTAAAAGTCCTAAGAACATCACTCCTGCGATGTAACTCTTCAATACCTTCTCCTGTCACTTCTCCTGTCACTGGCGACATATCGAAAAAACTCCTTAGGATTTTTTTTGGCTGCTTTAGCTAACTGCTGCTCATACTGCATTTTTGCTACCCTTATCAAGCTAGTCACCTTCCTCGCCTGCTCTTTGTACTTCTCATGCAATTGGTTGTTATATATACTCATTTTGTGTTTCTTCCATAATACCTTCTTCCATATTGCATACTTTATCTCTTGATTCATCCATTTTACAACCACTCTGTTTACCCTCTTGACCCTCGGAATACACTCTGATATTGCCTCCACCAAATAGTTCTTGAGTATGGCCCAAGCAGCACTGATATCCTTTCCATCCAGTTCTTCTTTCCAATTTATTATCGCAAGCTGTTTCCTGAGCTTTTCGTAATTACCAGTCTTATAATTCGACATATGGAGGTATGGAGCAGACATTCCTCATAGGAAAGATCAAACCTCTGTGGAACTGGATATGTCTCGCAAATAAACTTCACTGGATGTTCTAATATCATCTTGGGATTTCAGATCATTTGGAGTTCAGTTTTTTCCTTTGTTTTGGTTTACTGCATGATATGTCTTAGGCTTCGCCGCTTGGATAAAATCAGAACTTTCTACTGTTTTGAGTGTGCAGAATTAAAGCAGTTGTTATTCATACTACTCGCTAGATTGTACTGAAATAAACAGCTTCATAAGGCTTCGAGTTCGTCGAACGAATAGTTGTGCTACTACTCCCCACATTTTCCTCCAGAGAGAGAGAGAGAGAGCGTACAGTACTGTGTGGATGGCGAAGTCATTCGAACGAACTTTCAGATAAATATTTCTCCAAATGCAAAGAGTGTAAGAGCGAATAATTCATCATTATTTATTCATTTATTCTCAAATTCTACTTCTCTGAAACAACCAGAAAAAAAACTCACGCACATCGAAGACAAAAATGAAAACTATCCATACCTTTCCTTGTTGATTTCACAAGTATATGCGATATCAGTTCCAAAGTCGAATAATGGATCCGAATCCAAATGAATCCAAAATCACACGAACTCTTTCTTTAAAAAAAGAATAATAATAAAAAAGTAGACAGTTCGTTTTCTCGACTTACTTTTGTCAGTAATAGCACATTTTAGTTCATTTTTACACTTTTTTCGTATTTATGCATATATTCACTGTGATCTACCATGTCTATTTTAGAGTCTATCCCACCATGTATAGAAAATCATGAAGATCTTCTATGCCTGAAAATATATCTTGTATCATTCTATAAAATGTATCTATTTTAAAAAATTTAGTTTCAATTGAATTTCAATTTTCGCTCTGATCACATGCATGCCTATCAACATATCAGGGCAGTTTTGACTACTCTCCAAACGCCTGTCATTTTCGTTACCAACGTCACCATCCTTTTAATTATTCTTTAAATGCTCCCTCTAGGTACTTTGTCCCGCTACGTATTTCTCAATTACCACTTGCATTATTTATTTATTTATTTTAAACTACAGATGTGGTTAACAGTCTAGATTTAAGATGAGAAGCTGCATATTGATATCAAGAAAATGATGCCGAACTTTGTTAAGATGCGAACAGTACTATATGAATCATTACAAGGCCATTCCAAGTTACGATATTAACCACTGGGATCCCAGTCACCACATTTTAGAATATTCAGTGAAAAAAACAATACTGTAAAGATATCAGAGCAATCCGTGTAGCAATTAATAAAGAAATATCTTTAAGAAAGTGGTATAACACACTGGGGGGGGGATCAAATAAAATTTGTTTGTTCTGAGAATTATATTTATTCAACAAGAAATAGACTTCATTTCCTATCATTCTTATCGTGTATCAAGCAACTTCTTTCTGCCAAAACTTCAACCAGTACACATCATGCCGAATTGTTGCAGGCTGAAACTTACCATTTCTTTATGTTTACAATTGAAACATTGTTAAAGCATATTTATAATATGAAATGAATATTGTAAAGCGTTAACATATTAACCAAAGTAAACACAAAATTTATGCTAAGACTTTGTTTAAATACTTAAAAAGATCGAACAGTTAACCCTTAGAAAGACTTTTCTTGTTGTCAGTCCGTAGCCTACCCACTGTATTGTTAAGTATAGTAATGTAATTCTTTGGGAGGCATTCAAATGGCGGCTATTCTATTCTGAGTGTCACTTGGATTCCAACATAATGAAATCTACTTGAATATGTTCATAAGTACATTTGGAAAGTGATGCTAATTTTCATTTCTGGGAATGGGCGTTTTTAATTCTCTTGCATCAGATAGATTAGTCAGTTGTTAGGATCTCTTCCTGTAATACAGAAAGACACAAAAACGTATACCGCACATCTATGCGGCTGTTCAAAGACACTCTTTCAGTCTCCGAAGTGGTGCTTGTGAAAACAAGCTGTCGTTTAGAACGGACAAATGATCCAAGACTTCTTTTAATCAGAGTCGTCTTGTAACATCAGATAGTATTTTTTTAGTCAATGCGTTGACCTCAGGAAAACATCAAAATGACAGCAAGGAGTTGGTATGGAAAGAAAAAAGAAAGGGAAGACAAGAGAAAGCGATTGCAAAAGAAAGAAAAAGGGAAGCAGAGAGAGCCTACTGTAGAGCTTATAAATAGGGTCACTTCCCTTCCACCCGTGTGGCGCTCTAAAAAGCTAAGACATGTGACAGTCAACTTTTAACTTCTCCAGAGAGCACAGCCTTCTCTGACTATGTGAGAAATTGTTGTTCGCTCGCTTCCATATATCTTCTTCCTAGCGGAACTTTGACGCTCTGGTATTGGCGCGCAGACAACTCTCAGGAATTCCAGCAAACGTTTTGACAGCTTTCCTCAACTAACCTGATGACAAGGTTAATTTGCTACTCTGTTAAAGGATGATTTAGAAAATGTGTTATCTTCGGAGTTGTAAGGAACCAGGGTTGTCTGCTTGCTTTGGTGGTTTGTTTGAATATCGAACTATTCCCGTGTAGATCGATTTTAGCATCCTACTTAACAAAAATATATTTTTTCACATATTTTGATTTCTCAATTTTTTTTAATCATTATAATTGTTCCCAAATGTACCGATTTCACAATTTACTTTAAAAAGTATTCAAATATTATTAAACTGTAAAATAATATTAATTACTGATTATAGTGATATTTTTTTAATCTTTTTTATATTTTGATACTAAACACACAAAGACAGTTCGAGAATCACATATTGCGCTCTCGATGGGTAAAAGTTAGAGAAGAAAGAAAAAAGAACTTAAAATATATTTGAAAATCTGTGCATTATTCACCTTAATGTTCTTAATAAAATACAAGCGATATGCTGTATAACACGAAAATCCTAAAAAGACTAATTTACACATAGGTTGTGTAATTAACATTTTCAGTTATGCGTACAAGATGAAGAGTTTTCAACTATTCTTCATCTTTATAACGTTAAGCTTTCCTAATGTTGGCTGTTTATCATTGTCTGCGGATGTAAGCAGCAAAATATTATCGCATAAAGAACGCGAGGAAGGTAAAACTGACACCGCAAAAAAAGAAGTACAACAAAAATCAAATTTCGTTGAAAGGGATGGTTCAGTATCCATATAATAATAACAATCTATTGAAGCAAAGCACGATCATCTTAAAATACATCAAGCATACATTAGTTTTTTATCATGCCCAGTTTCTAGTTTAGTAGAAGATGGTAAAAGATCGTAATTGAAATATCGTTATTATTATGACGCCTCCAAGAAGTCCATAGACTCCATCCACTATCCCTTCCTACCATCTCCACTGCTTAATCATTCTCCTATGCATAACAACACTAACAAACTAACTAACTGTCATTAACACGCAAAGCTGTGTTACCACCCGCCCGCTAATAGAAAATGAAAAAAAAAAAAAGAGAAAAATTACCCACTTGAAAGCAGTAGTTTTCTTAATTTTTCCAGCTTGATGATGTAATCATAAAAAAAAGGACGGTTATATTTTACTGGGATTATTGTCTACTATAATCCCAGTAAATACTACTATGCAGTTAGTTATGTAAATACTACTATGCAATTAGTCTCTACTCAATAGCAGGAATTTGTATTCCTACCCAAAGTATTTGTCTCCTTAATACCTTTCTGACATGTTTCAGTCTTCTTCTGGAGATGAACATATCGAAGTTCTACTGATTCGAATAACTTCGATTTACACGAGAAGACCAGTAAGCTCTGAAATATGCGGAGTGGTTTGTGTGTGTGTGTATGTATGTGTGTGCGTGAGAGAGAGAGACTTCTTTCTTGGCTCAAGTAAGGACAGAATTCATTCATTCTAATCTCTGTGATTAAAAATATCCGAGCACCCATTTTTAGTATTAGTGGATATGATTACATGACCATGACTTATACAGCTATAAAAGAAAACACAAGATCTTGCAGTCTGTCTTCATAGACAAGTATTAATCGTAAAATGGTCCATATTTAACAGCACAGTGATGACTGGAAGTTTCACTATTATAGAATTACACCTTTGCAATAACTCAGTTCGGAAAATTTTTAACCTGCTACAGTTTCCCCGATCAACAATAAGCGTTTCCGCCTTCACAACAATATTGTTGTGAAGGCGGAAACGCGTAGGAGCAACAACAGCACTCACAACCATTGGATTCTGGAGCAGTGGAAACGCGTTCTGTGGAGTGATGAATCGGGCTTCACTAACTGGATAGCTACCTTCCCCGAATGTGGTGTCAACTGTGAAGTTTGGTGGAAAGACATCCTGGACTGGGGTCTGTTTTATATGATTAGGCTCCTCCTCAGTTCCAGTGACAGGGAAACATCAGGCTAGATAATTCTGTGCTTCTAACTCTAGCCAGAATGGTTTGATGAGATGATTCTGGAGGAACTTGACTGGCCTGTACAGAACCCTAATCTTAACCCCTTTGAATGCTTGTGGGATGAATTGGAACGTCAAATGAAAACGAGGCTGTCATCAGAGATCGACTTCACTAAATCTCTTCTGAAAGAATGCAAGTTAATTACCGCAGCAACGTACCAAAATCAAGTGGAGAGGCTTTCCAGAAGATTGAAGGCTGTTAAAGCAGTAAAGGACGAATCAACTCCATATTAATGCCGTTCGTATTAGAATGAGAGTTAGCATGATCATGAATCTCGATATTTTTGATCAGACAATGTGTGCAGCAACAGAGTATGGTTGATTCCAAGATCAGCAGGATAATAGAGACTTTTCCGACAATGTCGTGGGACGCATGCTCGCATAAAGAAAATATGCGATTGACGGAAATTTATAACGTGTTATCATGCCTTTCCATTGCGCATCGAATAGTCTTCACGTCAGTGTATCTTTCATTGTGTAAACGACGAACATAATGAGTAATACTAGCTGCTCATAATGAGTAATAATGAGTAATACCAGGCTATTGACCACTCTGGCTAAGTGTCTTTCAGAGTTGAACTGCTACTATTAGGACGATGGCACGCAGAAAAAGCCAATGAATGGTCAGAAATTTGAAAGTTCACTCTCTCCCCTGATATGAAGTCACTAGTTACAACTCTGTGCCAAAAATAAAGTGTGTTACAAATTATATTCATTAAGAGACATCAGAATTTATTTTTCTTGCATGAAAGACAATTAAAAAAAAATAATAAAAAATAAAAAAAATATATATATATATATATTGCGCTTTATTATATGGTACATCGAGACCGCCTTGCTATAAATCTGTGTTATTCACTATTGCAAGCCATAGATAATTAAACCGAAGCCCTATGTTTTCGTCGCTCTGCACCAAATAAACGATATAGCACATCATGTTGAGAGGAGGCAAAAAGGTATGGGCACGATGTGCTTAGAATTCTTCCACTTTTGTTATTTCTTCTTTTAGAAAGAATGTGCATCTAAACATTATTTAATTCTTCTTCTTCTTCTTCTTTTTTTTAAAAATAGGGAACAGCTCTTTGTTCAACTCTTAGCCATAAATGAACTTTGCAGTTTTACATCGCTATTGGAAAAGTGCGGTTTAAATAAGCATGTTTACTCCTCTTTTATCTCTTCACCGAATCCAAAATTTATGGGTTTTTATATCCCTGGAGTGTTTGGTTCTAAATGACTTAAAGGTTGTAATATTCATTGCTATGCGAGTGACAAAACTAATCCTTATTGAATAGCTATAATTTATAATTCATGTCACCGTTGGTGATATATATTTTTTTATATGTTTGCAAATGAGCTGCTGATATCATCATGTAACATTTCCATCCTTAAGCCTTCCTGTTTCGCACTAAAAATTCCAAATACATCCAGAATGCTTATTGAATGATGCTTTACGAAAGTTGTTTGAAACTATTTTCCATTCTCACAAACTATTGCCTCAGTTTTACATCTTTATCTACACTTCGGTAGCGAAGTGATAATATTTGTGGGCTCTTAAATAGAATAAGCAATCGCTTTGATTCTGACCCGTTTAAAGTTCTCTTCCCTTAATAATACCCCGATGTGCATCCTTCTACTTGAAATCTCATGTGCAAATAGAGAGAGAGAGAGAGAGAGAGAGAGAGGAGACTGCAAGCAAGCGTAAAGAATCGTTCAGTTATCGTATAAAAATGGTAGACGATATTTTGATGAAAAAGAAACTGCCTTGTTGAAAGGATTCGAAAAATGAATAAGTGATTTCATCTTGAACGCAGTCGAATTGCATTTTTTTTAACCACAGCTTAGAAACACACGTGGGTTTGGTTTGGTAGACAACTTGTTTGTTTCGTAACAATACTCAGGTCACGTCTAAAGACTTCAGCGCATTCTTCCAGACAGTTCTACTGCACCACGAAAAGTCGGGCCTAGCCACTTCAGCCATTTGAGATACGAAGAAACGAGAGACTCGCGAGGCCTTGAGACCTCGGACCAGAACTATTCGAAACAGCTCGGGTAATAAAAGAAGAGCAGTGAATTCGATTGCAGCGATCGTGCGTGTGCGCTGTGTAACGACGGGCAAAGACCGCTTTGGTCGTCGACATGCGGCTTAAAACCGTGGATCTCCGCTAACGTTCAGAGCATTAAGGAGGCTCGGAAGTCCCTTCTCCCGTGACAGGTGGAATTGCCACCGTTACGGCGAAATGAAAGAGCCAGTTCTATCGACGTTTGTACGCCAGATGATGAAACAAACAGCGAAGCCTTCGCCCCGCTAACAAAAGGTGCTGAGCTGAGAGAGCTTCGGCCATAATCTTGATCGTGATCGCTAGCGAGACTAAAACGAGCGTTGCTAAGGGAACTTGAAACGCTGAGCTGAGGGTTAATTGGCTTTTCCTTTTACACTTTTATAGATACGGATGTCAGTTATGTTACGTTACAATTAAGTTCCGCCCGATGACCGTAACTCCGTTAAAAATGTCCGCTACACTTTAGAGTAGTGTTCATGGTTATGCTATTGGCAAAAGCAAATGCTTTTTAAACGTCCATTCTTTAAAATTCTAACAGGAAAAAAAAAAAAATTACAAATCGAATTTCAGTTCTTACTGGATTCTGCGTGAAAAATAGTTCGTTCAAGAGATGTTGCTACTTCTTTGGAGATTCTACGACCTTATGTGAATATAATGGGGTTACTTACTATTTTCATCTTCGTGCACATTCTGATAATGTTATTCGGGTTTTATAAAGACAGTTTTGATTTGCAGTTGAGTGAAAGAAATGCCTCGACAGCAAATGACACGAGTTGTGTCATTTGCTGTCACAAATAACATCCATTAGTTGAGTATATTCTAGGACAACAGGCTTCCTGTTTGTCGAATAAAATTATAAACTTGACTCCCTGAAATCGGTTGACTCGTGCTCCATTGTAGGGTCCAGAAGATTTTTATTTCTCTACACAAACTAAACCCAGACTTTTCTGATCAAATAATGTACTTTCCTTGATAATTGATGTCCGAAATAACAACTTCAACCTCAGTTTACAGCGTAATACTACATAAAATGTTTGCCGAAGTAGAATGCAGATACGTTCAGCATTGGTGATATGCATTTATGAATATCATTTAAATATACAGGTATTTATATTAAAATATGTCGAGAAAATATAATAAGGAATACGAAATGTTTAGTTCCCAAATCCTAGATCGAAATTTAAAACATTTTAAAGACCATTTTTTCGGTTTTAAAATCTGTTTCGTTTAGTTGCATCTACTTGCTTTATGAAATTTGACCACTTACATTCAAATATTTAAACATTTCGTTGTATATGCTATTTGAAATGTGATTTTTTAATTCCAAATAAAAATAAATCACGTAATACCTTTTCATTCTCCAAAAAAAGACTTGAGGAGTTCTTTTAGCCCTAATTAAGTTTTGGAAATCGGTAGGGCGATTATTTGCATCCTTAGCCGAGCTTACGGCTATCAATGCTTTCAGATGCACCAAGAGGAGAATACGGCAGACCACTGCTGCCATCTTGTGATCCTCATTCATAACACTCGTACTACTTTCTTTACAGAAAACAGTACGAGTGTTATGAATGAGGATCACAAGTCATGCATAACGAGTGTTATGAAACAGTGCCGATTATTATGAGGTGCTGAATTAAAAACCCTACTTTCCTCGAGAAAATCACTATTTTCATGTGCCAGTGGGTGACTAATTACAAATGTAGTCGACTAAATCGAAACGTATGAAACTGGCTGAAAAATTTCCTCAGAAAAGATCCTCTTGTTTAAATTTTAAAAGTTTGAATTTCTAATTAAGAACATTGCAATTTGAGAGACTCCAAAATATTTTTAAATAATGTACATGAAAAATGTGAGTAGAGAATATAATAAATCCCGTGGTTATTTCACAGCCAAGAAGCAAACAAGTTTCGTCTTTTGAAACTTTAAACGTTTTGAACCTGACTGTAAGCTTGCACATGAGCTGCTTGGCATTGAACTACATACAAGACACGGATTCTGACCAGCGAATCTTGTAGGCAACTCAAGGACCGAAAACTGTATGCTCCTCAGTTTCTTGATCGCTTTTCGAATTATAATTTGACTACAAATCCGACTTTCAATAATTCTGAGTGCAAAGCTGAACATTTTTGGATATTTTCTTTAATATCTATTGATTACTCTGTAGTTCTGTCTGCAAAGTTTAATTGTTACTAACAGAGAATGATAAAATAATAATAATAAAAGTTAGTATTCGAAAAAATATTTATAATGAAAATTGATACTTCACTTTAAGAAACCTACTGCTTTGCTAAAGCTTGCTCAAGTTTCGAATTAGTTTAAAAAACTAAAAAAGCAAATAATACTGCTTGCACAACATAACCAACAGCTATCCCTCAGGGACATTATGTTGGAAGCGTGCTGATGTGAGATCTGCATCCTGTTTAAGAATATTTTGTGTGTGCTTGTGCATGTTAATCTATTTGCTTACTAACAATTTAACCTCTGCTTAGTAGAACACGATAGGAATTTATAACTACAAATGTGCCAAAGAGGCCACGGAACAACATAACATATATAAACTATTTACAGGATAATGCAGACATAATGCAAAAAAAAAAAAAAAAATACTGTTTGCAAATTTTCCGCTGTGATAGTTTACATTGATATTCATTTGACAAGTATGCACCGCGAACAGTGTTTGTGGTGCACATCGTTATCATCAAGTTCTGACTTCAGTCTATCTGAGCTGGCATTCTTGAGGGGTTTAGCGCAGAGCCTGTTCCGAATAGTAATCAGGATTTAGAGTTCTCTCTTTCTCGTGTTTAGTGTGGGAGTAGAGAATGAAACAGGATATACATCACGCTAGAGACCCAGAGGTATTTTTATGAACTTTTCGTGAGCGTAGATTTATGCCAGTTGAGAAGGCAGTGGAGAATTTCAGCGCGATAACATTTCCTTGATAATGTTTTCCATTATTATTGTTTCCTAGAAGTTGAGAGCCAATTTGTATGCTGTGAGACTACCGAGGTGAGTGGATGGATTCTCCCATAATTAATGGCTGTCACAGAAATGAGGTACTTACTTAGTTTTAATGCTATTCAACAAGTACCTTAGGTAACTCCAGGGACTGCAGTGGATATATTTCGAAAAGAATCTGCCAGCTCAGGTTATGCAAGCTCATTCTGCTACTATTTCCAGAACTGTGTTCCACTCTGAAAAAGGAAGCGAAATATTAGCACTGATAAGGACCACCTTGAACATGTTCTCCGCTTTAGATACAGTTTTCTGCCCCATCCGGATTGTAGATATCACTGACCAGTATTCAAGGCATTTCAACTTACCATTTACTGTACATTTTCGTACAGAACAAATGGCAGTTAAATGGATGAATTTTCAGTAACAGCGAGTAGCTAATAAGAGCATTGGTGCATTTCCTGTTTGAAATCCATAAATATATTTTTCCTTTGTATTGTTGTTTATTTACTTATAAATGCTTCATATTGATGTACATGCATCCATAAGTATTTCTTTTGCCAGCAGTTACCGTTTAGAAGTTTTTCAATTTATTATGAAATCCCTGGATTTTCACTAATAACTTCAGGTATATTTTTTTTTTTATTGTAAACATAACAATCTTATATACAGGATTAACCGGTTTTTGGTTTTCTCTGCAGTCAGACAGAGAGGTTACATGCTCATACTCTTGTTGAGGTATGTTACATCGAAGTCACTTATAAGGCTAATTACATTTTTTTTTTTTTTTAAATAAATTAAAGCCATTAAGAGTTATTTTAACATGATAACATAAGATCTTGTTTTAACATAAGAACATAAATGTGGAAGAACATAGAAGTTACTATTGCACAATATTATCTATTAACATGAGAGTGCCAGCTGATTAATTTTCGCACTGTTAAGCACAACAATCCTTCTTTCTTCCCCCTTTCTTTTTTTTTGGGGGGGGGGAAAGATGTCACTTCTATGCTGGAAAGTGGATTATAATGCAGTCGTCCTGCTCAGCCAGGAGTTGATTCCGTGGATTCCATTCTTGGTGGAAAAGATCTAATGTGTTGTTTTGCCTATGGTGGTGATGTTCGTGTAGGATCCGACATCTCACCTTTTGTTGGAAGGCTGCAGTGAGTTGGTCAGTTGCCTCTCTCTGTGAAGTTGCTGTGCTGTCTGGTCTTGTATGTCTGAGGTAGAAGTTGTATATTACCGCTTTTGCGGTGATGAAAAGGTAATTGCAGAATGAATAGTTATTTGGCTCCACATGGACGAGATTGAAATATTCCACTTCTGTATGAAGATTACCACAGGTAAGAGCTGCCGTTTCCCGAGTCAAACTGATTAATTTAGTGTTGACTGGGCATTCCAAGTAGACATGCCGGACCGTTCCTAATTGGTAGCAGAAGAGGCAGTTATCTGAGACGTTTGAGTTAAATTTTCGTAATATAGTAGGAGTAGGTAATATATTATGCCACATTCTCCACTGAATATCTGCGTCAGGTTTGATGGCTCTTGTGCGATATGGTAGATCCCATTGAAATAGTGTTTGATCAGATGATGCAGGATTTTCCATCAAAGTGCTTTGGTTTGACTGTTGTGTTAGGGTGCTGTAGATCTTGTTGGTGTTGCTGGGTGTAAATTTCTCCCATGAGTTATTGGTTTTTATCAGAAAGATAGGCGCCAAAACTTCTGAGTTTGGAGGAACAAGCCCCACTTCTGTTATGCTATCAGGCATAGCGGCTTGAAAAGCGGCCTTTACGGTGTCTATCTGCTCAG
This sequence comes from Typopeltis vanoorti, assembly GCF_054136105.1. NCBI lineage: Eukaryota > Metazoa > Arthropoda > Arachnida > Uropygi > Thelyphonidae > Typopeltis > Typopeltis vanoorti. Next base: position 9,876,461 of record NC_143550.1, read on the forward strand.
ACTCATTCCCATATTCCAAGTTTTCGAGCGAATTTGGAAAGCGCCAGGTGAGGCTTGGAGAAAGAATGTCACCCAAGATCCTCACGTTTCGCCAGCTCCATGGAGGAAAGAAAAATTCTTTCTGAGTGATCGGGCTTCTTACCATCGTGTTGTGAAAGATGGGTTCCATGAGGATTTCAGGTAGGGATGCTGCCTTCACTGTGTGCTGGAGGTTTAGCTTCTTCCATCGTCGAAGGGCGTCTTTGTAGAAGTTTGTTAAATTTACAGGCACTTGAGCTGTTGTCATTCTTAAGGTGGTGGAGAGAGAGAGACCTCTAGTGGCAGAAGTGAAAATATACTCAGTGGTGCAGTTGTGTGATATTTCCTGTTGTAGGGCATTTATGAGAAATCGAGCGCGGAACGTTGTTATCCTGTTGTCAATGGAGACCAACTTTTGTCCTCCATCTTTGAGAGAAGTACATAGCTGGGAGTAGGAAAGCCAGTTTGTTTTATTCCATATGAATCGATATATGGTTGACTTTATTTGTTTGATGAATTGAACTGGTGGCGTAAGGATCTTTAGTGTATGCCAAAGGACACTGGTGGCTATTTGGTTAACGATTATTGTTCTCCCTCTTGTGGAGGCAGAGGCTCGTATTGCTGCCCACTTTCCTAGAACTTGCTTGAAACGCTTGTTTAGTGTTTCCCAGTTCTTATCCACATAAGAGGGTGTGTTTCCTAGGTAAATCCCCAGGTATTTGTTTCCCTCTGTGGACCAGGTACCAGACATTGGGGAATCGGTTCGGTTTTTCCATTTGCCACACCACAGTCCTATGGTTTTATGTGTGTTTAGTTTGGCTCCTGAGGCTGCCTGATATTGTTGGTATGCCATTTGTATGTTATGAAAGTCCTCTTCTTTGCGGGCTATGATTGTAACATCATCAGCATATGCTGTCAGGGTTATGGTTTGGTAGGGAAGTTTAGGGCGGCATGCTTTGAGCAGCATGCTGAGTCTACACAGAAAGGGTTCGATGGCAATTGTGTAAAGAGGACCGGAGAGTGGACAGCCTTGTTTAATACCTCTGCTGTATGGAGCAGTTATGGTAAGCCTGTTGTTTATTTTCATGCAAAACTGTGCCTTGGCATACAACATTTTAATAGAGTGAATGATGCCTGAGCCAAAGCCAAATGCTTTCAAGCAGTTGAAGAGGTAAAGGTGTTCAACGCGGTCGAAAGCTTTTTCTTGGTCTAGTGTTACAAGACCCATTGTTTCACTGTTGTTGTTCGCTATGCTTATGAGATCCCTTATGAGATGTAAGTTTTCGTGGATAGATCTTCCAGGGATGGAATAGCTCTGATGCCTATTTATTATTTCGCTCAGAGCGGGTTTAAGTTTGTTGGCAATGGCTTTGGATATAATTTTGCAGTCGGTGTTTGTGATAGAGATGGGTCTCCAGTTTCCTAGTTTCGTCGCGTCTCCTTTCTTTGGAATGAGTTTGATAACTGATGTTGTCATATTGAGTGGAAAGCCATTGGTATTCGCTTCGACAAATACTCTGTAGAGGATAGGTCCAAGCTGTTCCCAGAAGGACTGATAAAATTCAGTGGTGAGCCCGTCTATGCCAGGAGATTTATCTTTAGGTAAGGAGGTGCAGGCAGTTTTCAGATCGTGTAACGTGATAGGGAGTTCTGTGTTACTCCTTGTTGTTGGTGAGAGTCTTTTCACATCGGAGAGAATTTTATTCGTGGCCTCCATAGATGTTGGGTTGGCTTGGTACAAATTTTTGTAGTACTGCAAGGTATATAAGAGGATAGCTATCTATATATCTATCTATCTATCTATCTATCTATCTATATATATATATATATATATATAGCTGGCTGCATTAATTGTCTGAAACTTCTAATTAGGGGACTCAACCTGTTTTCGACGGTTGACAAAAATTAGATGGATGGAGAGAGAGAGAGAGAGAGAGAGAGAGAGAGAGGACAAAAATTAAATGGATAGAGAGAGAGAGAGAGAGAGAGAGAGAGAAGAGAATAATAAAATGGACACTAAAAACTGGATGTCGAAGTCCAGATAAGGTTGGATAAGTGGCTAGGTATCCGCTCTTCAACCAATAAACTACTGGGTTCTAATTCTCCGTTGTGGACAGCGCTGCCTTTATTGATAGATTAATTCGCAGCGCGGTGTGAGACCATCGCTCTTCTTATTAGAGGCCTAAAGTAACATGAAAAAGCTCGGTAATTGGTGTCTAGAGCAGATTTTTCCAAACTAGGTTAAAATAAATACAAAAAATACAGAAATTATTAAAATTAATAAAGTACTTTTTTTAATTTTTGGTCGGAAAGTATTGGGTTCGAATCCTATCTTTGACAGGAACTTTATCAAATCTTTTCAATGAAAGCGAGCTAGCCGGTCTCACATGGAGATGAAGGTTTTTTTTCTCCCTGAAACTCTGATTTTTCGTCCCTCAGAACAGGCAAAGCGGCCGCATGAACACATATCTAGAGACATAGAATAATATTCGACAAGGATAGCAAAGGGAAACAACCTTATTCTATGATTGCAATCCGCTAGTAATGTAGTTACTATCCCACCAATCATTGAGTTGAAGGAAAAACACACAATATGTTTTATTCTACCCTGACGTATTTCATTTGAAGTACTAGTCGAGAACCATTACGGTCAAGTAATAACTGGATAGATTTCGTGCTTTTGTTTCTAATATATATATATATATATATATATATATATTCCACTTCGTACTGCATTTTGCCATTTTCACAAAACCAGTTTAAAATTACGTATATATTATATGAATGAAACATTTCATATCAAGACTAGAAAGAAAAGAAAATTCTGTCGTAATATCTACCAAGGAAGAAATTAGAAATTACAAAAATACCAATTCCAATAGAATATAGATATTAAGCACGATCTAAAGTTGCGCATCATGAGAAGGGCACACACTTTATATCAGGAAAAAGAAATAATCTGTGCTTTCAACATTGGCGCAATAGAACACGCGCATACATATGCAAATACTGAAGTTTATTACTGATAACAAAAATATGTTTGTATAATATATATATATATATATATATATATATATATACATATATATATATTCTAAAGCAATAATGTTTAATATATTCACGTATATTCACGTTATAAGAGTCACTTTGGATTGACTATTATGGCCTTTAACATAGTCCCATAAAGAGTGTACTTACTTCAGCTGATATTTCCTTTATGTGCATAGGACAGACACACGTAGAATTTCTCAAGAATTCATTTGCCTTAGCGATTGTGCTTTTCTGACCACCTTTGTCGTCATCATCATCATTTCCTATGTGAAGACACCGATGATGATAGAGAAGATGACGGATGGGATTTACCTTTCAATCCCACCTTCGATACTTCATTCTGTGATCAGTTTAAATCTACTGCAACACTATTGAGTTGCATGCATTATCCATAAGATATTTTTCATTGTGTCTGAAATGTGTCTGTGAAAATCGTAATGTGTATTTAGTGAGAGGTACCATCCTTTCTAAACCATTTATCAGTGAAGTTAAATCGTCGTGAAAAAAGGCGTCTATGCAAGAGAAGTGATTCCGCTAAACATGCCGTCAGTCTACTCTCATCCCTCTCATCGAACAGATGTCACAGGACTAATATTCAAATCAGCTCTTTAAAATGAGTATATTATGCTATTCATCGTTTGGAATGCGATGAATCTCATGAATATCAAGCGGCTACCGAAATCACGTTACACCCCATCCATTCCTTTGAGACGTCAAATTTTTCTTCTGTCTGTTTATAGAGATATGTAACTCTTTACATTCCTTTTTTCCATTTTTTAAATCTAATAATTTTAAATATGCAACGCTTCTCAATTCCTATCTTAGTTTTCTATATGCAGGATATATATATTTCTTCAATTTTAGCGAAAGGAATATATTTCTCTTTATTCTAAAGTTCTCCCCCCCCATCTCCGAAATCTTAACTGTGCTGTACGCCGGTTTCATGTTTAATTTTAGTGTCATGGTGTTTGTCTATTTCACGAGCAGTTTTAATTTCAAGTTATGAGCATTTCGGATCCAGTTGTTCATTCTACCTCTCAGAGAAAAAAGATATCATTGACCTTTTATCAATTCGTATCAGCGATTTTACCGTGCAAAACAGAGAAGTTTAAAATATGCATTTTTAGAATTTGTAAATCCCCATTTCCAAAGTGGATTGATTTCAAAGTCATTTTAAAAATAACAGAAGCGGAATAGCAGAATTATTACGACAATCGCAATAGAGATTATTATAATCTTCTGCCATAATCACTTAAAAAACAAAAAGAAAGAAAGAAAGAAAAGAAAAAAGAACAATCTTTTCTAAAAAATATTAAAATAAAAATCTTCATGCATTGTTAAGAATAGGTTGTTCAATTAGAAAGGAATAATTGATTGATGTAACATAAACATATCACGTTACATTAATTTATCATCTTTTGATTAATTTCAATGAATGTCACGTTCTCAATTGTAGAAATTCATGACACTTCCACGTTGTTATTATGATGTTATCTAAACTCCGTCTGTTGACCTATTCATCGATTTAAGTGTATTATTTGTATCAAAATCTCTTGCGTGATGTTGTGGAAATCAGAATACCTGATATAAAAAAATAGCAATTTCTCGTGGAACAACCAATTTCAGAATATATTGTCATTCGGTACCTCATGCATGATTGTTTTAGACTCATGCCATTCACTCAACTTTCCTACAACCAGTTGTTTTACTAATAATAATTGATATAACAGTTGGTATCATAATGTATTGAAAATACGTTATCGCCGATGTTACGAACAGCTGCCTTATATAATATCATTTTATGCATTAATAATGACAGATCACTCGCTGAGCTTTGGGCTAGGTAGTTATATCAATTCGCCAATGGTTGGCAAGACTGATATTCAATTCCTGGTTATGAATAAATATCCATGAAGTGAAATGTCATCGTTTAACTTGTAATTTCCCGAAAGAATAAATTCTCTTGGCTTACCCTCAAAATCATTATAACGTACTTCATTCAAAAGAAAGTTTTATTAATTACTCTCTTTATTTGTTTAACATAGTTTGTAATTTTTAGGTATCTCCCCAACCTCTGGTTGGGGAGATATTGTAATGTATTGAGGATAGGTTGTAAACTTATGTGCGAGATATGCTTTTTTATAATTTTTATCAATTTTTCTACATAGTCCTGAAGCAATCCTCTACAAACCAAAACTAAAACTTTTTCAAGCCAACTCAGGCCCCATACAAGCAGGACAGTGTCACACTGAACGATGAAATCCATCTTTCACCTAAAGTCAATTACAAACATTCTTACCCAAGGAAAATTCGAACCCGTAGCCTGTTGGTTGGAAAGCCTGCTTAGTCATTATTCGCAGAACTTGCATTTTTAAATGTTTTTTTTTGTTTACTTTTTTTCCTTCTCGTTATCTTCCACTTCTATAATCTACATAATTACAGAAGTGTCATTACGAGAAAATCACCGAAGCGTCGAAAGCTCTGTTCTTCCATTGGCAATATGAACAATTTAGCAAAAAGTGAAATAATTTCTTGCAGTGAAACAACAATATTTTTAATCGTACTTTAAAGAGACTCTTTTTTTTTTTTTTGGTTTATAAAATATCAGACATTTTAATATTTGCTCATCAAAGGTTTCTCTCCATACTCCACTCGTTTCTTTAACTGAAAAATTGAACAAAGCTTCGTTCATGCGTTAGGGAAGAGCCCCTTCTCTCGCGTGAAGAGTAGACCAGCGAAAACTATTACGGGAGAAAGTGGAAGAAGGAACCATCTTATAAAGGGCAAGTTTAGATATATTTTACAAATGACAACTAGAACTGACTCCAAGTATGAGTACTACAAATTACTCCAAATAAAAAGGATTGAAGCATTCTAAATTAAAAGGATTGAAACAGTCAGAGTGACTGTTTCAATCCTTTCAATATAATTATACTTTTTCTAGATGAATTTTCTGGTTATAATTAGATCAACTTGGCTTATCCTTCGAAAACTAATTTTGGGTTAATCAAAGCTGAGGGTGCGATATCCAATATTACAAGTCGTCCTTAATATGACTTGGCCTAGTTTGTATATACAATTTTTCACTTCTCGAGTTATTTTTCCTTTATTTTAGATAAAAGGGAAGCTGAAGGATCGTAGCATTTCTCGTTAGAAGATAGAAAAATTCCATTCAGCTCATAGGACTGGAGATAATGGTATAAAATAGTTTCCGAGTTCACTCAGAAATACATATTATATATATTATTATAATGTGATTCTAATATATATATATATATATATATATATATATATATATATATATATATATATATATATATATATATATATATATATATATATATATGATCTAAGTCAGTTTCTAAAAATATGAACATATCCCAATTCCGAGTTATGCTTATGCTTCAATACACATGACTATCTGGCAATCTGGTATATTAACTCGGAATTGGGATATGTTCATATTTTTAGAAACTGACTTTAGATCACAGATTTAGAACAAACAATTAAATTTTTTCACAACGCAACATGTTTCGTCGGAAGCCTTCCGACGAAACATGTTGCGTTGTAAAAAAATTTAATTTAATCTAACTCTCTCGGATCTAAGTCAGTTTATAAAAATATGAATATATATATATATATATATATATATATAGAAAGTTTTTTACATATTATGTTAAAGATACCAAGCAATTTTATAAGCTAGGTTTTTTTTAATCCTTTTTCCCAAGTACGCAAACAGACAAGTAAGTCAAGTTTGCGGCTGCACGTAGTGCAACTCGTGGTAAAGGTGGAGCAAGTTCTGATCACTTCCCTTAGAATTTTCCCCTAATGCAAAGCACATTACCTTTCCATGCAGAAATGTATGATTCTATGCATTAAGGTAAAATGCCAAGGAAGAAGTAATACAGAGCTTATAAATATTTTACCTAAACAAGTTGCCATAAGCCGCAAACTTGACTTACTTGTCTGTTTGCTTACTTGGGAAAAATGATTAAAAAAAAAACTAGCTTATAAAATTGCTTGGTATCTTTAACATAATATATACCCAAGGTAAAAAACTTTCTACATATTACTCTCATCCTGGGATTTTTATTTAATAAGGTCAAATCACCTTATGGCAACTTATTTAGGTAAAATATTTATAAGCTCTGTATTACTTCACCCTTGGCATTTTTTAGGTCTGGCTCCCACTGACGAGACCTCATAAAGGTCGAAACCAGTATGGGTAGTCACCAATACCTTAATGCATAGCATCATACATTTCTGCAAGGAAATGTGCTTTGCATTAAGGGAAAATTCTAAGGAAAGTGACCAAATCTTGCTCCACCTTTACCACGAGTTGACTATACTTGCACTACTTTGCGGGTCACTCAGACTTGTACTACTTGTAGGCGCAAACTTGACTTACTTGTCTGTTTGCTTACTTGGGAAATGGATTAAAACCAGGTTTAAAATAGCTTGGTATCTTTAATATAATTCAGTTCCTGCAAAATTAACGCTTCCTTCCTTTATGTTCTCAACCATTCTTAGCCGTCCTGGTTGGCCGAGTGGTTAGTGTATTCGCTCTCAAACCAACAGGTGGCAGGTTCGAATTCTGCTGTGGGCATGGATTTGTGAATGTGTTGCATTGTGCACTGATAATAACCTTAGATACGGGGCAGTATGACTTTTGTCGTTGCGCCATAAATCATTATCATCACCTCAAACATTTTTGCAGGATTTACTGAAATGATTTCACAGCTATCAATCTATAGCGAAATATCTCGAGGCCTTTTTGAACAGCCAGCATACAGTACTGTGTTCCTTGTTTAGAATGTTCTTGTAACAGGACCCAGCAGAAGGGCGATCGTCTTCCCTGAGAAATCAAATAATAATAATAAAATATATAAATAAATACTGAATATTCACTGAAATAAAGAATAACCTTTGGATTATATTTGAACTTTCAAAGTAAAGTAAAAATATAAAAGCAAGAATTTAAAATTAATGATATTAAAAAAAGTAATAAAATGCATAGATGAACACTTTCTTAAACGTATTTCTTTATCCATGATCTCGTTCTTTCCCATAAGACTGAAGCTTGTCACCGTGTTCGATGCTTATTGTCGTAAAGAATGGTGTATCGTCATGTATCAAATATCGTACTTTTGCGAAATTTAAGTCGCCGTGATTATAAAGGGGGACCATGAAACGCACTCGGCAGCCTCTTTTAAGATACGTTTAAGTATCCTTTACAATGTGGACGATGATCATTCATAAACATGGAACAGTTCCTTTAATTGAGCACCAACTTCAGCATAATATTTATTTTTATTAATTGCACACCTAATGACTGGCGTGCAGTTCATTTACTGTCCGTTACGTAGTTTATCCTTACTTGGACCTCCGACTTATGTACGGTTACGCAACAGTACTGATTTTATTATTGAATGCGTGGTAGCAATGCCGATTTACAGGAGCACGTGGAATATTCTAACTTGCTTACTTGTGGAATTGCTTTCAGTAGCAAATCTATTTTAATGTCGTCAATGTGTTCGGAATCTTCTTTACTCATTGTGGTAACTGAAGACTTTCACAGAAATCAATGATTCAAATCATGGATTTAGTGAAGCATGGAGAAAGGCCCTTTTACACATGTATGTTTATGCAGATGAAGCTATTTAAATACGGAAACCGTTTTTTTACCTGCGTTAATTGGATCTAACAATACTCCATTACGGTGAACAAGCCGAATAAGAAGTTTTCGCGAGAAAGAATAGTTGCACATTTTTTTCAAAGAAAGTAAATATTTGAATTCCAGATTATTATTTTTAATAGAAATTTGAACATTAAATATGAACATTAAAAATGCTTTAAAAAAGGAAAAAAACACTTAACCAAAGTTGGAAAGAAATCAAGATCACGCTTCATTCCACAAATGCTGGTTCTGATCTTTGGGTGGTGCTGATCACTGCCATAAAAGTATTTCATTTACAGTTCATCCTTGCTTATTGTAGTCACTCGTACACAGCAATAGCAGAGCGATTAACTGTCGATTCATATAACTTTTCAATTGGACTGGATTGAAAAAAAAAAAAATATATATATATATATATATATAGTTTATTTTTAATTTTTGCAAGTTTTTATTTTATTTAATTTTTATAGAACAGAATGAATTTAGATTTTTTTGAGTCCCGCATCTGATGAGTATCATACACATATCTTGCATTCTGGTTAAGGAGTTTTCTCCTTAAATAATGTCACGCATTTAGGATGTCGCATGCTTAGTCATGAAAATATAACTTCCGTGGCTGGGTGAGTGTATAATAAATGTAGAATAATGAATCATTCTGCATTTATAATAACTAAAAAAAGCTGAATTAAGGTGAATTATTTCAAAAAATGATAATTTTTTCGTATTTAAAAAAGAATAAAAATATTGTTTAATTCCAGTCATAATTATAACATTTATTTATTAGATTTAAAGGTTCAATATTGTCAGTAGTTATGTATTTAATTAATGAAGTAACAAAGAAAAATCCATTGATCTGCGACACCGACGAAGGTTGGTGATCTCATGCTTTGGAATATATGTTACATGATGAGGGAGTCCAATAACCTCGGAAAATGTTGCATTGTTTACGCATGATGCATTGCTCCTGAAACTTGCAATTTGCATAGTCACGTGTGCATAACAAAGATAAGTGCTCTACCTATCTTTAATAACGCTACAGATTGGCATTGTAATCACACACACACACACACACATCACATGCATATACATTTGTAGATCTGAAAAAAATGAATCTTCTATTCATTGGAATTTATTAAAATATGAGAATATTTTATAATTTTATTTATTATTTTTTATTTAATTTTCATATCTACAAACATATCATCGTATTATGATTGTCATTCGTTGATTTATTTCTAGTTGTTTCTTCGATAAACCTTGAGAGTGGGAATCAATAAGTAAATAAATAAATAAATAAATAAATAAATCAACACTGTGCATTTTCAGACTGCTTCTGCTCTCTGCTAACCGCATAAATTGGTATTTTGAAGCATGAATGATAGAATAAGAGCCTCCTATTCATATGCAGGAATTTATTATATTTATAATAATTATTAATAAAATGGAATTATTATTTGGTTTAAAAATATTAAATAAAATATTATGTAAGAGAGTATTCAAATTATACGATGAATACCTTCAGCTTTTCTGCTAACTTACGATGAAAATCCAGAATTAATAAAATGCACAGGATGGGAAAGATAGGGTAAAAGTAGATTCACAATAAAATTAGATTTAAAAACGAATTATCTTTTCACTTCCTTCCTACCTTAACAGTTTAACATACCCGTTCTAAGAAAAAGAATGCGTATTTAGTTTTGCTTTGAATGATTTTCTTCATTCCACGACCACTTCTCGATCTGCGTGGGGCGATGCTTCTTTGTACTCTATTTATGCCCAAATAGGAAACGCAGTACATGTATTCTTCCTCTGTTAATCGAGTTACTGATTATCACGTCAAGTTAAGAGACAAGGAAAAGCGTAGCAGGAAAAATAAAATAAAATAAAATAAAATAAAAATACATTAAGCAAAGCAACGAAAGATGAGGAAATAGATATCGAATAGATTATTATTGCTTTTAAGCTTTCTTAATCAGAATTGTCAGGACCAGAACCTCCTTCCCTTTTTCTTTGTTATTAACGATCGTAGTTAAAAAGATCCTTAATTTTACCGGAGGGGGGAGCCCTCCGGTAAAATTAAGGAGCAACTGTTTGATATTTTTACTCCACTCCTTATAGCAAATCCATTAAAAACAATCTGCCCCTGCTATTTTTTATTTGATTTTATAATGTTCATAATAATTTATTTATTTATTTCACTTAGTTTATTATGCCATACAGATCTATAGAAAGAACGAATAAATGAATATACTGGAGAAGTATTACCATCAGCATTTGGGGGAAGTTTGATTAGAACTATCTCCATGAACTTCTGCATTTTCTTTGTTCATCCCGATTAAAGTGTGAGTGCAATGAAGTGAACTAAACCAAAGCAGTTGCCGTTGGTTGCACGTTTTAGAAGATGACTAGTATTCAGTACTGAGATTTCGTTACGATGTTATTATCATTATTATAGACGATATCCTATCACTAAAGTGTTTTTATTTATTTCATAATAATTTTAATTACTAAATCACAGGTCTCAGCCAGCGCATTCAAAACTTAGGGATGCTGCTCCTAAATAAAATAAGCACTTTATGTTATACTCATTTTATTATTATTATTATTATTATTATTATTAGTCAGTACATCGGTTACCACAAAAAAGGAAAAGAGAAAATAATTCCCGTCCTCCTCCCGTCGTGGTGTGACTCACCAACAGCCCAACAAAAACTACACTTGTAAAAGCTAGCAGGATTAAAAAACCAATAATAAAGGATCTGAAAGGAGACCACGACAATACCCCAATATACTTGTCCGAATACTTAACGCCATATTATCAGTACTGTTCTACCAAGCAAGGAAAGTAAAAACAGAAACAAATTACCAGTTTATATGGATAAGAGACAGCAAAATATTCCTTAGAAATACACAAGACTCAAAACCAATCGAAATAAAATCCGTAGAAGACCTCAACAGGCTACATTGAAAGGAATATTGACAACTCGTAAAGAAGGAACAGCACACCAACCAACATGAATGCAGACCATCAAGCAGACGTAATCACCCCGGAACATGATAATTGCCACATTCTGAAATTAATAACAGAATGGAAACAAGTTACAATCCTCAAAAAAGGACTATCAGAAGCATTCAAAAATACTGGCTGACCGAAGTATCTACGACAAACGAAGAGGCATCCACCTACCAAATGCCACACTTCCAACAACACAAACACTGCAGACAAACAAAACGAGGCGGTGGTATAATAATATTTACCAAACATAAACTAGAAGTAACAGAAATAAACTATAAATTAGAATACGCAGAAAACATATGCATCGAAATTAAAAACATCAAACAAGAAAACTCCTTGATATTAAACGCAATATACAGAACCCAACTTAAGCACCACAAAATTTTTAGATGAACTAAATAGATGGCTTTCAGCCACGGAAGTAGGTGCCTCAGAATACTTGATAATAATAGGAGGCATGAATATAAATACTAGGAACATAAATAACAACACAGAACACTACCTAGACCTCTTATCGGCATATAACATAACCCCATCCATACAGTCGTATACACGAGAAGAGGTAGTCGATACACGAGAAGAAACACTCAACCAACTTACTTCCAGTTATACAAAAACTGTTAAATAAAATCTTCGAAACGGGACACATACCTGAAACACTAAAGACTGCATTAATCACACCCATACACAAGCGTGAAAAAAAAAAAAAAAACATAAGTAATTACAGACCCATCGCCACGTTGTCTGTAATCAACCAAATCATGGAGCGCATCGTGCATCGCAAACTCTCAAACACAATATGGCTTTCAAAAAAATAAAGGAACAGCAACACTCTTGGAAGATTTCACAGATCTAATAAGCGCTGCATTGGATAAAAACAGAATAACATTGGTGGTATTCATTGACATAACAAAAGCATTTGACGCACTAACACACAAAACCTTGTTAACGAAACTAACGCATATCGGAATTGGAGGTTGTCTATTCCAGTGGTTTAAAGCATACATGAAAAACAGAAAGCACACCACACGTATAGGATCAGCGTACAGCAAAGAGGTACAGGTAACCTTTGGAGTACCGCAAGGAGCTCTCCTATCTCCCATTCTATTTAACATATACACACACGACATAAGCCACCTTCCCCTAAAAAGTAAAATCTTCCAGTACGCAGACGACACGGCCATAGTATCCATTCACAACAACGCAAATATTGCTTACACAAATATGCAACGCGACATCAATCAAATCACTAACTGGTTAACCGAAAACGACATATATATAAACTCTGGAAAAACAAAGCTAATGATATTCAAAAACTCCCAAGCCCTTCCCATAGAAACTAAATATCTCACTATCTGACATTCATCCTCCTATACACAAAGCGCAGAACCTAAAACCACAACCATCACACAGGTAAAAACAAAACGCTATCTCGGATTTCACTTCGATGCTGATCAAAGTTGGAATAGCCATACAAACTACCTACATACCAAGCTTAGGATAATAGCAAGCAAACTATAGATTAAAAGACATTGCCCCCAACCCACATAAAATACTAATCTATAAAGCATTATGTGAAAATATTTTAAGATATGCAATCACATCATACGCATTCTGTGCAGACTACAGACCTAACATGCCACAATGGTTGCAAGATAAAATGGTAAAACTGATATTCTGGGAACAATCCACACTTATGCAGGAAGCACGGACAAAACACAAAATATTTAGGGTGAAACACTTATGCCACTACACAGTCATGTTAAAACATTACTACAGCCCAACATAACATATAAATACAACAATCACTACGGCAAAGCCACCCGAAACTTCTACGTACCTGACATGATAAACAAACTGCCGTTCGACAACAGAAACCTAGGAACATACAGGGAGCTGAAACAGGCGCTATATAAATATTATAGCGAGAATGAAAATTAGAGCAATTCCTGTTTCTCCCCCCCCCCACAAAACCTATGACAAAATCCCTCTCAAACACCATCACTACAAGAACACAAACAAATAAACACACCATGTCTAAATCCAACCCTACTTGCAAAGAAAAAGAAAAGTTAAACTGTAATAGCAGTTGAAGTCTTCCAATCACGTACCAACAAATAGTAAAATCAACTCCTGGCTTTCGACCAGAATAGAAACATAACCATGAAACCACCGCCATCTATTATCTTCCTCAGATAAGCTCTGCTAAGCTTCGAGGAAGAAATCAGAAATGCCACCCAAAGAAAAAATATAATACATTATACAGAAAAAACAAAACAAAACTAAACCTGTTGTAAATATGTAATATTATGTGTTGTAAATATGCAATCAGAATTTACAATCATTATTTCACTAATAATAATAATAATAATAATAATAATAATAATAATAAAAAGATTAAATTTAAAAAAATAATAAAATTAAAAAAATTATTAAAATTATTATTATTATTATTATTATCATCATCAATAAATGCTCTTAATGATGAATTAACTAGAACAAGTTATTCGCAAAAGGCTCCAAAGTTCTTCAAAATTGGCTGCAACAGCACTGCAACAGTCTAACGCCCTACCAGTGTTGTTACATGAGGATACTCAGCAGGATAATTGAACCTTTTGCTGTTTGGATGTCACTTGCATTTGCTTTGATTAATTTAATCTAATTTAAATATTTTATTTTTATAAAGTTTTCCTGCTTGGTTAGAGTGTAAGTCATGGCAGGCAAGAAATGATATTCCCATTTTATTCGTATACTCCTATGTAAACAAAGTTTTCACATGAAGAATATTCACGTCTAACCTACTTGTATAGATGCTTTTTAGCTTTAATCAAGATCGCAATAATGGTCGAAACCTGACTAGGTGGTTATCCTCTCGTCAGGTTTCATGATGCACTGCAATGCATACTCGAAAGAAATGTGCCTGTGCATTGTGCAATACGGAAGCAACTGATGAATTAAACAGCCATTTTCTTTAAACGTAGTTCCCACCCACGAAATGCTTTCTGTAAACCTATAGTACTTTCGTACTACTGGTAAACAAAAGATTTTTTCTATTTTTTTTTTTTTTTTATCAATTTCAGTTACTTTTTGTATTTTATTTATTTTTTACATATTCTGGGAATATCTCCTCTCTAGAAACCGAACATAGAACTTTTTCAAGGTACCGCAGAACTGTAGCAAGAGGGGTAGTGATCTAATATATTGGGCAACGAAATTGTGGGAGATGCGGAGAAAGGAGGGAGATGTCCAATCTAAGATTATCACAAACATCCATGCCCACGCAGGATATGAACCCAGACTCTAGTTGTAAAGATACTTCACACCCATTCTAATCCTTTACCTGCTTAGTTGACGTATTAGAATGGAATATAGTTTTTTTAGCAGATTTTTTTTTTCATATGCAGGGCAGTTTTGAGAAATGAATGCAAGCAGATTTACCACATCTAATAATTTTTATTCCTTGATACGACGTTTCTATATCCATAAGGAATACATTTTTTAATTTTATTTCTAGATACTTAACTTGAAAAAGGAACTGTTCCACAAAACTGTCGTACCCAGACTTACCTGGACACCCCAATATGTCACTTCTTATTAAATTTCTGTTAATTTTCTCCTCAGCAAATAGAGTAAACCAATTAGCTCATTGGGACGAAGCACAGCTAATGGGAAGAATAATTATGCACAATTTAAGTGACTTCAAATCAGCTGTTCAAATTGGCATTAAAACAAATCGTTATACTACCGCCTCTCACGTATGTATTTAGTGAACATATTCCTGAACAAAAACTATTGGAAGATTTCAAAAATTACAAGAATGATATGACACATGAAACTTATATTATATTTTAATGTGCGTAACAAGCTATTTCAGTACTGTCGTAGAATAATATGAAAAGACTTTCATTTTACACACACACACACACACACACACACACACACACACACACACACACACACACACACACACACACACACACACACACACACACAACATCCTGTTAGATAATAATCCGGTATAGAAACCACCAAGCATGTACATTTTTTTTCAAGTCATTTCAGGCTTCCAGAACTTCCAGAAAGCACAACAGTAGTCTCGCAGGGTAATGAAATTTATTCATAAGCATCCGTCAGTGGGATCAATATTTTCCGAAAGGATAAGTGTTTTATATCGTTTAAGGGAAAAAAATACCATTTGTTAAACAGAATATCTAGAGTATTTTAGCTTATGACAGGAAATAAATTCTTGGGAACTTCTGAAGCAGTGATCGCATGAACTGGTCTGGATGTGCATTGAGTTTTCGGACCATCACATTCAACACTGACGCGTTACGTTCTCTAATGTCTATTCACTAAGAATTGAGGAAATATATCTATTTTTTTTATTTGGGAATTAATGATTCTCTTGATTACGCAGTCGATGAAGAACAATCTAATTATTTTCTCTACCATGAACCAGAGAAAGGTTAAGCATTATAATCATCTGACGACCTCAGGTAGATAAGACTAAATAGATATTAGCAGCAATGCAGATGAAACACTTCCGCCGTGACTACGACATCAAGCCTATGTAAATGAATGAGGCTGTCACCGAAACTGGTGAAGCGTAATGTCCTTATGACTTATCACTCATGCTCTGTACGGTCTATACGTTTCTCGTTATTAAACCTTGGAGCACAATAATTCTAATTAATCTCCTAATTCAAATCGCTATGATGACAGCTCTCTGCTGAATAGCTTTCTCTGGATACTTCTCCAAGGCGATTACACGTAGCTCGCCCTTCTTCTTCGCCTCCTCCTGTACCTCCTCCTCTCGGCTGCAACGTCCATGTTCCACTTGCTCGGAAAGTTTGTTACCTCTTTTCCTGCTCTGGGCGACACTCGCTAGAGACTCGTGTCAAAACTAAAGCGGTTGACGCCGTAATTACGCCGTAACTTAGCTCTTTGCTCGCGCTGTCGTGTTCACTGGCAAAGAGCCCTTCACGCCTGCTTGCTTGCTAATTAAAAGTCTCCTTAATTACGGGTGCGATCTTCAGTGCGAAGAACCAGAAAGCAGCCGCAAAATAGAAGAGCGATGCCTTGTTTTCTGTTGAAGGTTCACCGATGGAAATCCCCATTGGCAGTCTTCGCAGTAACAGAAATAAGTTGGAAAATGATTAACTCCAGCAACTGACAGGTGGAAAGAAAGAAAGGCAAGAGGCAGAAAACAAGGAGGGGAGGGTTGCTTGGTTGGAGAGAGAGAGAGAGAGAGAGAGAGAGAGAGAGCGAACATGAAGTCGCGGCTATCTTGTAATCTTTTCCTCTTTTTTTTAAGTTTCTGGTAATACGTAGCTTCGTGTTGAATAGAATAATGATCAAGTTTTTTTTTTTTTCTGATTCTTCCAAGAAACTTTAGAAAACGGGTTGTTGCAACTATTTAGAAGAGGTTTAAGCTAGGTATTGGGAAGAAACTGATGTTTTCGCTAGGACGAAACTTTAAGAAGTATTGCAATAATTGTAGTCAGACCGTAACATTTTCTTATAAATATTATAATGAAAACATAAATCCGGATATGTGAGTGGCTCAAACTATATCTAGACATTTTCAAAATTTATGCAATAATAATAAATCTATACAATCGTTTTAAGCAACTTTTAAAGAATGCAAACTACACGAACAACAAAAATTACAAATCTTGACACTTTGACGCCGCATTGACTGCAATTTCACATAAGACGCTGGAATACATACACAAAGGTCCGTTATGGATGTCAAGTCTGCTATGGGAACCAATCTTTAGAATTTAAAAGGAAGGTGAGAAGTGTACATAAAAACTGAGTTGCACAAGCTCATTTAGTTTGAAATATGATATCATCACGGAGCAAACTTTGAAAGAAGAGTGTAATTTCACTCCCTACTTTCTCCTCCATAGAGAGATGTTTCTTCATGAAAGGAAATATTGTCATCAATGAGGCATTTTATCAGTTCGGCTAAGAATTCGAGGGTTTTAATCATTGTTCGTAAGCGGTAGGCCTCTTCCTTGGCTTCTAAACCACATCAGTTTAAAATGCACTCATCACCAAATGAAACACAATGCTTGGTATCAAGCAGATTGATTGATATTTCTATGTTTGAGACTTTCTTAAGTCCTTTTCACATGTATTTCTATAAATTATTGCTAAAAATATTGGTACACAAAGAAAACTTCATGTTCAGATATAATTTTATTATGGCTCTGCTCATCTTTTTTCTGGAACAGAAAACACATAATCTGTATGACATATTTTCCGCCAGTTTGTGACATATTTCAGTATTCTGTCATTCTCTGTTCAGGAACTCCTTTACTGTAGCAAAGATGGTGGTTCACATGACAAGTTCTTACATATCTTCAGCACGGTTTCACTAGCCCATCCTGATGAAACTAAGATGGTTTCAGATCACAGCATTTACAGGAAATGCGTGTCTCCGGGAAGGGGGCTGGCGAACTGCGGAAAGAGATCTCTTTAGAACAGCAAGCAGTACTTCATTAGATGAATGTCAATGTGTGACTATTCTGTTATTGTACTGCCAATAATAATAATAATGATAATAATAACAACAACATCAGTTTGATTCTCTTTTATGTAAAGAATCCAATAACCGACACGCTCCGACAGCTGCGCTTGCTTTGCATTTGGGACAACGCACTTGATGTCTCAATCATGAACTCTCTCTCTCTATATATATATCCATTGATATATTGTCCTAAGTATATGTAATGATCTACTTGTTTAATTTCATCATTATTGATTTTTAATACTCTCTCTATATAAAGGCGAATTAGCTTGTGGCAATTTTTATAACTGAAGGCTTCGAATAGAAAGCAGGTACACATTCAAATTTTCGAATCGCGAGCAAGGGGTCACGTAGTAGCCCTCAGCAGGATAAAAGGCAAAAGGCTACGTTAAGCGAATTGTGTTTGAAGAAAGCTCTTTTCGTGAATTAAGAAACTTGTAAACTTGGATATCTTTTAATGTATCTAAGACATCATCTGAATGATTTCATGCAGGGAAAAATTACTGGGAATCTTTATAAAGGCAGCGGAATTATTGATATTTCCAAAGAGTTTGGAAACTCACATAGCATTATATCCAGGATTTGAACACTGTTTTGAACCAACGGAATGTGTTTAAGACGTTTTCTAAGAAGTCGCCCTCGTTCTACCATGGAGCATGAAGACAGATTTTTGATGAACACAGCAAAACGTAATCGACGCACCACGGCAGGTCAGCTTTCAAGTTGGCTCCATTCAAGCACAGGTACACGGATATCTAGACAAAATGTGGCAAGACGTCTGCGACAGGTAGATCAAAACGCTCGAAGACCTGTAGTCTGCATCCTTTTATCCGCAGCTCGTCGTAGAGCACGTTTTCAGTAGTGTTCTATCCATAAAAATTGAACAAGACACCAATGAGCTAATGTACTCATCACAGATGAGAGTCGTTTTAGTCTTTCCTCTGATTTTAGATGACACTTGATCTTACTCAAAAGTGGTACTGCTGCCATCGCGAAAATATTCTTTAAGGGAGAGAGTTAGACGCCCCACAACAACGTTGGGGCTGTTGTCGTAGGGCATTTATTATGCTTAATGAGCGCACCCAACTGCAAGTGCTGGAAAAAGGGACTATGACTGGTGAACAATATTGTAACCAAGTTCTTCAACGTCTTGTTCGATTGTTCTGTGGTACTTTTAGGCGAAGAATTCATTTTCATGGATGACAATGCCACACCACATCGTGACTGGAGACTGAGGATGTTAATCGAATCGTCTAATCGAGTGGCCAGTACCTTCCCTAGATCTCAGCCCCATAGAACATGTTTGGGAAGAAATAGGAAGATGTATTGCTGCTGGAAATTCCCCTCCAGAAAGCAAATAACGTCTTCTCATTCACTGAAGGAGTAGTGGATCGATTTATCTGAAGAACTGCTGAATCACTTGGTACTAAGAATGGTTCGAGGTTGCGAGAGCTGCATCGTAGTTCGGGGTGGATATATTCCCTACTGAAATATCTCTAAGCACTGTTCATTCATTCCTTAACTTACTTCCTTAGGGAACTTTTGCGTGTATATACTGTATATATACAACAACAACGACCTCAGGCATCCTATTCCACTCATTGTCACCCTCGTAGAACTAAGAACATTGCTTTTTCTCAACTTCCAATAATTACTGCTTGTTCTTTTCCCTCCTGCCATATACAGTATTGCAAAATTACCTCCTACTTTCATGCCATAGCTGTAGAAACCTGTTTTAACTGACTGTATGTTTCTGTCAGATCTCCTGTCTTCTACCAACCAGTTTATGTAACCCACAAATCTTCATTTCTCCTCATATGAAGCATTCCACAAACCTGAATCATCCGCCTTTGAATCCTTTCTAAGACCTTTACATTCTCAAGAAACCTTGGCGACGAAATGTTTTGAGCACAGAAGTCAAGACGAGGACATATCACAATAGATGAAAATTATTTTATGAAAACAAACATCTTAATTTTCTGAGAATGGTTTGAGAATTTATTTCAGAATTGATTGATTTTTGAAAAACAACTTTTAAAAAAATGCCAGAAAGTGCTTTGAAGCATTGCTCTAATTAGGGATCACTTTCTACTCGGTAATGCAGGGTTTGTGTTCATGTAGTTATTGTATGTAAGGGTACTACCGAAAGCTATACTGCTCCTTAGGATAGCTTTATTGCAAATAGTACTGTTTTAGGAAGGATGTCGTGCTATGTCTTTGGCGACTGACTGACTGAAGAATCAATAGACATCACCCATTGAGTGAATGTCCATTCCACGCCAGCTAAAGGCATCACAAAAAGTTTACCACAGTGGATTTGACCCAGTGTTATCTGCAATGAGGAGACGCTGTTGACTCGGCTAATTAACTATATACGCATTTAGTTGCATTTTCACATTTTTAGTTAAACCTTTTCATCATTACAAGAATGAGAGCTTTTATTGCCAGTTTTCTTCCGATTCAATTTCCTCTCCCATTAAGTACATCCATGTGGACGACACTGTCCTCGACCAGTTTTAGCTTGAAATTCACTCCCCATATTTGAAGATTTTCCAGCACT
Organism: Typopeltis vanoorti; assembly: GCF_054136105.1. Lineage (NCBI taxonomy): Eukaryota > Metazoa > Arthropoda > Arachnida > Uropygi > Thelyphonidae > Typopeltis > Typopeltis vanoorti. Next base: position 9,897,321 of record NC_143550.1, read on the forward strand.
GTTTATGTGAGACCCCTTTCCATTCAGCGTCTATTCCACTCTATTTCCTACAAGTGATTGAAAAAGAAATTACTACCAAATGGTCATACCTCAAATGGTCGGTTGAGTTTTTAGTACGATTCCGAATGGTATTCATGTGATCACTAAGTAGCTTTTTCTTCCTTACTTTCTTGTGGGAAATAGATATGGAAAAGCTAAAGGAAACCATGTGGAATATCATCCAAATTTGGGAAGCTGTGTAGTATTCCGTACTACTTTAGAAAGCTTCTTGCTTCCGAAGTCAGTATTCGTAGAAAATGCTGGTCTACAATATCTCACCCAGTCCACTCTCCCCTGTTTAATTTTGATGATCCCTTGTCTTTCGCATTTCGAATGCTGAATAATCTAAGTGCACAGTGCAGAAATTGGGCTGATGCTATGAAACATTAAAATTCTCCATTTTATTATGGGAGTCTATACTTTCTTATTACGTAATTATATTCAAGTTTCCCAATGCTTTTAAAACTGAACGGTATATAATGAAATGAAAACAGACTGAATGTTTGAATGTATATTTTGTGTCATTATCTGAATTCTGGTTATCTGTAAAGAGTATTTTAATATTTTCCTACTCAAGAGGCCTATAGTAATATATGTGTGTGTGTGTGTGTGTGTGTGTGTGTGTGTGTGTGTGTGTGTGTATTCTTGATCTTCTACTCGGTTGTAAGGATACATTTTAAAGAATAAATTTTAAATGACTTTAAACCGAGATAAAATATTAACATTTAATGATAATGATAATGATACAACTAGTTTCAGCTGTGTATCACTATCATTAAAATTTAATATTTTATCTCGGTTTAAAGTCATTTAAAATTTATTCTTTAATATATATATATATATATATATATTATTTTCACTAAAATATTATAACACAATAAGCTTTCATGCAAATTTTTATGCTCAATGTATGAAAATACGCTCTCAGCGAACTAAGTTTAGGGTTCATCGAGCGTTAGTGGCATAGTTAAAAAAATTAGCTAAGTTAAGAGGTAGTTTTATTTAAATATGACATCAGCGCTTTGAAAACGGTTAGAAGATAATATTTATTAACATGCAGTTAATACAACCAGATTTATTTCATAAGTGACGCTAATGTTCGTTAGGCGAAGACAATCGCCGCCATCGCAATAGCAAATTGCTTTTATGTGGTCATTAGCCCGTAATATGCTTTTCATTTAAGAAACACGTGAAAAATAAATTAATTTAATATTTTTTCGGCATGAAGCTTTTTATTCTTTTCTAAACAGTACTTGCAACTAAATTAATTTACTCTATGTCCATCCATTGTTATTATCTGTTCAAGATCAAGGTCAGCCAGCAACAGTTTGCTAATAAGCCGAAGCCTGACTGTATTAAATCGCCAAGTGGTGGAGTGAGGTGCTGAACAAGTCGTTCATCGAGATAATGGATTCATGACAAGAAGTGTACCCGACTGCAGCATTAGAGACAGATGAACTGCAGGAATCAATAAGTCCATTAAAATTCATTGCAAAAAAACCGAGGGCTCAAAGAAGCGAACAGATGGATTTAAAATTGATTACCCGAGGAAAGCGTTTAATGTTTCGAGGCGCGAGAATGCGCTCTTCCTCCATGCGGTGCCACAGTCCTGGGGCTGTAAAGAAAGTTCTAAAAATTCACTCACTATCTCATAAAGACTTTCACTTGCCTTGAACACATTACGATTTTTATGATAATAAAAGTAGAAATGTGTCTATTTATTTTGAACGATTTGTTATATATCTTTAAAGTAAATATATTTTGATATGCTAGTAAAATTTCTTGTGTTATTAATTAATTTATTCTGTTATTATATATCACCTGCCCTATACACGAATTATTGGAATATTCTTCCAACACATTTTAAGAACACTTCATTTTACGAATCTCACGTTGAAAAGTACTGTCCGAAGTTATCACACCGACCGATAGGGTGAGTTTAGGCAACAAAGAAATCAGCAATCGCAAATATTTGTGAATTTAGACATCAGGAGCAGCTTTTCTGCCACTGCTGGAAATAACTCTGATAGTCTTCCTTAGAAATCCCGTGGAACACCGGCTGCACTTCATCAGAATCTTTGAAGCTCATCGAATTTCTGTCCTTTCAGCTGAAAGTCTAGACGAAAAAAAAAATTTCAGTTAGCATCTTTTTTCTCCGTGCCTCCCATCCACGAAAGAATTAAACCAATAGAACAATAAACCAATAGTGCATATGTGAGCTAAGAGAATTTTTTTTTAATTATGATTTTCTTGTATTTTTTTATGTGGCTCCAACTCATGAAAGATTTTTGTGTAAACTTATAGCACATTATTACCGTGAGTGGGCTAACGAATTTCTTTTTCTTTTTCTTTTTATTAATTTCATATTTTCTTGTATTTGTTTAAAAAATTGTCTTTACGTAGTCCGGTAACTCTACTCTAGAGAGCAAACATGAAGCTTTTTTCAAGCCGCTTCAGTCTTCTCATAAACAGGGCTTGATCTGACATCCTCTGATGAAATCCATTTCTAGCCTAAAGACAAAAAAACCCTGTTTCCATAGCGGGATTTGAACCCGCATCCTGTTGATTGGACAGTAGATACTCTAATCACTTGGACAACGAAGATGATTTCTGGATAAAGTAGCAATAATAATGAGGGGGATGCACCAAATTCTCGGTTTTGTGAGTTTATGATTTTTTTTTAATATTTATACACTGACCAGAGCTTTTGTTATTGGTTGAATAAGTTAAAAAACCTTATAGATTTTTCGTTCTATTATTCAATCGTAATTGAATTTGAAATTGAATCGTAATATATGTAGCGTAATGCACTGAATAAGTGAAAACGTTCTAGAATGGCAAGTTAGTTGCCAGTATACAGAATATCATAATATATACTATAAAAAAGAAATGCCCGTGTGAAGGACAATGAGATAGAAATTATGATTCTAAATGATAAAGGAATAGTCCTTGTCCATTAGTATTTTGATCTACTGCAAGTTCGAAACCTGTTCGAATGGGAACATCAGCATTAGTATATAGAGAGGAGGCGTAGACGGAAGAAAGGGTTTATCAGATAATATTAGATAATTATCTATTTGATATACTTATAAAGTTCATCTGTATTTTAATGATAAATTTCGATATTTTAATAAATTTTTTTTTTTTAATTTGTTGGGAGAAAAATTTTGAGAACAAAGATGTCGTAGAGTGTTAGATTGCGAACGTGGGATGGCCTCGTTTATGTTTCTTCCGTAGGCCAAAATATAGTCCAGGAAGTGAGTGATATTAGCCACGGTATGTTTATCTTTGGGTGATGCAAGACTTGTTTTCACTTTATTATTATTATTTTTTAATATCGAGGAGTAGGAGTATTGATCTTACATATTTCACGATATGTAGGATTTTTATTATCGTAATCAATTTATATTGATTACGATATGGGTGCCTTTTATCTTCACTGATAATTATATGAGGATTACTTCTCAAACGTGTGGTTTTTTAAGACGGGAAGGACACTTTGGTTTTGAATTATGTCATTATTAATGATATGGCTTATCTTTTGGAAGAACCTGTCTTGGTTGTGATCATTTTCTAATTGGTTTCAACTTCGATAAGTACCTGTTTTTTATTGGGAGGGGGGGAGGATTTAAAGTGCAAGAGTGGGAAATTTTTATATTTATTTAAAATTACTATTTTAAATGTCTGTTTAAAATTTCTAAAAGCATATAACTGGATAAGTTCATAATAAGTAAATTCGAACTAAATTCACATTGTTGTATTCAGAACAGGCGAGGAACTTGAGCTGGGTCAAGTTTTGGAAGTCAGTTGACTTATCCCATTTTTTATGATTCCGGGATAACGGAATGATTTTATGATAACGTATTACATCTTATATTATTATGACACTCTTCTGTCATATAGGAATTACTATTAATTGAAGAATAAATATTATTTACGAAATTTAGCATCTGTTTTATATAATAATTTAGCATATTTTATTTCTGTGAGTGCATATTTTTGTAATAAACCAATTGTTTAGGCTTCTTTATTAATAATCCTGAAGTTTGATAGCAATTTTTATTTTTTGCCTGCGAAGAATATATTTCCCTCGAACAATTTACTTGTGTGAAATGGTGCATGCAGCTTTTTTTAACTATAGGTTAACCTCACGTACATTGTTGCTTACATTTTTTACATAAGGTTAACCTCATGTAAAAAATGTAAGCAACAAAAGGTTTATCTAAACCTATAGTATATTCTTATCATGGGCTATATTTTATTTTATTTTCCTTTTTAATACTTGTATATATTTTCATTTGTCCACGCGGTTAGCATAGTGGCTTTACGCTTCGAAACCATAGGCATGGGGAAGGAGTGTCCTAGGTTCGATTACGTGAGGAGCTTAAGAATCTTCCTCAGCCATAGCCAAGTTAGCCGGTCTTCGGCGTGGACAGCAGGGTTTTTTTCCTCCAGTTTATCTGGGGTTTTTCATCCCGCAAGCAGGCAAACCGTCCTCGTGAACACACAAGTCACAATCATAAATACTTACGACAAGGAAGGACGGGAAAACACCTTGCGTCACTATCTCCCTAGTAATCAGCTGCAACCCACTCAAAGAGAGAAAGCCACAGGATTAGGATTTTCATTTATTTTTTACATAGTAAAATATGCTCTTAAATAGTAAAAGAAAGAACAAACATACAACTTTTTTGAAGTAATTTCAGGTTTTCAATAAGCGAGATAGTGGTTTCACGCAGGTCGATGAAATTCACCTCCCACCTAAAAGCAATCACAGTTCTCCATGCCCGAGGTGGATTCGAACCCACAGCCTGTTGGTGGGAGAGTGAATACATTAACTACTTAGTCAACCAAGCTGGAAACAACATTTAACGAACCTTATGCTCCAAAACTCCTCAACTGCTTCAAATATTATTTTCTTCAACGTTCAATCCAATATAGATAAGTGTATAACACCGCTTCCAGTTTCCTCAATCGACGTGAAAGTTCGGTAAAACGATGCATTTAAAAATAATATTATTCCAATTATTAAGTACTATAAACTACAGCAAATAAAATATTGGCAGGAACTGTTCAAGTATTGCTTTTTGCAAATTAATTGAACGTAATTTCGACAATATTACACAATACGAAATAAATAATAGTATTTTCAATAATGACTACATTCGCATGTTTTACAAAGGCAGACTTTTCTATAAATATGTATACAAGTTAGCAAGGAACACCGAGTTATTTAAAACAACTAAAGGAATTTTACAAGGTGATTCATTAATTGCTACATTGTGTAATTTGTATAATTTAGTGATGGACGAAATAATGAAAGAAGTAAACAAAACGAAAAAATCGTGGAATACAAATCAAAACTGAAAAATTAAGAATAACTAGATATGCTCTTTCGTGATATGTTGATGATGCTGAAAATGAACAGGATGTATAAAATATTGCTAGATATCAATAATGCAGCAGAAAAGACAAATATGAAGACAGCATCTGTAAAAACTAAAACCACGGCAGTTGATTTTAGTTTTAAGAGATGCCAATTAGAAATCAAAGAAAAAGAAATGAACGAATTAGCAAGAGATATTTAGAAACAGAATTAAGCAATAATGGCATCACACAAAATGAAGTAAAAGAACAAGCAATAAAATAATGTAGAATATCTGAATGTATCAAAAACCCCATCTGGAAGGATAAGAACGTAAGTAAAGTAAATAAATAAGAATTTACAACGGAAAATCGTCAGACAGTACCAAAATATGCAGCAACTACAAAAATTAGAAAAAATAATGAAGCCACTGACATGAAAACATTAAAGCATTGAAGGTGTAACAGTATTAAGCAAAATCTGGTACTCACAAATCAGAGAAAATTGTAAACTTCGCCGATAAATAACTGAATGAAAAAACTGAAAAAAAGAATGGAAAATCATGTAGGAAGAAATAGATGGAAAAACTTGATATCAAAGGAAAAGCTAAGAAAGACCGGGGAGATTATGGCGGCGATGGTCTTGAAAACAGCAGCTGAATCACTTCAAGCAACTAGAAATTTATCAATATATATTCTTTGTCGTTTTCAATTTCCTCATCTTAACTGACATGTAAATCGAACAAAAATATCGATTACATTTGGAAAAAAAATAGAAACTTCAAAAAAAAAGTTTATTCAGTTACAAATGTATGTGATCTACTTTTAATAATATGCATTTCCATGTCATACTTCCAAAACCACGTTTGCCTTTACTACTCACCTCTCTTTTCAGTCATTCCATGTTTGGACTCTCGTTTTGCTTAAAAGACAAAATTTATACTTACATTCACTTTGATGTTCCATATTAGTGCCCAAAATTCCATTTAAAAGGAAATCTTCCCTATTTGAATATTTCTACATATTCTCTCAGCTTCATTCTGTTCACGTGTTACAGATTATCCACCTTCCGTTGGGACTGCCATGGGAAACATGAACTGAACTTGTCATAGAAATAAAAGTCTAACAACGGCTGTGGAAATTTTCATGTCCTTGTTCATACATGTTCTACAGTAGATTTTCTAACGCTGTTCTCGATAGGAATCAAGCATACATCAGTGGCTTTCCTTAAAATATTTATCTTCCTTCTGTTTTGCAATAAAGCTCACAATAGTTACAAATTGATTATCTGCGCATCAAAATACATCAAATTTAAAAGATCAAATCAAATTCCTTGGTAATATTCAAATGGCACTTCTGTCTCTTATATAAGGTCATTTTCTAAAGGTGTCCTACTGTAATTAAAAAACCGTCTAGAATATTTTTCTGGTGAACTATAAATACCAATTAGAGACTTTTGTCTAACTTAGTTCCTTTATATTTTTCAGCCATAATGCTTCTTTTGCATCAAAGAAATTTTGTCACTCGACTTTTTAATTTATCCTAAATCTGTCTAGGGTATTAATTGTATTAAAATGTTTTCCCCTGCTATTCAGATGCAGGGCATTACAAGTTTTCTTTAGTTTTCATTGGACAGAGATTTCACAGCCTTGAGGGCATTTTGCGACTTTCTGAAAGTCTGTGACAAGAGCGTTGAATCCTGTTGATTTCGACTACATTTCACTCTCTGTCCACTCGGTATGTATTCTTTAATTTGGAAATTAGTTTACTCAACTTAATCCTTTCCTAAGGCCACAAAATTCAATTTGACAATTATTCTGTTTTTTCGCTTTTATCGTTTCGAAAATAACGGAGTTTACCATTCAACGTGTGCATTACCTGGAAACCTCCAAACCACTTGACAGCATATATTCAACCACTGTCGTTCTATAGGAGATCTTTGTGCATGTGAGTGGGTGTTTTGCACACACTTAGAGAGTTTGTTGACTGAGATGTATTGTAATCAGCAAAATCGTGAATCAGTATTATATCTTGCGGTATATAAAAATAAAAGATCTGTTCCTGATACCCATAAATATTGATTTCTAGAGCTCTTCAGTGAAGATTTGATATTCTCCACTTCCACTCTTTCCTTCTATTAATACTCAGACCTGTAAATGATAAAATCAGGCTTCATCTTTTGGAATTCCTGTCTTTCTTTGGCAAAAACATGTATCTCCTCCTCCTCTGCATCCAAAAATATCATATCGGTTTCTGTCTAAATACAGCGATTACTTTCAACAGCTTCTAGCCTTTGCAAATTGCTAATCCATCTGACAGAAATACTTTTTTGATTCTTGGAATGCTCTGACGAAGAAATTGTAATCAACGGAGGATTTGTTTTCTGTGGGACTACCATAGAACATGATGATTAATCTCAGTTGATGTGTCGCTAATGTGAAGTGTTCTGACAAGTGTATCTCTCTCTTGGCAAACCTCTTTATATCCCGCATAGCAAATTCCACATGAACAAATCGATTATGTAATGCACCGGGTTTTTCGAGTGGTGAACAGGAAAGTTAACAAGGAATAACGAAGTTTATTCCTTGTTAACACGATAACTTTGCGATCATGTTCGTGACGGACCTCATTTGAGGGAGTTATAGAAGGTCAATCGTTTAGGCGGAATTCCCTGTGTGGGACAAACAGGTCGGTCAAAAGAAATACGCCTGTCAGAATATATAAAGGAAGTGAAAAGAAAAAAAAAACAGGATTAGCGCCAAATACAATAGATACAAATCATCAAATACAATAGCAGTGTACTGAAATTACCTATATTGCTTACAATTTTCAGACTATTCAAACTATTCAAAATATCAGGCTGTTCATCGGATTATCAAAATTTCTATTCAGTGTAACAAGAAACAAGGCATGATTCACATCATATTTGGTTGTCCTTCATCAGAAATCTGCTGCACGGAGATCTCTATTATTATACTCTTAGCATCGCTAGTTGTCATAAATGGAATCGCACGTGGACTTTATTGTTATTATTATTTCAAGTATTCTGTTTTGAATTATTGTTAGCTTGCGCTTGCTCTTCTTACAAAACTCAGCTAATGTAATAGCAGATTAGCATTTCATTTCATCCTCCTGAAGAAGTGTGCCACAATTCATACGAAACTAGTAGATAATTTAACTTATATCGTTTAACAAACAGTTTCCATATCGAATGGATACTGAATACAAACTTTCAGCATGTTGTACAAAAAAAAGTCGTTGAAGCAACAGCTATACATGTTGCAACGTAGTGTTTCGATCGATATAGACCAAATTTGGAATTTTGCGATGCTCAAAAAATTTACTGAGAAATTCGAAATAATGAAACTAAATTGAGGAGAGAGAGAGAGAAAAGAACTAAATATGCAAACATTTCGTTCAACTGATTTTGACTAAATTTGAAATATGGAAATAAGAAATAATTCTTACGTTGTTTGTATTTCCATAAAAATTTCACCCCAATCGGATTGAAGTAAAAGTGCAGATCGCATCATTCAACTGTTTTTTGCCATTTTGGCCATCATAGTTGGTTAAATATGTCTATGGCCTTTTGCCAATTAAGCGCAACTGGATCATAATTGAGTGAGGTTTCTAAACGCAGAACAAGAAAGTAACATGCCATGCTGCTATGTTGGACAATCAGGCCGGCACCAAAACAAATACGCATGTCAGAACATGTCGATCAATGGAGAGGGAAAATATCAAGATTAGCGGCAAATACACCAGAGACAAATTTTTAAGTGCAATAGCAGTGCACAGAACTTACCTGCATTGAATACAATTTCTTTTATTAAAAATCATCGGAATAGCAGATATACTACTAGAGATAGCGATATGATGACTGAGTCAATTTTTAGCACTTTATTCCTTGGCTGGATTATCTATCTCCTCTTAAAAAAGCAATTCCATAAAGTAAATACACACCCTGGCTTCCAAAAAATAAAGACCAGCACAATTTCTGAAGATTACAACCGCAAATTCAGATGAATTAGCTTGTGGCAATTTGTATAACTGACCATTTCGATGAAGCGGCTACACATTCAAATTTTCGTATCGAACACAATGGGGTCACGTGGTAGCACTGAACAGGATAAAGGGCAAAAGCCTACGCTAATTGTGTCTGGAGGAAGCTCTTTTCATGAAAGAAGAAAGTTGCAAGCTTGGATGTCTTGTAATGTCTCAAAGACATCATCTAGATGATTTTACGAGTGGGAAGAATTATTGGAAAGCTTGAAGGAGGCTGCAGAATTACTGATATTGAAAGTTGGAATCTCACATAGCGTTGTATCCAGGCTCTGGGAAGGGTTTCAAACCAATCGAATGTGTTCCAGACATTTGCTAAAAGGTCGCCCTCGCTCTACTTGGATATATCGACAAACAGTGGCAAGACGCCAGTGAAAAGTAAGCCTAAATGCCTGTAAGACTGTAGTCTGCGTCCCTTTTTCCACATCTCACCGTAGGGCACGTTTTCAGTGGTGTTTTTTCATAAAAATTAGACAAGACACCAGTGGGCTAAAGTACTTTTTACAGATGAGAGTCGTTTTAGTCTTTCCTCCAATTCTAGACGACACTTGATCTGGCGTGAAAGTAGTACTGCTTATTATTGCGAGAATGTTCTGGAAAGGGTTAAATACGGCGGTGCTTTGGTGATGGTGGGGGGCAATATTATGCTTGATGGATGCACCGAGCTACAGAGTTAGAAAAAGGGACTATGACTAGTGAACGATATTGTAAAGTTCTTCACTGTCATGTTCGATTGTTACGTGGTGCTGTAGATGAATAATTCATTTTATGGATGCCACACGGCATCGTATTCGAACAGTGGAGATACATCTAGAGACTGAGGACATTAATCGAATCGAGTGGCCAGCACGATCTCCAGATCTCAACCCCATAGAACACATTTGGGACTCAACTAAGACTCATTGCAGCTCGAAATTTCCCTTTAGAAAACAAACTCGACCTTCCTCTGCACGAAGATTGGGCCAGCTTTCCTCAAGAACTCTTGAATCACTTGGTGACTAAGTGTGGTAGGACATTTTAAGATCTACATGGCAGTTCGGAGTGAATATATTCCATGTCTCTCCGCATAGTTTTTTGTAAGCATTGTACATTAATTCGTTGACTACATCCTTAGGAAATTTGTAACTTTTATCAAAAACGTACTGCAATTTAATTAATACTAAATGTATAACACACTTTTCATGTAATATAATTTATTAGTATACTGGTGATAAATTTATATCAACATTTGGCTGTAGTCATGAAACGTTTTTTTCATATATTCATATAGAACTTAAAATATAGTTCATCCTTAGCTTTTGGATACCAGTGTAAGTAAATAAATTTCAAATGAAAACGAGATACCTACGTCCTGAAAAATTCAGTATGAAATTTGGGCTATTCTGTAAGAATAGCAGCATCAGCAGGCCAATAATTAACTAAAATAATAATGACAATAAATTAAGTATGTTGCAATCAACTTCTTCTTACCTCATCACTTGTCCCTCTTTTCTTTTTTCACAAGTGAGATGCATTTTCATGAGACTTGTGGTATGAAAAAAAAAAGGTTAAAGCTAAAATTTTTTTTATTCTTTTTAACTTTCCAGTTCTATTATTCTGTAGGTTATCTAATTACTTCCGACACAAAACAATCTTTTGTGTCTGGAGTAATTCTAAAATACAAATCATTACATTTTTCAAGCATCATCTATTAATATGCGAAATTATCAGAGGCAGATAATTTGTTTTCAGTAGAGTTGATTTATTTGTTTCTTTCATATTTAATATGTCTACCGCTGCCGAAGACTAAAGCTCAGGCTGGGAAATAAACTGCCATATCTTGTCTGTAGAGAGGCAGCTGATTTCGTTCACTGGCATTCAGTGAAGGTTACGAATTTCAACCGCTGTTTTTAATTTGTCCAACTTGCAGCCGACACGGGTGTCTCTTATATTCAGTTACATACTTCCTTTCTGATTGCTACCTTCAATGAAACCATGTATGTTCTCTCTCTATCATTTTGAAGGTGGAGAGTGGATTATATAATGAAGTTATTTAAATTTCTCCCATCCTGATCCGTTATGTGTATAAAAACTAGTATAATCGTTATGATGTTTCTTAGTTGGCATTCCGTTGTGTGTTTGTCGTGAGTTTGTGTGAGCTGTATAGAACATTTCCAGTAATATGCAAATTGTTATCCATACGAGTATGTTATCTGGATATTTAAAGGGATGAATAAATTCATTCAGTCAGAGAATCAAAATTAACTATTTGATAGGTAAATACTCATAGGTAAATATTCATTCAGTCAGAGAAGCAAAATTAACTATTTGATAGGTAAATACGTTTAATAGCAATGCTGAAGAACTGGGTTGTGATGCTTTGAAAACGGATGATAATCCAATATTGTTACGGAATGGATATTGCTGTGAGTTATTGTATTAGTCCGTAAAATTGCTAATTAGCCATACTTTCAACAGTTTGAACACAAAAACAAATAAAGCTTTTTTTTCTTTGTTTGTTGGCTTACTTTACATAGTGTCTGAGATAATTAGCGGATTAATGGATATTTAATAGTATAGTCTGAAGATTATAGCCTGAAATACAAGAGTATTGCAGGCTATACTACAAAAAAAAAAGCTCAAAGAAATTTATAAGTTAAAATGACAAATTTGAATCATACATTAGTTAGGGCGTCCTGGTACTGTGAGCATTTTCTTAATGTTCTAGTAAACTCGCAAGTACTAATGGATCTGAGCGCATAATGCTCAAGTTCACAATTGGGCATAAGAACGAACCATAAAATGACTTCATATTCAATTACCCGGTAATACTGCTGTACAAGAATCCGAAGTAATACTTGTAAAATTAGGGATGAGCATAAACCTTTTTATTAAACATAAAAAAAAATAATACTGATCGCAAACCATTGCATAGTTTGCAGTCGTGACTAATTAGTTCATTCGATATCAACAAATTTTGCAACAACTGTCCAGTATTGTAAAAACGGTTGGTGACATTATTCAACCAGAAAGTTTCAACATTTAATGTCTACGCGTAATTCCCATTCAGGTCTCTTTAGAAAGTTCTAGCCCCGACAATAATACACTTAAATATATAAATGCATTATCAAGAGCACAGAGAGAGAGAGAGAGAGAGAGAGAGAGAGAGAAAGAGAAAGAGAAAGAGAAAGAGAGAGAGATAAACGATATTTAAGCTGTAGAGTAAATATAAAAGAACAAACTGTAGCAGTTTATATTTTGAGAGCGTATCGTCAATAAAAGCAAGAAACACCAAAAAAGAAGAAATAATTAACTCCAAGGAAAATGAATAATACAATATTTTTAGGTTAATTTTATTCAGTTAAGAGTAATTTTTATCCACTTAAAAATAAGAAAAGGCACGAACTGCTGCTATCACAATGTATTAAGTTTCTTTTTGAGGTTTCTTAAACGACAGTGCGATAAGGTAGATATTATAAATCATGATTCACTATCAAAGTGGGATCACAATAACAAGCTAAAATGTTTTATACTTCGTGTCTTTTATGTCTTTCACATCCGATAAAGCGATGGAAATCTTGAACGTAAAGCTCTTGAAGACTTTTTGAAATGCCAGAGATTTCATCTGCAGCAGGCTCACGGTTAAAGGCTCATCATTTGCTGATCGCTTTTCAGTGGTGGGTCACGCCGAACATCTGTCATCCCAACGGCGTTCTTGTCACTTTTATCAGGTTTTTCAAATGAAAAGCGCCAAATTTCGTACAGTGGGTTCTTAATAAACAAGACGTACTTTCTCTTCAATGCTCACTTGCACTGGGTTGAAGCAACATTTTAGCGATAGAAATTCATCAAATAATAATAATATAAAGTCTTTTGCAATCTTAATATTTCTCGATATCAGACAAAATATTGATATTGAAAAAGATATTTCATTTTAGAAATTGATATCCAGACAAGAAATAAAAAAGAACCGTGTACGGAAACGGTTTTCATTTCAAACAAAGTGATATGAATGGTCAATAACACAACAAGTAGGCCGCAAATGTTGCAAACAGTTTCAATGACTACAAATATTGTCTTACCATATTTGCCAATTTTAAAAATTCGGTTTGAAGGTTGCTGGCTAGTGTATATTTATTTATTATATTTCTCTGACTTAATTTTCTCTGGAAAGGAATATAATATACGATATAATGAAATAACTTAATATATCTCCTAACGAGATCGAGCCTCAAATTCCGTTTTGGTGCGTCATGAAGCAGGTCGTGGCAAAGTTGTTGGGCAAGCATTGTAAAACGCGATTATACGTGTGGATTTGCGGCTTCTCTCCTAGAGAAGAATGCGTATGTATGGTTAGTTACCCTACATGCAAAACTGCATAATTAGAAAAAACGAAGGAATTATTTAAAAATAACATTTTTGCACGAATAAGAACCATAAACATATCAAGTATCAGCTAAAATCTTGTACTTATCATACGCAGGTGGACGAATTCAGACACTTGAGGAAGAAGCTTAATTTTACCGGAAAATTTCACTTTATTTTATTATTTATTAATATTCGTCATGTGTATCTATTTCTTGCTGCTTTTAATCACAGAAAAGGATTCCCAATCAAAAGTCTTTGAAGTGATCATCTGTTCCTAACGTTAATGATGAAATTACAAGACAGGGATTTCTTCCAGATAACATTTGAGAAGTTAGATGCCGACTGCCCTGTGGAGATAAAGTAAGTTGTCTGCAGAGATTATTTAATTCGTCCTACATTTCTACGATATCCAACTAAAGAATGACAAAACGAATAAGCCTGAATAGAGAGTAATTGTTTATGTAAGGGAAAAATCTCATTTATAATGTCAATTCCAAAACTGGTTTAAAATTTTCTGGTGTTAAAACTATGCTGTAATTTTCGCCAATAGATTTATTTGAATAATTTTATATTACTATCACAGAATAAGGAATTTCAGTCGTTGAAGTTTTAAACTTCATTATTATGTTAATCCTTTAAGGATAGTCTAATAGGCAGTGGGTGGGTATTTCGATGGTTTCAGCTTCTTTCAAATAAGACAAGTGTTTAATTATTCTAAGCTATTTTTCTAGAAAAAAAAAGTACTCCTGGAGGGAAGTTGACCGTAGGTAAATGCGACTTACATCTCCTTATCGTATCCTTATAGATAGTGGATGCTCGTCTAATATTGAAGAAAGTCAAAACACAAAAATACTGAACATGGGGTGTATGATTAAAATGAATGTTGAAACTGGAAGGGAAATTGCAAGTGGTGTGACAGAAGACAGTGGTCAGTAATAATGGATTTTGAAGGAAATCTGAAAAGAGATATTCGTAATCATATCTAAAGAGAAGAATAAAAGAAGAGGAAATGATAAGATAGTGAAAAGGAAAATTTGTGTATGAAAATAAAATAAAACAAAAGCAGATTTTTTTTAAATTAATAATAAAGTTCTCATTTGATAATCTAAGAGATGTGCTCAAAGTTGTGAAATATTTTTCTGCATTTTCATTTTCTACTTATTATAGTGTTGTTCAAAAAGGAAATGAAAAAAAAAAATCTTTCGGTATTAGTGAAAGTGATGCTATTCGGTATCGCAGCAAACTGAATATTTTTAACTTTTTTATTTTTTTCACAGAACTTACATTGTTTATTGCTTTGTCATTTCTACCATCCGATTTTCTTTTCATGCGAAATGCTTTACTAAATTTCAACATTTAAACTGAGACGCAAATTTGTAAATTGCTTTCACAATTTACAAATTGTGAAAGCAATTTGCAAATGCTTCTCAGCAGTTTTTTTTTTTTGTTGTTGTTATTTGTTTATTAAAATTCCTCTCTACCACGTTAGTATGGTGGACGAGTTACATAATACAGAAACCCTTCTCTAGAGAGTAAATAGCGAAATTTTTCAAGCGACTTTATGTCTTTATAAGCAGAATGATGGTGGGTTCACACCGGGCAATGGAAATCATCTGCAACCTAAAAACATTCTCAAGCAGCCATGTCCATGGAATTGGGCTCACGACCCACTGGAAGGCGGAAAACGAACTACTGGATCAAGAGCCTCTATAGCTGTTGTAACGGAAAAATCCTTCTGCTGGAAAGACTAAGTCGTTCCCGCGGAGGTGGAAATAATCCGGATAATCCACTTGGAGTGTTTTTATCCCGCAAAAGAAACAAAACCTCTCAGAAGAACACATTAATTAACAGACATAACACATTGGTCTTATAACCTACGTTTCATCCGTAATTCACAATAATTCTTGTCCCACTTCGCTAGCCATAATGAAAATACATGAAAATCTGTATGTTTAAATCAAGCAAGAAAATAAAAGTCTGACACAGGAAACTGGCGTTTCGTAAGAAGCAAAAAAAAAACAGAGTTCGAAGCTTGCTTTTAGTTTAGAGAGTCCTTGTAGCACAATCACGAGAACGAAGCAACGTTGCTGCTTCAGGTGGAAAAATATGGGTTTCAATCTCTTCTAATACGCCGGAATCTCTATAAATAAAAGTTAAATAGTTGGTCTCTATAGAAGTATCTTGCTTTTTCTTTCTACAAAACAGGCACTGCAGGACAAGCAGTTAACAGACACAATACACTGACTTCATAGCAATAATTGCTTCGGCCGTATTCCAAAAAATTAAACTAAAAAAAAAATAATATATCAAATACTAACCCCTCCCCCAATCAAATGATTTTCATCGCGTTGCGCGTTAAATTCCACCCCTGCTTAGTGAAGACCACAAGTGACTTGAAAAGAGTAACCTATTTTCTCCGTGGAGTAGGATTCCCGAATTATCTAGTAGCCCTTAGTCCATGCACAGTACTAATATGGTACACTTTTGCAACCTTTTGTAAGAATCGAGGGGAAAAAAAAAAAAGAGGAAAATTTGACTGGGCAGAAATATACCGTACCTATTGAACTCTCAATATTCAATTCTGAATGTTAAATAGATGTAGCAGTTAGTATAAGAACTCGAAAAGCTTTGTCATCAAGGAAAACGCTAATTTGAGCAGCGCTAGTGTTGCATGAAATTAACAAATAACAACAATCGCCATAAGCAAATATATTAGTCTATGCGAGACAAATGTGTTTGTCCTCTTGTTGGTTTGTCTGTTTCTTGCAGAAGAAAGTAAAGAAAGTACAGCTCCTATTGAAGTAAACATACGGTTACTTCAATAGGAACTTAGTGTCAATGCGCTATAAAACGTTGCGCGCTTTCCTGGAAGAGATTTAATCCCATCTTCGTTCGTAAGGCTGGAATTTTAGCAATGTGCAATATGAAATTTCCTCGCGCTCTTTCTGTAAAAATATATTTTGGTTTATTGTGTTTCCCTTTGAAAGTTTTGTTTGTTTGCTAGTTTGAGAAAGCATGTAAATACGTGCTTTTGATATCCATCCCTTTTACTCTTAAAAAGATTTAGATTCGTGAAGAAGAAGAAGAAGAATGAGATTAAAATGTTTCTCTACGAGATGCTCACTAGAAATAACAATGTACTTCATGTTCCATTGTTAAATACTCCTGAGTAACTGGAACACTACATTGCTTATTATAATGGAATTTGTTCGATAACAGGAATAACAGACATCGGTATTATTCTATTATGATGACCATTTTGTTCGTTATTCGTTTGCTTTGCTTGGAATACGACAGAAGACGACAAAAAGAAACATAAACTCAAAGTGGACATTCCTAGCACTATACCGAGCAATTAGCAGGCTTAGTTGACTGAGTGGACAGAATATCACGCTGTACAAGGGAGTTTTCTGAATGTCTCTGGGTGGTAGGTGATTTTCATCACTAGTTTGAGATCCACTAGCATGGATCTCAAACTAGTGATCCACTGGAGGCCTGAAGTTGTTTTGTTAAAGCGCCACGTTTGATCTCCAAGGTAGGGTTTAATCCTGTATACATTTAATGCCACCCCAAATACTAAATATATGAGAGGTTTAAACATTTCATTGGGTAAGAGTTGCAATAAATAATAATAATAATAATAATAATAATAATAATAAAGGTGGCCTGTTGCCATGTTTGGACGCTACAGTAAGGGCTCAGGTTTTTGTCATCCTTCTTCATATGGAGTGTGAGGAGGACAAAAAAACCACGTGAAATTTGGCGTATCCCTTCAATGATACACCATATCTTGCTGTCACTTAGTGAACCAAGTCGTACCTAGAGGGGGAAACCGAATATAGTGATATGGAAAAGATCTGTTGTGACCATTCGTGAATAGGAGTCTGGTTTCTCTCTGTGTAGGTGGTACGTTCATTAGCTTTTCAATTCCAGCAGCAAGTCTGATTTCTGATTTTCCATTTCAGTCGTTTCCGACCGTAGGTGACTATGTAGGCATTGCCCACAAAATATTACTGGTGAGATTTTTACAGGGTAGTTCACCATTGCATTCCCCAACCTCCCAATTTTTTTCCAGGCTCAGGACCGGCATATGGCTGGGACATATTTATAACTTAATCCATGTGTGTTCACGGGGCCGGTTTGCCTGTTCTGAGGGACAAAAAACCCGAGTTTCCCGGTGGGAAAAAACCCTACCTCTGCATGAGACCGACTAACTCCACTTTAGTCGAAAGTGACCAGATAAAGGTTCCTCACGTCACGGACGGGAATCGAATCCAGGTGTTTCCGACCAAAGGGCTTCGTCTATACTGACTAACCTACGGAGGCTCCAGCAGCATGTCCATTACTCTATATTTACTCCTTGCTGCTTACAAACAATAAATAACAATATAATCAAATAGAGTTTAAAAAAAAAACTCTCACAAAAAACTTTTTTAAGAAAGTAAAAAATGCAGCTATAAATCAAAAAATAACAAAAAACAGAAACAATATTAGTATTATACAAAAGTTTCTACTCACTTCATTAAAATTTTTTTTATTTAAACATCAACATAAATTACTTGCACCACATTTGCAGTAATCGAAACCAAAGCTAACAGAATCCCAGATAGCGATCTCAATAACAACCAGGTCCTCAACTATCTGTATATCTTATACCTCAAGTATACTTATACAATTTCTTCCGTCACAAGAGCGGCATGTGTATATTCGGCAGACATTCCATGTGAGAGAATCTCGAATCTATACTGTTTGATCAGATTTGACTCAAAATTTCTTTGTTACATTTTGTTGCATTTGTGTTTATGTCCCTCTGCAAATTCTGATAATCACGTTGACCTCTTTTGTTTCAATATTTAAACAGTGAAGTCATTTTCATTAAGGATCTTAAAGCCCACAATACAAACTGGCTTCCCACTGATCAAACTGGAAGGGATACCAAAGCATCTACCAATAGCAATAGTCAAATAAAGATAGCCCATCTACCTCCAAGAATGCTATATTGATTTACTCTCTTCCGAATATACCTTAACCTTTCAATAACAAGCGCTACTTTCAAACCGCCATCCGAGTTGCTTTTGTTATCTCTCAAAAATCACAGAATGGTTATCAGAAACCCACTGTCCTCACCACTTTCTGATTAATGAGCAGAAATAAAGATTTTGCCACTCTTGAATCTTGATTCTGTTAGCTATCATCGGTGGACATAGGCCATGAAAAGGTTTGGAGAAATTCTAGCGGTCGCTCTTGAAACTTCTAAGGCATTTGATAGGGTCTGATATATAGTCTGCTCTATATCAGAAAGGCAGTAGAAAAGGAGTAGAAGGCAGACTATCTTATGGTCTGCCTTCTACTCATTGCAATTGAGTTGCCAGCTAACTCCTGCTCATTACGAGTCATAGTAGATGGCTTTCTCTTCTTATGTTTCCCCACCAAGGTTGGATGATCTGAGGACTCTGACAGGTCATTTATCCTATAGATAAATGACCTGTCATTGACTTTAAATCCTATCCATATCTTTGCTGATGAAAGTGTGCTCCATTCCTCTTCTCCATTTGATAAACCTTTTACTGCACAATCATTTGAAGCTTCCAGATAAGCAATGCCATAAATTTCAATGCCCATGACTCTTCGGTGAGGCGAGGATAATCTTATAAATTTTAGTGCTAACCGAACATAGCCTTTCGTTAGTTCTTTCACCAACTTCACTTTTTCCTCTTACAGATGTCTCTTCTTGAATTTTTTTATATCTTACATCTCTTGCCTTTCCTAGTACATAGGCATCTGAGTCAGTTTCTTCAGCCTTCAGAAACCGGTGTGGTTTTTTCTTCTAAAAGCACTACTTCTCACTTATACAACTGTCAACATTGTACAAATTCCAAAGTTGTCCAACCTTAAAATACTGCTGACGCATTAATTCGGTAAACATAAACCTACTTAAGAATGTAGATGTTCTCCAGAAGAAGCCATTCTAATTAACTACTGACCTCTGCTTTAAAAAATTCACTCCAACCACATTCTCTCAAGGGCCAGATTGTAAGAATTCTCACACCAGCAGCTGCTGTTTAATAGCCATTTGTTGTCTAGGTTACAAAATCCTTACAAAATACCTTACAAAATCAACATTTCTTCTCTATCTCTGTTCCTCATTCCATCCTTTCTTCTACACATTCTGTAGAACAGCTTCTTTCGCTCTGTCTTCTCCAAAGGCAGAAAAAAAACAATATCTTGCACAGTTTGAGGCATGTCAAAAGATTCTTTATCCTTTATATAACCTACACACGACACATGATGTGTCATACAATTTTGCAACCGTTTTATGTTGCAATCTTACTTGTGGAAGTTCGAAAAGTACAGCACTTCTGGATGGCTTGAAATCTGGCTTTAAAGATGCCAAAATTGGAACTTCACGAACTACTTCAAATATCAGGTTGATAGTCTGAAAGATGAAAACATCTGTTTCCTAAAGCAGCTTCGTAAGCATCCATGTATCCTCATAATCATCCATCATAAACCTCCTCGCCCATCAGGTCAGTGATATCCCATTAATCTGCTCATCAATTCAAATATCCAACATAAACACAAACACGCGGGAAATTAAGCGATTGCTGTTAACGATGATGTACAAACTTGCTAGCTGCTTCTGTTTGCAATACTGTTTCAAGTTTGCGAATGAGGCACTGCTTATAGTCAACAAAAATAAATAAATAAATAAGATTTATGTATATATACACTGTCATAAGTGTATTGTGATCCTACAACGTTGATTGCGCCGGCGAGGTTACTGATCTGACATATGTATTATGGCCTCCATAAAATATTTTGAAGAGCCCATAATGTATAATTATAATATGAAATCGGAAGAGAACTATGCTAGAATTTACAGACCACGAAAGCAAACTCTTTAACCTGAAAGATTACAAACAGGTATTTGAATTTGTTAGAGTTACAAAGTAGGAAATAGTAGCACAAGAGGCCAGTATATTATGCCGCTTAACTACGTGTGTTCTCCATCAAGTCTGTGAAAAAAAACCTCACCCTTAATATAAAATAGGCTAAGTCGCCTTTAATCGAAATGTCTTTAGAAGTGGGCTTCGAGCCTGATGTAATTCGAATTTGGGCTTTACTTCTTAAGGTCAAAATATCGCATTATTCTTGCGAGTGAGATATGGAAGCGCTATAGGTAGCCGTCACAATACAGTTATTGGCAGTGATAACATTATGGCAAAGATGATGAGAAGAGTGTGTCAATGATTTCTTTGTTAACTGTCAAAGAAACCTATTCTCTTTATAAGAATTTCCGTCATGCAGGTTTCACATTTCCACTTACCAGGGGAGTTAGTTACACCAAATATGTATTGAAGAAGCAATCGATTGCTGAAAGATGAGAAGGTGTCATGTTTTGGAAATCACGCATAATAAGTGCGGTCGAATTCGTATTCTGAATAAGCAATTGTGAGACAGATGTTCAGAAACCCATCTACAAGGTCATGAGATTAGAAATTTCACTCCTTTCGATACACTTCGATGATCATGACAGCTATTTCTACCCTCCTCATTTTATCTTTGACGACCTTCATATGCTAAATATATACATATATGCGCAAATATGTGAAGGTTTATATACATGCGAATGTATTACATAGAATGTACCTAAATATAACCATTCCTTCCTGCCACACTGTCAAACAAGATCTACGACTTGTCATCTCAACTTATTTGCATAATATCTTCTTACTGAGCTTCTCAATACACGACAAGACAGTGGCTGCTGCAACCTGACAGTCCAGCATAAATAAAAGGCATATTGGAAGAAGATGCCCGTCTCTATGTAAAATATATAATCCGAATCATCTATATAATGATAATGCCAGGTTTAGCATGCTGTCAATCCCTGCCATATTATCTTCGACGTTCTACGACTGACTGCCTATGCAAGCGGCAAATGTTTTCTCCGCACTGCACCCGGCAAAGAAAGCTGCAGAAGTAGCGTGCACTTATAGTCTATTTGACTTTCCAACAGCATCGTTTGAATCGGTTCATACCGTTCGGTAAACAATCGTACACCCCACCCTTACTTCCCCACTTCGCAGATCGCCGCGAACATTATCTCCAGCCTTACATTAGTCTCCCTGCACGTACGTCCCTTATCACAACTATGATCAATACGCTCACCGCCAGTAATAGCGATGTAAGCGAACTCGTGCAAACTTCTATGAATGACAGTTCGATGTCGTTCCTTTTTCAAGAACTGAGCACTCGTCTTCATTTGCACCACGCTAACCTTGACTGATCGGCTGCAATACAACTGAGGCAAAGATGCGAATGCAGAATAGATAGAGGGAATCAGTGGGATAAGCCTTCGCATTAATGGAGAAAGGAGGTTTATTAAGATGTTATTTTAAATGGCAACGTTTTCAAAACATTTGCGTCCCCGCTTGCTCTCTTCATGTGCTTCCACTTGGATAGACCATTTTGTGATTTATTCCAAAACGAATGATGTTTCAAAACAGTAGTGTTAAAGGAGATTTGATACGTTGGTAGACTGTCTGAACACACACACACACACACACACATAGCTGCTTCACTTGGAATGTTTCTTGATCGACTAGCCTGATCTGTTATCCCCTTTTTCAGTAAAAATTCAACTTCCCCATTTCCTTTGCTGTTGAGCGTGTCTTAAGAGTACCTCTTGAAGTGTCATTAAATTTTTGGTAAAACAACGTGGAACTTTAACAAACTGGAGGAAGTGATACTTTTAAGATAACGAGAACAGGAATGCAACCGTGACTTTTCTTCCCTATCGCAAAAGCTTTCAGTGTACCCCTGCGAGAGCTTCAGATGAGCATCTTTAGAGTCCTCGCACTTTCATTGAGCACGATAAGCTGCTTGCTCTCATTCGAGGTTTGCGAAGTGATACTCGAATTACCGAATGAGGAAAAAATAAATAACACGAAATAAAGAAACAAGACAGTCCCCTCCACGTAAGAACAGACAGAACATTAATACTTGAATGAGCTGAGCGTTAAATTATCTGAAATCGTTGTCTCGAAAACGCTGGCCTTTAAAGCCACTTCGGAACCTCAAATACGCAGAACGACTGATGACGCAACGATGATCATCCACCTTCAAAAGATGTTCAATGACACAATTTAAGTCATATTACTAGACTTGACCATAAAACAGGACGACTTCTTGTTTTCTCCTTCTTGTCTTTTTGTTTTTTAGGCATAAAAAAGGCGTTGACAGAATATTTGTAATTTGTGTACACAAGGTATTTACACAACTGAGAAAATTCATTCATTGCATATTAAAAACAAAACTTACAGAGCTAAAATATTAAAGTTAATGTAAAATAAAAAATAAAGGTTTAAAATAACTGAAACTTCATAGCTATCATCATTCCCCCGAGTTCGAAGAAAGAGGAGCAAGTATATCTTCTAGCTTGTTGAATATCATCCTTGTTTTACATTTTAATCACTTCATTCGACTATCTTTTTTGGGCGTCTTCAATTGTGAGTCGTCGCGTAAATAAAGCAAGCTGCTTTCGTATCTGAAAGGAAATGAAATGTAAATTTTGATTACACGTGAGACATTTTTGATTGCGAGATATTTCATAAAAAATGTAATTTATTATTTCTAAGATTTTTGAGCAAGCATTCGGAATTAGTGCAACATGCGCTTCCGTGTCACAGTTGGAAAGACCACGAAACATGTTGGATGCCGATGTGGGCTGCCCTTAATCCTTATAAGGGCAAATGTCTTTAATTGAAGATGCGTTAGAATGTTTCATGCGCGGATTTTTTCGTTTTCCTTCGCAAGACAAAACACACACCGAGACCGTTCGGAGAACACACAATTAACAGGCATAATGCCTCATACAAGATACTTCAAATTCAAAACATATTCCCAAACTTGCCAGCGTGTAATCACCATCTTGTAAAACTGCAAAAAAAAAAAAAAAAATGTTACACAAGTAGAAATGCTTCCAAAAGCATGAACTCCACAAAGATTAAGTGAGTGATTTGCACATGGCATAAATAACGCTTCAGAATTGATACTTTTTATTTTACGTTGAACTTCACCATGAATTCCAGACATGGTTGCAGCATTATCATATCCCTGGCTACGGCATAGGTTGATGTCAAGTGTGTCCTCTTCTAATTTCTTCAGAATGTCAGAAGTAATATCAATTGCATTTTTTCCTGAGATAGAAAAAAACACACCTAAGAATGACTCCCTTTCTTCAACTTTTCCAATTTCGATGTGCACGTATCTGATAACTTCACACATTTGATCCACGTGAGATACATCAGGAGTACTGTCGAAAAGGATCCCGTAATATTTAGCCTTTTTTATGTCCGCCAATCTTTTACATGGTTTCCTAGTCAATTTATGATTTCATTTTGGATTCTGGGAAATAAGTATGAGCTGTATCTCCTATTATGTAGAGCAGAATGTTCAGTTCTTAATAAATGTTCTTTTAGAACAGGGTCATAATGAGATAGAAACTGAATTAATTCCAAAAAATTTCCTTTATTTTTCACTGACGAATCTTCTCTTGACCTCGAATCGGAAGATTTTGACTAGCCAAAAAGAGAAATCCATCCAAACTCTCTTCAAAACATCCTTCATTCTTGTCTTTTCCTTAATAGTTTGATCTCGAGTAACTTAAATCTATAGTCTTATTCAATTTTAACCTTGTTGCTAAAGTTTTCCACATTTCTAAGCAATTAAGATGTTGTTCCGAAGTTTCATGTTGCGAAATCTGTGGATTTAATTTCTACCATTTATTAAAACCATTCGCAAAACTCGATACTCTAGTTGTATCGCCACAGGCAAATAAACGGCAACAAAAACTGAACAAATTTTTTGCTGTCTGAGAATAAACCATCCAAGTTCTAAGAACATTTTCGCTATTTGGTAGTTCTTTATAAAACCATGATTTTGTAAGTTGGCGACGATCTCCTTTAATTCCTATTCTAGATCTATCTGTCATCAAAAGGTCCATCTTTATTTTGAAATACTTCACTTCCTTGCTTAATAATATCAATTTTAATTTCATCTGCTACTGGGATTGACCAAGCAGCAAAATCGCAGAATATTTCATTTGTATTTGTCCATTCCATTTCTTGTGGTGCTATTAACGTTCTTAACTTGTTGTTCTATTGCTTCTGTCGTATCGAGTTCAATATTCTTTTAATCATTAATTTTTCTTATCCTACTAGACTTCCAAGTAGCTTCCATTTCTTGCCGTTCTTCCGCCGCTATTTCTTCTATTTCATCAGCTATGGTTGAAACTAATGTCGCTGGCATTATGTATTTTATAATAGCTCTCGACATATTTGTAACAGCTTTTTCTTTAATTTTTTAAAAATTTTCTTTTTTGATATCTACTTGGTCTTTGTTGTTTCATGTTCTTATAATTTTTTAAAAAGGGTTTGATTAATGTTTGACTAGTATAGATTGTATCGATAAGAAGCAAATAAACAAATAATAGTAGGAAAAAAGTTTTAAATTTGTACTTTTAAAAACCGTACTTACGACTGTATCTGCAAGGTAGTACAAACGCAAAAATACTTCTTCTTCCAAGTTTGTTTATAACAGTCTATTTTCAACACCAGTATTCTATCACCAACTATAAACACAAAAATACGAATGTGTACACTTATTCGTTTGGATAAATAATGTGTGATTTTACTACGAAATTGTTCCGCTGGTCTTCGCCTTGCTTTGATTGGTCACGCTTGTTTCTATCTTAACACCACACTACTTCATCCACACCAACTGTAAATTAGAATATTATGTACCCTCTAGTTTTGACGTTGCAATAATACAAAAGTAACTAAACAAAATTCGCGCTTTTTGATTTGAATTCGAATTAACTATCTACATATTATATATGTATGTCGTATTTAGCACCAAATATTGAAAAAATATTTACGAATATGATAAAAAATTTTTATACAAATATCTGGTGAATAGTAAAGATATTCCATGCTCTTGGCTCCCATTCAGCTTGGTGCACGTGGCGGACTTCCCCCCCCCTTCCCCCCTCTGGGTACGCCACTGATTATTGCCGGCCTGGTTGGTCGAATGAACAGTATATCCGCTCTTCCAATAACAGGTTGTGGTGGGAGAGCTGGTAAAAATCGCACAATGAGCATGGATGTTTGTCATTGTCTTGCTAATCTGATGTGGAAAGAAAGTTGCTAACTTACCACTTCTTCTTCTAGTAGAAACTTCACAACTTATCGGGTACGACCATACAGCGTCCAAGAGACAGCAATATGACAAAGAGAGAGAGAGAGAGAGAGAGAGAGAGAGAGAGAGAGAGAGAGAGAGAGAGAGAGAGAGAGAGAGAGAGAGAGAGAGAGAATTATTATATAAATTAATTTTTATGATAACTGCACCCACGAAGATTTGCAAATTTTTCGTCCTTGCTGTGGTAAGTAGGATGATGGTGTCTCACATCAGACGATCAAAGTCATCTACCACCCAAAGACTTTTAAAATACCTCCAGAGGACGTTTACAAACACTGGAACTCACAGCTTGCCTTAATATTTCTTATATTCATGGATTCCCTCCTCCACTCAGAGAAACAAAATTACCAAAACAATTGGTAAAATGAATTAAACTAGCGAGTCATGAAACACGAGCACCTGAGTACTTAAGTGCTGGTGGGATTGTGTGTTTTGCTTGAAGCAATGCACCTACAAATTCATCTGTTGGGTGGGCTTTGCAATCATTCTCGCTTCTTTAGTCGGTGTGGATTTTTGTTACGTATTCGCTTTTCTAACAGCACTTTAGTTGTTCGGCAAAATGTACTCGTGTGTGCCATCAGCAAAACAGTAACAGTGAACTACGTTTAGTAATTTTTTTTTTTTTTTTGAAATCGCTTCATACTCGTAGATATAATTTAACGAAACTTCCAAAACGGGAGCTTTTAATGAAAACTTCTACCGAAGTGAAAATAATGAAATAAAATGATCAGAACGGACCTAACACTTCATTTATATAATTTATTTGAAATTTATTATGTTTTAAAAAACCAGTGTTTTAGATATTTTGGTAATTTGTGTGTCGATCAAATAAACAACAGCCGCTTACAGGCTCGTTCTCTTGACGCCGCTGACTGTGATCCATTCTTTATAACTCAGCAGCCTTCTTTTTACATTCGTATGCATTACCTACTCATTGCTTACATAATAACTGCACACGCGATTGCGTCAAATAAACAATAAACAATCTTCATCTTTTTTTAAAGTCCTGCATACCCATTGGAATTACATTCTTGAATGAAAGTTAAAGAATAACGCGTTCTCGAGAAAAGAAAGAAATTCTGCTTCATCTACTGGTTACAGAAATGTCTGAATCACAGAGGGAACATTTAATAAAGCCCTTGCTGCTGTTCCATAATGAACACATTAATATTCATTCCTAGATAATATAAATACACCGTAGCAAACGGACGATTGTAAGCCAAACAAAACTAATTCCATCTTGCCAGAGAAGATATCTTAATAGCCTTAGCCGCTCCAAACGAGTTCCGAGTCACGCGATAATCACGAGACTCAACAAAGCGTGCTTGTCTTCTGCCGGAATTCCTGGAAAGATTAAAACCCTCCTCGAAACTTCTTTGAAATGAATTCTTGCAAAATATTCCTGAGAAACAATGCAGCAGCGATGAAAAAGAGCGAACATTCTGGCGAAAAGCACATATCAGTACTTTGTTGGCAGACGCAAGTAGAGAGTCTAATAAATGACCGCATCTGAGGCGTGTGCAGAATGAAGTTATTAGGCGCATTTTTGTTTTTCAACAAAATTAGGCTTCGTAATTATTTTAAGTTCGAAGAAAGGATTTCTACTAGAATTTTTGAAGTGAATACAATGAGATAATAAACTAACTTCGATTTATCATTTTGCTTGCAGGAATAAACAAAAATATCATTAAAATTTTTCAGCGATGATAATAGTGTGCGTGTGCACAGGGGGAAAGGAAGGGAAACGAGAGATTTGAGGAAGCATTTTGCCAATGCTTTCAGCGCGACATTTCCTGTTTATGTAGAGTTTAAAATTGGCAATTTGTCTCTTTATTCAGCCTTCTATTCTGAGATCCTCGAATGTGCTGAAAGGAGTATTAAAAATAGTGTTATCTATAATGGAAGCAGGGAATAAATGACAATGCTCTTGATTCTTTCTCTTTTTTTTGTTGTTGTTTTATTATCGTGTGGTTTTCTTTTCTTTTCCTGTATAACGAACTCGGATATAACAACAATCCTGAAATTAGATACACTCTTCATTCTGTTTTAATTTACTAAGAAATAAGAAGGGGGTAGTATTATAGGAGCTCAGGCATTTTGATAAGCGTCCGGTGATACTGTTGCACTTCAAACATCTGTAGGGAGAAAAATACGTGAGGGAACCGAGCGTTTTTTTCCGAAATCCTCTTAGCGAGACGGGGATTAAATAAAGTTCTAATCTTACGATTTCATGGGGTTACATTCATTCTCGCACCATTTGAACAGAAAAATACCAGGTTGAAATACGAATGTGATCTCGTTTAATTTACTTATGACTTTTGGTCGGCAATCGAATTTTCTCTGAATCAAATGTGTGTATTTTATAAAACAGAACTGAAGAGAAAATTTTGAAATGACTATCCTCATGCAAATTTTTCAAATTTCATTGTATTCTGCGAACGAGATTCCAAGTTCAAAATTTATTATTTTTACTTTTAATAAGAGAAAGATGTCCTTAACCATAGTGTAATTATTATTAAAATTCTCTATCTCGATAGAAGATAAAAGCGCTTTTTTTATGATCACGTTGAACTGCAATAATAATTTATATTCTGCCCGAATTGTACAATTTCTATGATGAAATTTGGGTTTATAAGAGTTCACTGAAAAGCAAGAGCTTCCTTGGCCCATTCCGTATAGACGAGCCCTTCGACGAATCTCTTCAATGGCCTGAGGAACCTTTATCAGTTCTTTTCCATCAAAGAGTAAGTTAGTCAAACTCATACGGAAGTCGAGGGATTTTTGTCCCACAAAACAAGCCTGGGAACATACACACAAATATCTAAAGGCATAAATACTTGCTGTAATGGGAAGCAGCAGAGGAGTGGCGTGCCGACAGCATTAATTCGCTGTGAGGGGACTCTACCCGCCTAAGGAGATGGATGCATTGAAGAACAAGAAGTGAGTGATGTACAAGAAGTATGGTACTGATTATCAAATCTGTATTATTACTGTAACTGTGATAATACAAATATATAAATATACATTTTAAACTTGTGAGTTTTAAGATTTATATTTACTAAAACAGTTCCTTAATTTTCCAGACGCCTTTGATATAACCACTAACCTCCTATAATGACATTTCGCAATCACAATGAGCAATTATAATTGGGTTAATTTTCATCATCTTCCTCTTTCTTACTTTTCTCCTCTTTTTTCAAAAAATATTTTAGTGTGCTTTTATTAGTTCAAAATAGTTTAGTTGATTGAGAGTATCCTGAGGCAGTGATTTTCAACCTTTTTCATAACACGGCACACCTAGACTAATTCTTAAAATTCTGCGGCACACTAAAATATATTCTTTTAATTTTTTTGATAATCTGGCAAAAAATAGGCATAATTTTGATTGATTTACACACACGAGAAGATCGAAGACCAGACACTAATAAATAAATGCGCAAATTACGACATTATTTCTTTCAATTAATTTGTTTTCATAAATCTCGCGGCCCACCAGTGTGCTGTGCCGCAGCCCTCCGGTTGAAAATCGCTGTCCTAAGGCAATTATCATCAGGCGTCTAATTTAGTTACATAAAATACTGGTATATTCGCCTTTTATTAGTGCATTTGATAATGGTTTCACTGGCCTGACGGTTGTTTCGAACTGGTTGGCTTTCTTCAGAGACCAGGAAGAAACCTTAAAAGAACAAAAACTTTCATTCAACACCAAAGCAATCCAATGTCAGAGAGTTGTATTTTCCAATGAACTCTCAGTCGTAAACGTAAGAAACTTAACATCAAATACAACATAAAAAAAACCCTGAAAATAAACAATATGTATAACAGTTAAATGGATTTTTATTTAATATTTATGTATATAAATCTTTATAATGAAACGAGAAATCTTTAATGAAGGCAAACGTCAAGAACTTAAGCTAGAAATCTATGAGTTCTACTGTGATATTTTCTATATTTCATTTATAAAAATGCTGGTCAAAACTATCTAAATTGATATCGCGACCCACTAATGAGTCTCAACCCGTAGTTTTAAAAGCACTACTTCAATACATGTTAAATATTACTTTAATACGTGTCAATAATGTTAAATTGCGTTTTCGTTGGTATATTTCGTTTTTCTTTCTTTCTTTTTTTTTTTTTTCGTTGGTATATTTTTACTAAAACGAGCGTTTTTATGGTTAAATTAGGTATTCACTTAAATTAAGTATTCAGTGACATAAACGTAGTAACAATCTGTATTTGAATTTTAATATGCGTAGAAATTAAGATTTTTAAATCGAACTGTATTCATAGTACATTCTTAATTCTTAGTATTGTCTATTGCATTAACTGTGTCTGCTGGACACAAAATATGGCGGATTGTTTCATTTAAATTTTGATACACTCAAATTTGATCGAATTCTGATTTGACTGATTAATTCATATAAAACAAGTCATATAAAGATGTTCGCTTGGTGGGGGAGGGAATTAAGCGACAGTGCTTCCAACCGATCGAGTTTCGGCTCAAATTGAACACGGGTAGTTGATTGGCAATTAAAGCTAACAAGAAATCTATTTTTTATTCCCTTGGATACTATCCCTAAAGTTCACTCGCGATAATTCGCGTTCAGTACATTCGGAGGAACATGTGGAATTATTTTTTACTATCTATTATTATCACTTGCATTGTTCTAAATACTTGCTGCATGTATTGTATTATATTTTCATTTGCACTGCTTATTCAGTATTAATAAAATTTAAAGGGGACTTCTACATGTATAGACAGATCTATCTTACTTCTGAATATTAAATTAAATCTTACATCGTTATATTGAACTACGGATAGAATTGTCACGGTTACCAATCATCACATTTGACTTGTGAACTGGAATTCCTTCCCACCACACACACACACACACACACACACACACACACACACACACACACACACACACACACACACACACACACACACACACACACACCCTACCGTTCTAAATATAATTTTCATAGGATAAAGATTTTTAGCACAGGCTTAGGATTCATGTTTATTATTTAGGAGGTCAGGTTTACCCGACCTGCTAGGCCTAGTGGATGGCGTACCTACTCACTAATCCACCGCAGGGTGCGCTCACTAGTATCTGTGAACGTCATTAAGGGGTAGATGAATTTTCATCGTCGGGTGTGAAAACATTCGCCTTGATCTTTGGAAGCCTGAAGTAGTTTGAAAAAATTCAGTGTCTGGTGTTTCGGACAGGGTTTTGTTTCCAGGTCATTTAACATTTGGCCTACTGCGGTACAAAACGTGCTATAGGATTATAAACCTTCGTGGGTGAGATTCATATTGAAAAAAAATCAAAATAACAAAACAGTTAATAGATGATGATACAACAGACCAAAAAGTGGCTATTTGGTTTATTATATCACCATCATCCTTCTCCCTAGCCCCAAACAAAGTACCATCTCTTTTACCCATATATAACAAAGATAATGATCATTAAAGTTCTCATCTTTCAAAGATTAACGAAGAAGAGAAACATACCATTCTAATGTTCCCCACCTCCAGCCCTCTTCCTAAAAGTCGTTACAGCTAAAAACCAAGACAAAATACTACAGATTTTTGAATGCTGTGCAGCATTTTTAGTTAATCGAAGTCAGGAACTACAACGTATTATTGCTGCCAGTTGGTATAACTCAAATAGTGGGCATTGCTGAACATTTTAAGACATGTTAACATTGGCGTTCAGAGCTTCAATTCATATCATTACTAGTTACCACAGTGTTTCCCAAGGTGTAGTTCGAGGCACAACACCTATGCTTAAAAAAAAATAATAATAAATAAATAAATCATCATCATCATCATCATCAGATTCCTGCCATGTACCCTCAAGGGGTGTACAGGATATGACAGTACTACATGAAAAAATTACATCGTTACTAACTTCCTATCTACAATTTTCCTCCAAATCAGTCTGTTACTTGTCAAGACTCCAACATTATCAGATCTTATATTTCTATCGTCTAAGGCACTTTGTACCGTATCAATCCACCTATATCTTGGTCTTTCTCTGGGTCGTTTTCCTGCCAACCTGGCAGAGAACACTTGTTTTGCTAATCTTTCCTCTCCCATTCTATTTAAGTGACCATACCACCTGAGATTAGCTCTGCTAACGCATTCCTGGATACTACCAATGTCAAGTTCTTTCCTAATATCCTCATTTTTAATATGATATTGCCATTGATGCCATCTGTTCACGCCTCTAATCTTTCTCAGGACTCTCATATCTGCAGTCTCTAGTCTTTGGTCAAGTGTTTTACTTCTGACCCAGTTCTCAGATCCATAAGTTAAAACTGGTTTGAACACTGTCTTGTATACAGCTAATTTAGTGTTCCGACTAATTTCTCTCTTATTCCATATGAATTTATTCAATTGACTTCCCACCATACCAGCTTTGCTGATTCTGTTGTCTATTTCTATATTTAATTTACCATCTTCAGTAAAAATCGTGCCTAAGTAGCTGAAATGTTTTACTTGTTCCACAGGTTCTCCATTCACAACACAGTTGACATTTTCAATGATTCTGCCTATTTTCATTGTCTTTGTCTTTTTATTGCTGACCTTCATACCATATCTATTACAGCAGCTATTCAATTTAGTCAGAGAATCTTGCAGACTTGTAGCGGATTTATTTAGAAGTATAACATCATCCGCATAAATAAATAAATAATAAAAAAAAATAATAATTAAAAAACGCTCCTCAGAAAACACAAATATTCAGATAATATATGTAAGCTGTTGATTGTGATAAACCAGCTCTAAACGATAAAAAATAAAATCAACAGAAATGTTTATTGGAATAATTTAATAATGTTTACATTATTAAATTATTCCAATAACTTGGAATAATTTATAACTTGGAAAAATATACACTTAATCCACGCTCGTTCAAAATCGACTAGTAAATTATCAGATATTTTCAGAGGTATTACAAATCGACTTAATTCAATGCTGAAAACCTTTTTTTTTATGTGGCTTCCATTCTCGAAAGGTTTTGTACATTTTGTATATATGTTTATGCATAATTAGTCCCGAAACTCTCTCTAAAGATGGAACTTTTTCAAGCCACTTCTGGCCCCCAATAAGTGGGGTGGTGGTGGTGGTGGTCTCATACTGGGTTATGAAATCCATCTCCCACTGAAAAACAATCACAAATATCCATGTCCACGATATCCACGACAGGATTTGAACCTTCATCCTCTTGGTTGGCCGAGTAGTTTACTCATATGTATATGCGAAGTACAGGGTGTTCGGGATAAATTTGACATATGTATAATTAATTATATTTTTCCGTAAGTTACATGTATTAACACACACTTCTCTTCATTTAAAAGTTTGGACCCTTCTTCATTCATATACAAGATGTCAGAAAGGATGGATAGCTGAAACCCACCTGAATCATGGAAGAGAATAACTTGTATCATGATGATTCGTGCCCGCCATCAAAATAAGGATATTACGACTGCTGCCCAATGCTCCCTGAATACAGTAAAAACAATCAGGCATGAACTAGAGACTTGCAATGGTGACTACGAGGATGTAGCAAGAAGAAAGATCCCTAGCAGACGATCTGATTGCGTTCGTACAGCAGAATTCCTCGCAAATCTGCAGGAACAGGTGTTGAAGAACCCTGGCATTGGAATTCGGGCTTTGTTCGTGGAGTTGCTAACTGTAGTCAAGCCCTGGATAACAAGGGTAGCCAATGGTAGGCCGTATGTATGGCAGCAGGATTCGGCCCCTTGCCACACCTCTGGGAAAAGTCAAAAATGGTTGTCTGAAAATTTCTACGACTTCACCAGTCCAAATGTTTGGCCTCCAAACTCCCCAGACCTTAACCCCATGGATTATTTTGTATGGGGCGCAGTTGAAAAAGACACCAATCGCACTTCCAGTAATACAAAAGCCCAGTTAATGGATAAAATTAAAACAGTTTTTGCGGCCCTTCCCAGGGAGACTGTAGCATCAGCTTGTTCGAGGTTCCGAAGCAGAATTGAAGCTGTGATCGATGCTAATGGTGGTTATTTTGAGTAAATCTTGTTGATAGTATTGTAATTAACTCTGCCTGTAATGTTTTTTTGTCAATTCATTAAATTTAATAGATACAAAGAAGATTTTCTTTTTCCTTACGAAACTGTCAAATTTATCCCGAACACCCTGTATATAAATGGATGTATAGGTGATTTTTTTTATTTTCACGGTATTGATGACAACACAGAATGATAAGAAAATATTTATTAACTTATTTGCTGATATTTCCCTGGCATTATATTCAGCATCTTCAGAGCATAAAAACAGTTTGTCACAGTACGTGAAATAACATCAAGTTGGTATAACAGTGGGACTAGTTTAAAAATAATTTTTAACGGACAACACAAGGAACTAAAATCCTAATTAGACGCCATGTAAAAAGAGAGGGAAAAAATATTAATAAGATCTTAAAATGACCGTTTTCCATATTTTTGGTAAATTTATACAGCCATACTTGTTAAGGTTTAGAGTATGTGTTATAGCTTCTGTTGATTTCAAGAATAATCTCTCTGACTTATAATAACTTCTGTGTAGCACTTTTTTTTTTTTGTTTGATTCTGTGTGAAGTGGTATCAAAGCATGGTCTGCTCGACCCGACTTTGCCATAACGATAGTGCTGGATGTATATTTTATGTTCACCAAGACGGATTTCTTCCTGTCTGTGCATAATAAGCTGGGTCAGAAGAACGGTGTACTTCATAAACTTCAAGAACAGAGCACTACATACTTTATGGCCCTACTATCTACTACATAGTACATACTATCTACTACATAGTACATACTATCTACTACATAGTACATACTATCTACTACTATCTACATATGGCCCTACTATCTACTACATAGTACATACTATCTACTACTATCTACATATGGTCCTACTACATCTGCATAGCATACTATGTTTGTCAACTGCTTGTATTCTCTAGGCCAGTGATCTTCAACCTTTCACCTCTCCAGAACCGCATTCGCTACTAGAAAGACTTTGAGAACGGCAGACGAAATCTGTTTACTTTTCTTTTTATTTTAGGGTGAGTTAGCCAAATTACGCTTTCAGCATCGGAGATGAAAGTAGGAGAAAATACTTGAAAATGTATTAGTAAACAGTAAAATATAGGGAAAATGGATATATCGCATCCATTTAAAGATTACGATGGTAAATAGATATAAAAAACAAAAAAATCTTATTTGAATGCAGAATAATCCTCACTTCGGGTTGGACTCTTAAAATACTGAACTCTGATTACCACAGTCTATAATCACTTTATCGAGTGAT
Source organism: Typopeltis vanoorti (assembly GCF_054136105.1). Classification (NCBI taxonomy): domain Eukaryota; kingdom Metazoa; phylum Arthropoda; class Arachnida; order Uropygi; family Thelyphonidae; genus Typopeltis; species Typopeltis vanoorti. The sequence continues at coordinate 9,932,732 of NC_143550.1, forward strand.
ACGCTTCAGAATTAACTGACAAAAATGACAAAACCAACAAATCACCCACACCTAGGTACTAGGGAAGAACTCAAACACTTCGCAAAACTTACCTGTCATATGTCTCGATCGGTATTGACTGAAAGCGGCTGGAATAGGGTACTACTAACTCGGATGAATTCGAGCTTATGCTTGGTTTTATTCGGCAGGTCTCGACATGTCTTAAAATCAGTTGTTTCTCACAGTTCTTTACCTCCTCTTTCTCTCCATAACATTTGGCTGAAAACTGATACCGAAATGCCACCATCTGTTTCTTTAAATGACGTCAGCGACCAACAACTCATAGCTGGGAGGAATTTGAGAGAAATTTAATACAGGCGCTTTTCTTGATTCTCCATTCGCACAGGGTAAGTAAAAGTCGACGCAGTTAAATGTATGGAATATTTTGAAAGAGGTAGAAATTGCTCCACAGGCCACGGGTTCCCCGCTGGTGAACGGTTCACCAGCAGGGAAAAACCCGAGTTTTGGGGCTGGGAAATCCTTACACTTCAGTGCGAGACGGACTAACTCACCTTTAGCTGAAAAGTTCTGATAAAGGGCAAAGGGCAGCTTAGATACCTACTGATCTACGGAGGTTGGGCGATTTGTAATGGTAAAGTTAAGGAAAACAATATGATATATCTCGAGTAAAAAAAAGTCCAAATTGGTCTTCTTGGCAGAGAACGTTTTTTTACACACCTGTCGGATGTACCTGCTCGCTAAAGAATTCTTGGAATAAAGTGAATATGCCACAGATATGACAGTTCTTAAAAACAACGGAATTATCGAAAATTCAACTCGGATTAATATAAACCTGTATTCTATATAAACAGTTATAAGAGGAATAAACTTCAATGTGCATGTACCGAAGGGATATACCGCGGTACAGTAATTTTCGTTCTTAAACCGTTCTTAATACGTTATACAATACTTGGAAAATATTTTTATTTTCATTTTCTTAGAGGAAGCTATAAATTATAATTTCTTTTCATAATTTCAAATCCCTAAAGAACCTCTATCACGCATTCCCAAATAGGGAGCAGATGAATCTGATCAGTTAGAGAGTACAAAATTGATTGATAATAACCGGGTTTTTAACTCGTATACAATTGTATATTTAATCCGATATAAAGAATGCACAATTGTATAAGAGTTAAAAACCTGGTTATTATCAAGCAAATCTACCTGTGGTCAATCGCAAAAAAGAGTGCGAAATTTTCAAAACGATCAGAACGATTAGGACATGCAAATTGTATAACACTACCTGTGTAGAAACACAACTATCCTTTAACTGGAAAGACCCCGTTTAAAATCCCGTTTAGGATGTGAAGAACATTTAAAAAGTTTCTTCAGTGAAGATTAGGTAGGTGATCCAAGACAGGAATTTTTCTTTCTTTCAGAATCTCGAATTTAATCTATTGTAAAATAAACTATTCCGAATAACACGCACAGCTGGCACACAAACTGCAGTCTTTAATTGTCCTGCGAAATTCCAAACAGAATAAGAGCTCCATCTAGCATAGTTGGTATACTTCCTAAGAAATCCATTCATGGAGATAATTTAGCAAGAACTCTTAAATCTGCATCATTGACCAGCTACTATGGCACTTTCTATATACACGGATAATTTGTGTTTCAGAATCACGGGTATTGCTTATACGTCAGAAGGTCACATTATTTTAGTTTAATAATAGGTGCGAGGTTTTTTTAGTTTGCTTTCACTGTGAGTGTGTTGCAACAAGAGAAAGCCAGCCCTTCAGCATTTTGATGAAACCTCTACGACAGGCATTCCCAAATCCGAATCTGTGATGCTGTAATTGAGTTGGCAGGTTGTCCTCAAAGTTATTTATTTATTTATTTTGAAAGGTTACTCCAAAATCAAAAAGATTCGCTTTAGATATGTACACACTGATTGGAAAGAAGTCAACGGACATCCAGGGTGAGAAACAAATAGACATGGCGCCAAGATTAATAAGATATAGGACCTCCTTTCGCTGCGATGAATGCAACAATTCTACGGGACATAAGCGTACAATAACGATCAAAGGAAAATTTTGGACCATTCTTCCTGTAGGAACGTAAAGAGGACTGGACTATTGTGGGGCGATGGTCCAATTTCATCTCACCGGACACTCCGGTTCATCCCACAGATAATCATTAGGATTGAGATCAGGGCTCTGTGGAGGAGGCCAGTCAGGTGTGGTGACGTTCATGTTCACAAAAACCAAGCAGATACAACAGCAGCCTTAATGACTCTGGGTAATGTGTTGATGAAAGAGACAATGGTCAGTTCCGTAGAAACGCCACAAAGTAGGAATAATCAAACTGTCCATAATGTTCAGATACCTATCGGGGTTCAATGTTCGTGGCACCACAAACAGCGACCCGAGGCCAAAACAGGACCATATCATCACACATCCAACTTAGAATTTCATAGTTGGGGCTACGCATTCTGGTAAAAGACGATCACTTGGCCTCTCCCACACCCGTCCATCTGCTTGGTAGAGGGCGCAGCGTGATTTGTCGCTGCCTAGCATAGCTTTTCAAGCTTCCACATCGCACTGTACACAATCTTTGCATCACTGAAGATGACATTGCATGACAGTTTACGTAATCTGTAGCTTGCTTATTGCGGTCCTGCCATGGAAATCCATGTTGTGAGCCTCGGATCCGAATGGGTTTGTGCAGATTCGTGTTCCAGTGAATGCCCGCAACTCAGAATTCAACGTGTTGGCTGACGAATGGTCGTTTTTGCATATTATCCTTCGCGGTATCCTACGGTTACTTGCGGTGAGTGTGGTGAGTCGTCCACTGCGTGTAGCACTGCAGTTGAACTCCTGCGGTTCCATCTCAGTATGCTATCATCATCTTAGTATGATTGTTGACCTAGGTTGGCCCAATTGGCCAACAATTTGCCGGACAGATAGGACTGCAACATAACATCCTATCACAACTCATTTTTCAACCTCTGTCAGTTCCTTTCTCTCAGCCATTTCGCCCCGACACAGTTGCACTGACTTGGGGGTGATCATATTCTTCCAATTTATACCTGCTGCAACACATGACTCGTTACATGCACTTTGCTCATGGGATTTACGTCGACTTTTTTTCCAAGAAGTATACAATAACAAGAAATATCCCCCGTTTTGCTTTTCTTTATTGAAAATCGCGAAGCTAATATAACCCTAAGCCCGAAAATGTTTGTTTATAATATTTGTTCACGTTCATAAGAGCTGTCTTGTTCGTTTTGTTGCACTCACTTTAGAACCTTATTTTGAAATATTGTTATTATTTCAAATAATAATAACAATAATAATAATAATTATAAAACTAGAAATTTATTATGAATCATGTTTTATTTGAATCCTCATTTGATTTTTCTATATTAATTTCTATAGTCTCATTACACTAAATTCGATTAAAAATATTATCGCAGTTATTTTTTTCTCATTTAAAGAAATAAAATTTAAATAATATAACATTTGTCATTATTAAGATAATAAAGGAAGAAAGACATTAAATGTAAAAATATAATAAATAAATCTACTCTTAATAATAATTAAGATAATGGTGTTATTTTTTTCTTTTTATCTGAAGTTTTTATGGTTCAGTTGACAAAGAAAATAAATTGTCATGAATTGAGTGAAGGGGATAAGCAAAATCAGCAATGCTCCAGAAAGCCTTCTTAAATTGAAAAGAAAAAGAAAAGCCCATTATCGACAAGCATTTCAGAACTCTCGGTTTCTAAATGCTTTGCGAAAACACAATCATAATTCTTATACTAATATTGGACAAGTAACTGAAGCCTTTTAACTAAGAAAGATAACTATTCGCAACAATAAACTTCTAATGAGGTAAAATATGGGAATGTGCGATGCACCAAGCAACGAAAAGAGTATTAAATAAACGTATCTTTGATTACTCGCTTATCTTTCACGGATTATAATCAGTGATAAACGGTGATAATTATCACCGTTTATCACTGATTATAATCCGTGAATGTGTATGTTAGTGTTTGAATCTGCTAGTCTGATTTAAATGAACTTATTGATTTGTCCATTATTCGTTTCTTCGAGGGATGAAGGCATGATTGTGTGTGTGTGTGTGTGTGTGTGTGTGTGTGTGTGTGTGTGTGTGTGTGTGTGTGTGTGTGTGTGTGTGTGTGTGTGTGTGTGTGTGTGTGTTGGGTGGGTGGGTGGGGTAATCATTAGAACAAGGACGTACAACGAATTACGCTGCATCACCCTTCTCTAACAATCTCGTTTACGTCTACTTAAACAGATCACAGTTCTATAGGGTTTCATACAAGCAACCGCGTGCTTCACGGGTTGACCACTGGAGATGCATTCTCGTAAACACTGACACAAAATAGAGTCACGACGGAAACTATCCGAAGCAAAGTTGCTTGGCCAATTAGTGGCGGTCCGACGATTAGACGAACGAGTTCGGTGAACAGCAGTGCCATAGTCGCTCACTCGCCACAGCAGTTGAGGATCCGTCATATCATTCCCGATGGCCTCGTGGTTTTTTTGGATGACACGGCGTTGTTGGCCCCTGTTACTCTGTTCCGCCCTATCAGGATCTTATCAGTCACGAAATGGCACTCCAGGCTTATCGTGAGTTTCGAAATTACCGGGATTACCTTAATAAATTGGCATACGTGCCTGACTTTAGCGACCCCACGGTTAGGCCGCCTATTAACCGCCGCGCCGAGACAACCTAAGCAGCACCGTGGATATTAAAGGAACTAGCAGGTGGCGCACTCTATCCGCTGGAAGCTGACCCCGATTTGACCGTGGTAAAGACTCAGCAGAGCAGCTTAATCAGGAAAGGCTCCGAACCGGTATGAAGATTAATTATTACGATCCTTATTAAGGTTCCCGCGTTCAGGTAGTCGCGCTGGTACTTCACATCGATGTGATCTGCCAATAGACTAGGGGTTACTGACTGGTCTTCATGACGCACGCTGATTCTGTGAACGCTATTAAATTTACACGTGCCGAATCGCTGGAACGTGCAGAGGCTGCTCATGTGCATGTTTTAACAGAAAATGGGCTTTTCTGTGTGTGTGTGTGTGTGTGTGTGTGTTTTCTTAGCCATTTTAAAGCAATCAGTGGAGTTAAATTCTTTAAGATTACACTCTTTGTCAGTATTTGAGTCCACGTCTCATGCATTGTGCGCTGTGTTATATTTTGCACATGAGATGCATTAATTTCTCCATAGAATTCCTGTAAAAAGTAGTTACAGAATTTCATTAATAATATACTTAGCCCATTCTGGTGATAACAGCAAAATATTTGGGCGATGTCTTTTTCCCATGTTCACCTACGTGTTCATCTCTTCGAGAAACACTTTGGGGCTTCAGACACATTTGCTGTTTGCCCGTTGATTCATTTTTCTAGACCTTCTTCAAGCCGGGCTAAGAATAGGCCATCCTATTTTAAAAATGGCCGAAATTTCTGTGGGAATGCCAACAAGAATTATTATATTTAGGAAATAAGAGGGTGGCTGTAGCTCCCGTATGTGATTATTCTGGTCTGAGAATAAGCAAATGGCACACCAAATTAATTTTCAATGGTCCCGGGGAGACGGCTAAGTGAATAGTCAGTTCTTCAACGATCAGACACGGGTTAGAATATATTCCCACATGGACATGGAATTTTTAATTCTTTTTTTTTTTTTTTTTTTGTGCCATTAGTTAAAAGATGATTTTCGTGGCCCGGTGTAAGATTTCTACTGCTCATTGGAGACCGTTTGTAAAAAGTATCATGTTTGGAACTTTTTTTTATAGATAATCCAGAGTTACTGGATTATCCAACCAAAAGGGTACTACAATTACAATAGGTTGATAATCCTTTCAAGGTGAAATGCACATAAAAAAATACGCCTCCTCTTTTTGCTAGTCGTTAAGTAAACTTTGAAGCAATGCAGAAAAAGTGTTTTTGTTGCCTTACTGGCTCTTTCATTATTGTTATAATAGAAACGATGACTAAAATAACAGACCGTTTTCGATGGTTCTTTTTCAAGTGTCAGTTGTACATTTGACATATTATTGAAGGTTATTTTTTTATCTTGTCACTAAAAAAACAGCACCTTATTATACTATGTATGAATTTTCGTTTGTGAACAGAGTAGCCACTTGGCATGGACACCACATCTTCCACTCCATAAGCACATTAAGAATATAACGTAAACAAGTCTGAAACCTGTCCTTAGCAGTGAAGGTATTATGAACGTTCTCCGTTGCATATTCAGTAGCTACAATTTCCACTTGATTTGGAAAGACTACGTTTCGAATTGTAAGTAGGATTAGAAGAACTTTTATCAAGACTTATCAATTCATTCGGTTGTTAAATGCCCTTAACAAGCGAAAGTAAGTTAGCTGATCTTGCATGTATGTGGCGTGTTTTCTTACCGAAAACTCGTTTTTTTTCCTGCAAGACACACAAACCGGCAGAGAACATACGCAATTCACAAAAATAACGCACTATGCAAACAGCATTGATTGTTATTATAACATTAATTAGGTTTCTATAAAAGTTGCTTCCTGTTCAAACGGTAGTCATATCATCTGGTCCCTCCCAGAGGCCGCTGGACTCAACTTTGACAATTCCTATTTGCACATTCTCTCTCTCTCTCCATCCAACAAGCAACCCTCCATTATTACGATAGGCAACACACACACACACACACACACACACACACACACACACACACACACACACACACACACACACACACACACACACACACACACACACACACACACACACACACACACACACACACACACACACACACACACACACACACACACACACACACACACACACACACAGGCATACTCAAAAATAAAAACATACACACACACATATCTAGATGCTCCTATAGTAACTTCATCCTAAATCAAGGCTGATTTCCTGGTATCAACTTTCAAATCAAATAATTCGAACTACTGCAATGATTATCAAGGCAAAGTTAACTCCCACTGACTACTGCACATCTCCCTGAGACTTTCGTTAGGAAGAAATTAGAAGAATCATGAATGGTCTATTAAAAAGTCATCGGGACCTTCCAGTATCCCTCCTGCTAAGCTAAAAAGCATATGAACCAGAATTGATACCCCTCATATCCTCCCTTTCAATCTTTCATACTTGACTGGCATATATCCTAAAATAAATATGGATAAAGTCTGCGATTCAACTGTTGTCCAATTTGTTTTACTTCAGTTCTCTCAAAATTCATGGAGAAGATCATCAACAGCGCCAACTTTCCGCCACCTGGGGGAAAAAGGACTAATCAGAGAACAGGGCTAATGTCGTGACTTTCGTTCTACAGACGATCTCCCGACCATGAGTACTGACATTTTGAAGATGGAAAGAAGCTCACGTGGTTGTTCTACACATTTCTAGGCATTTTATTCGGTCTAACATACACAGAGGCCATTCAGAAAATTACCGTAACAATATGTGTTGTTTTCCTATACTTGTATTGTAATATCTTTATTCTCTTATATCTCTATGCTTTAGCATTATCTTTATTCTACTATTACTAATTAGCGGTGCGCGCTTTCCCTCTCGTAACCTTTTTCACTTACTCTACTGCGTATTATGTTTATCCACCTTCCGTATTTGTTAGTCGTATGCCTATGAACACTGAAAAATTTATTTTTCAGACTGAGCCATCAGCATATCAAATATTCGGCATAAGAGACTCCATAAAACTTCCGGTAGATTTCTCTTTCTCTCTCTCTCTCTCTCTCTCTCTCTCTTACTAGTGTAACTTCCTTCAACAAGTTTACATAAACAGTCGTGGTTCTTAAGTAATAAAACTGCGCTTTAAATGCCTTAGTTGTTTCCCGCTCACAAATGCGATTTATTTAGGAACAGTGCAGTTGTAAAATAAAGGATCAGGCAGCACTCTTTTAACAAATAATTAAAACACATTTATTTACATTAATATGAAATATACACGAATCAAACGAAACGGAGATTGCTTTCTCTACCCATCTATAAAATCTTTAGTGTAAAAAAATCCCTTTCACTTCAACACTAAATAATCTCTTTAACTCTAAAACTTATTTACTCTCTGCTTGCAAATTCAACTTATTAAACTTCTAGTTTACTCGCAGAGAGGTTAGCTAACTCTCTGTTAAAGTATTTTTACGAATTTTGATATCAACTTCTGCTAACCTGCCAATTGACTCTCTTATGGACACTTCTTATTACTATTAAACTAATTCTTAACAGTCCACATACAACATATCTAGTAGATTATAAGAGAAAATATACAAAGGGAAGTAACTTACAGAGGCTCTGTATCGCACATTTAGTCTTTTACTCAAGTCTTTATATGGCTTTTCTTTGATCTCGAGTTTTATGCTTCCTTCAGGAGTATTTTGCTACAGCAGTATCACTTCGGGATATTAGCGGGCTTTTTGACTGCAGTCTTCGGTACTCGAATAGCACATATACAAGAGGTTTCAGCATACGGGCAAATACTTCTGATTGCCGCCACTTCTGCTACTAATCGCCGATGGCTGTAACTGCCGACCGCCAATGACTCATCTGGCTCTCTTTGGTAACAGTGCATTGTCTTTTGCTCTCTCGACTGCCTCTGGTTCTATGTCAAAAACTGCCCACTTTGGTTCTCTGCCGGAAACTGCTCCTTCTCTCTCTCGGCAACTGGACCTGGACTTCCCTCTGTCAGCAACAGGACCTAGACTCTTCTCTGTCAGCAACAGAACCTGGATTCTCCTCTGGCTGGAATCCCCTTTTTATTACGCCTTCACTGAGACCTCGCACGAAGGATTGTAGGCTCCAAAGAATTCGGCATGACTCTTTCATCTTCTTTTAAGTTCAACCCACTCTTTGTTCTCTTCCGTGCACTCTTTTAATCGTAAGTTGCTGGCCAGCGGAAAGTTGTTTCAACCTTTCTGGTCTCTCAGGCACTGACTTTGGAGGTGTTTATGTGCAGAGCTTGTAAGCATTTTCTCATACGCAAAATTTGTAAACAATCTTTTTTATGTTCTCATAGAGAGCTATTACACAAAGTTCCGGAGGCAAAACATTGCCTTTGTTTTTAACATCTAAAATATTCTTGTTAAAGGAGTATATACAGTTAATTTCCAAAGGGTTGTTTACAATAATATCTAGCACAAAACATACAGAGACAAACAAGGTTACTTTTACAATATTCTCATGGGACTTGATTATGTAAAAATCGATGTAAAGCGCTTTGAAAATATACCCGAGGAATGGAGGGAGAGTACGCTTGTCCCCATCTACAAGGGTAAAGGGGATGCACAAGACTGTAAAAATTACAGAGGAATAAAGTTGATGTCCCACACAATGAAGATCCTAGAAAGGGTTCTTGATGGTAGATTGAGGGAGGAGGTGGAGATTGCAAAGGAACAATTTGGCTTCATGCCTGGTAGATCAACAACAGATGCTATCTTTGGGTTACGACAGATGATGGAAAAATATCGAGAGAAACAAAGGGAGCTACATCTGGTATTTATTGATCTGGAGAAAGCATACGATAGAGTGCCAAGGCAAGAAGTCTGGAGGTGTCTGAGGGAGAAGAAGGTGCCGGAGAAATATGTCAGGTTGGTGCAGGAAATGTACAGAAATGTGAAGACAAGTGTTCGGACCTGTTTGGGACAGACAGAAAGTTTTCAAGTAACAGTTGGCTTGCATCAAGGGTCAGCATTAAGTCCGTTTCTGTTTAATATTGTGATGGAGGTGGTAACAGAGGAGGTGAGAGAAGATGCACCTTGGACAATGTTGTATGCAGATGACATCTTGCTCTGTGTAGATTCAAGAGAAGAAGCGGAAACTAAACTGGAAAGATGGAGAAAAGTACTGGAAGAGAGAGGTATGAGACTGAGCAGAAGTAAGACAGAGTATATGTGTTGCGCAGTGGGCGGTGGCCAGGAGACAGACCTGGAGCTGGAAGGAAATGTCATCAGGAAGGTGAGAGACTTTAGATACTTAGGTTCGACAGTGGAAGAAGATGGAGGAGGTGAGAAGGAAGTGGGATGCAGGATACAAGCAGGTTGGAGGAACTGGAGGGAGATGGCTGGAGTGTTATGTGATAAGAGGGTGCCGATCAATCTGAAAGGCAAAATTTATAGGACAGTAGTGAGGCCAGCTATGACATATGCTATAGAAACTGTGGCCCTGAGGAAAAAAAACATTAGCAGGATGGAAGTAGCAGAGATGAGAATGCTTAGATGGATGTGCGGTGTGACCAGAAAGGATCATCTGAGAAATGACTATGTCAGGGGAACAGTGAAAGTTACGAACTTAGGAGCGAAAATACAGGAGGCAAGGTTGAGATGGTTTGGTCATGTGATGAGGAGGGAGGACGAATATGTGGGAAGAAGGGTCATGCAGATGGATGTGCAAGGAAGGCGGAAGCGTGGGCGGCCAAAGAAGAGATGGAGGGAGCTGGTAGAAGAGGATTTGAAGATGAAGAACTTGGATGTGGTGACAGCCCAAGACAGGAAGGTGTGGAGGAGACTCATAAGAAACAGTGACCCCACTTAAGTGGGAGAAGCTGCAGAAGAAGAAGAAGAAGAAGATGTAAAGCGCTTTGGTAATTTTAAGCTACATCGAGTTTTTACATTACAATATTATGTTCTGCATTCTGCCCTTTGCAACTGGATCGCCAGTTTTCTTTCTGGTCGTTCACTATGCGTCAAAGTAGATAGCTTCCTGTCTTCAGATTTCTCCACCAATGGTGAATTAACCCAAGGCGCTGTACGTTCATCCACTCTCATCCTCCTGTGCTCCAATGATCTTCTCTCACTCACATCAGATCATTATTCATAACTATGCTGTTTAAAGTACACTCAATTCCTCTTCTTTATTTGACAAATCCTACAGTGAACAATCCTTAATTTCTTCCAGATTTTCTATAATCAGTGACTTAAACTCGAATTGTGCTATCCATCAGTGGGGTGAGGTTATCCTCATCCCACTGAAGAATAAGTTTCTGGAGCTATCTTGATGCGATCTCAAAAAATCTTTGACGCTATCCAGAATAAGAAGACAATTCGATTAATTGATAGTCCTGTCTGAGACATTCTCTCACAGAAGTTCTTCTTCTGTATCAGGCCTCTTCTTTAAGTGTTTCGATGGACTCTGTTTTACCGAATTGGCCACCACCATTCTTCCGTTTTTTTTTCTGTTTTTTTTTCAATACAGTAACAACATTAGTAGGTATAGTCCAACTTCAAAGATAAAGAACCAAACTTCCCCCCATTATTTTTCATTCATCCACCTCTGTTCTTTGGAACATTTTCTTTTCTCTATTCCCAAACAAATACCACCCTCAGCTTTCTAGAAAAGCGTCAACAGATTTAGTCTTTAAAAAGTTCTCTCTTGGCCACACTTGGCATTGATGAGCTAGAATTCTTGCAACCCTTCGTGTATAAAACTTTATGTAGGCTCTCTCTCTCTCTCTCTCTCTCTCTCTCTCTCTCTCTCTCTCTCTCTCTCTCTCTGTGTGTGTGTGTGTGTGTGTGTGTGTGTGTGTGTGTGTGTGTGTGTGTGTGTGTGTGTGTGTGTGTGTGTGTGTTCTTCTTCTCTGTTGGTTTTGGCTGCTTTGTGGATGAAAGAAATACTGCCATCTCCGTACGAGAAACGGATCTTAAATCTCTTAATTGAATAACCAAGCATAAAAATTTAGTCCTGGCCTTTCTCACAGCAGAAGCGGATACATATTCTTATACGTTCTCATGTACTACATGGTAAATCCTTTATGAAGGGATGTACCATGAAGTATAAATAATCCCTCATGAAGCAGAAATAATCGACCATTGTCGATTGAAGTGTAGCATTCACTTAATTTAATTCTGATTATGTCGAAGCAACTACAGCTATTAGGCAGTATATTGTATTTTGCATTGTTATGTGACTTGCATGTTTTGCCGGATGAAAAACCCTTGTGTGTATGTATGTGTGTGTGTGTGTGTGATGGGGAAACCCTACAAGAGTTCTTCCTCCAAACAGTTCGAACCTAGTCTTGGACTTTCTGGACTTTTGCTGCGTTTGCCATATTGGACAGACAACGGCGGATTGCTTAAACTGTGCATCCAACAGAGTGGAGTTAAAATCCCAGTGAAATTTTCAGGGACCTGAGGAGAATTATGGAGCTCGTAACAGTGGTTGATCGTAATTCTGTTAGATTTATAACTCGGTCTTACCTTAAATGATTTAGATGATTTTTCCAATATTCTACTGCATTCAAATCTAAACGTTTTCAAAAAAGATAATTTGTAGCATTTTCTACTGTGCCGAAGAGCGATCAAGGGAAATGATGAAATTTATTAACATTTATCTATTACTTTAAGGGAGCATTCATTGAAAGAACTGTGGTAATTAATATGCAGTACGTAAATCAGATAATACCAGAAGGTTTGTTGAGAGAGAGAGAGAGAGAGAGAGAGAGAGAGAGAGAGAGAGAGAGAGAAGGAAATGGGCTGAAGAAGAGCTACTTGCTTATTAATACAACCCATTTCCTACGTCTAAGAGGAACATCAATAATTTTTGATATTGTTATATACAGAATGAGTTCACTAATTGGTTTCTCTATCTGTTTATCTGACATGCCATTAAAATTTAAAATAAAATGAGTATTATTTAATGTTTTATGGTTGTTCCTTCTTGCCTCTTCTACTGGTTGTTTTGTTTTCAAAAAAAAAAATAACACCAAAAACCCATTTTCTTACCTTTCTTCTGTACATTCTATAGAAAATAAAATAAAATAAAACCTAACAGGTCTGAAATTTGAACATTAACGTTTGAAATGTTAATGTTTAAATTAAATAAGCATTCTTGTATAAATAATATTGTAATGGCTTATCACTTAATAACACTAATTGCGCATAGGATGATTTGTGCCTGCTCAAAATAGGGCATTTCTCGTGGTGAGCACTAGCAAACATATTTGGAAATTCATCATTTGTTTTCTTATATGGCATATCTATTTAGCTTCCCCCCCCTCTCCAATCAGCGTCAAGCTTCCGGTAATTATATCTCAATTTCTTGCAGTATCGTTAACACTTCTTGTACCGTTTTCACGACCCTATGAACCTGTCGCCGCGAGCAATAGCTTCAACCCCGCACTTAAATGACTTTTCGCCCACTAATGAAGTCCTATAGAAGGTAAAACTGTCCTCTCGTGCGAATTAAATTTTTAGGATTAAATTAGCTGTTAAGCATGGTAGTTAATCTTCGTCGAGCACGGTCGCATTCTTAGGTCTGTTTTTCTTGCTTCGTTGCGTGTAGGACGGAGATTTTTTTTAATTCGTTACTTAATGAGAAATGAAAAATAAGTGTTACCTCTGTTAGGAGAGAGGCTCATTAAATTTGTGTTGAAGATTCGTAACAGCGAGCATAATAAATCATGAGAGACGTTGATAAGTGGTATTTTTATAATGCCTCAGGCAAGGAAAAAATCTCTCTTAAAAATACTCCTGTGGGAGCGAGACGGAAGGAAAAGAGACAGCGACGGATGAGACGGTCTTTACGTAAATACTCTGAATGTACGTAAACCAATTATCGTCGTTGAACGCCTTAATGTGACTGGTGGGGGGAGGCTGGGGGGAATAATAAATATTTCAATGTTCACCTATTCCGCTAATTTTTGTGAAATCTTTTTATCGTTTTGTGGCACTCAACAAGCATCCCTTTCAGAAGACCATGTACACACATTTCTTAAGATAAATAGAAAAGAAAAAATATTATTTCTTTAAATGCACAAATCAGGATAATATTTAATAACCTTTAACATATTAGAACAAACAGTCCGTTATGTTTATGGGATTCCGTTACCTAATTTTCGATAGCATAAATTGGATAAGCCTTTCCAACCCGCAATACCTGACTGTTTCAAATCGGATCGGCCCCTTTGTGTTACTGTTGGGAAAACCCAAATTACTACGGATAAGGAGAAGAAGAAAATGATTATCAGAGCGAGAGAGAGAGAGAGACTCTTGTTACAAATAATGGAACTCAAGGCTTTTAAAATTTCGAATGAAATAACGTCAATCAAAACCACTCGGACACGGAAACGCCTCAATATGTACATGAATATCGCTGGTCAGTCACTCTGATGATTAAGATATATATATATGAAAAAATGCATGATCCAAAACTTTTACTCTCACATATACTTTTAAATTCGATCATTAAACTAAATTATAGTCTTCTAAATTAGCACCAGCATTTCATTCAATTATTTTACAACTGAACAAGATTACGAGTAGTAAATCACAGTTATCAAGATAAATCTGCTGTTTCGAAAAAATTTGTCTTTGGCTTCATTGAAAAATGTTTCAACATTTTTTTTTTTTTTTATGTTACCGAAGATTTGTTTTCTCCTTAATTCAAGAGAAACATGCAAAATTATTTGCTGCCATACTTAGTGAAGAAACTATAGTTTATTCATCATTTTTTGAATAAACTACAAAAAAAATATTCAGTGGCAAATTTATTAGAAACCACTCTGCCTTCATCATCTATGGAATCCACCACTCTCCAAAGAGTGGTGGATTCCATAGAATTGCTTTTGAACATTCCAGTTCAAAAGCAAGCTAGTAGTTGATTTAGAAAAACAGTGCTCGTGTGCAACTGAACGCGATAACGAGTAAACGCGATGCAACATAATTACGTTTAGCAAGTCATGAAAACAGGTACCGTATTTACTCGAATATAACTGGCCCTCGCTTATATCTCGCTCCCCTAATTTCACTTTACGAAAAAAGACATTAGAAAGTTTCGCATATACCTCGCACACGGAAAAAGTTAAAAACTTTAAGAAATAGATAATGAACGCAGTTTTAGATATTTTGGAGTTGAGGAGAATCAGCATTTCAGCTCAACAATCGTCGGCTTTCCTTTTTCTTTGGTTGCGTGAAGTGAGAGCATTGACTTCTACTCAGTCTTAGATGGAGCGGTGAATGAGGTGAATTTTGGTTCTATAATGAGTGGATGATTTCACCAGAAATAACTGCCAATAGTTATTTTAAAATCCTCCATATCTAATGCCCTGGATGGGGTGGGAGCAGAAGCATTGTGGCTAAAGATTCAAATATACAGTAGAAGGTGAGCGGCCGATCGTGTAAATAACGTTGATAATTAAAATTTAAATGCATTCATTTTAAAAATAATGTGAGTAGTTATAAATTATAATGATGCTAAGAATTTACTTATAAACGTCGATTTATTTATTTATTTATTTTCTGAAAAGCTTTAGTTTCCGAAAATCCTCGCATATATCTTGCACCGAGATTTTTTAACTTTAATTTTTTTGGGGGGAAAAAGTGCAAGTTATATTCGAATAAATAAGGTGTCAGACTGCCTGACTCTCAATAAAGTTGAGATCAGGGCTCTATGGAGGCCAATCAAGTGGGGACGTTAATGTCCACAATGGTACAAATAATACGGAAGCTACTAAGGTTGTGAATACTTACATCTATGTCTAGAATAAAGAGGGCATTGTCAAACAAAGAAAATACATACACCCAACTAAAATTCTACGGCCAGAGATATCTTATTCTAGTGAGAGGCTGAGGAAGGATCACAGGAATCATTATAGCCTAGCGGATGTCCACAATCAGTCCAATGGCAGCAATACAAGCTAAGAACACTATAGTCTTGCTAGATGTCTTTTCTGATTATATTGTAGTCCTATTCAGACCTCCAGTATGAGGAGAACACCTTGACGTGATAAATCCCTTCTGACAATTCGAAACTGATAGAAACTAATGAATGCTACTACTGAATGTGATAATTATTTCTGACCATTTAACTTTAGAATATGATATACCCTTATATCACTGACATAGGTTGTGGCATTTATTAGTAGTTATTCAGTTTCGGGGAATACGTTCCAGAAGCGTACCGTATCAATTGAAATTTTGGACCATTCTTCCTGTGGGTATATAATGAGATCCTAAGCTATTGTGGGAGAGACGTCTCTTGACATTACCCAACCATCCAGTTCATCCTACAGATGCTCAATAAAGTTGAGATCAGGGCTCTATGGAGGCCAATCAAATGGGACGGTCATGTCCACAAACCACGCAGCTAAATAAGCAGCCTTATGACACATTGTCTTGCTGAAAAAGACAATGGTCAGTTCCGTAGAAACGCCACAAAGTAGGAAGCAATTGTATTGTACAAAATGTTCAGATACTTCTCGGAGTTCAATGATTGTGGCACCGCAAACAGTGGCCCGAGGCCAAACCAGGAAAAACAGGACCATACCATCACACCACCACCACCACCACCTCGAAATTTTATAGTTAGGTTTAAGCACTCTGGTAAAGGATGTTCATCGGGCATCCACCACACCCACACGGGTCCATTTACTGGGTACAGGGTGTAGCGTGATTCATCACTCCAAAACGCAGCTTTCGAAGCTTCCTCTTCCCACTGTACACGCTCTTTGCACTGAAGACGATGCTGCATATTGGTTTGGGTAATGTTTGGCTTACATATTTAGATCCTTCCATGAAAATTCATGTTATGAGCCTAGGTTCGGAATTATTTTGTGCAGAGTCTTGTTCCAGTCGATGCCTGGAACTCATACTATCCTTTGTACGGGTAGCAAGGATAATATGGGGATACCCCTTGCAGTTGACTCCCTGCGCTTCCATCATAGTATTGTAGCACTGATTGATATGGGCTGGTCCAGTGCATATATATATATACATGGGCGTCTGCAGAAATCTTTCCGGGGGGGGGGGGGGAAGGCAAAGCTTTGAGACAGATAATTACATTAATACATTTTTATTTAATTATTTGTGTTTTTTTTTTCACAAGTAGATCCGGGAAGGGGGCAAGTGCCCAGTTTGCTCTCTCTGCGGACGCCCATCTGTATATATATATATATATATATATATATATATATATATCAAAATGCAGGATATCAATAACTTTTTTTTCTTCAGTCTGTTAGATGGAAATTTTGAATTCACACATTCTGGGGGAAAAGTAATTACCAATGTATAACATTCCAAGTTATTTTTTCCTACACAGGAACACCGTAGTGTTACGAACATTTTTTTTGTGAGCTTTTTTAACCAAAAGTGATTACCAGTTTGAATTAATGCCAGAAGATTTGATGCTCCCGTCGTCCAAAACTAAGCTTGCAACTTGTTAGACATTTGTTTTATGTATTTACACCGATATTTGATCATTAGTATGTACCTGATTGTTGATAGAGAGCGACCGACTCATTTCAGCTATAAAATTACACCTTAGGACTGTTGGACGCATTTCATTGAACATAATAATAATAAACAGCTCATACAAGTAAAGTTGCATTAGAAATGATAACAAACACCAGTATATCAAGTCGTCCAAAACAATTCGGCAAAAATGTTTGAGCATTTCATTTTATATTTTCAGCACTTACATTGCTCTTTCTTTACGCGGATAGTACCCAAAACTTTTGTATAACTGTACACAGTTAAGTACTCAACACAGTAAGTTGCTGTTGTATCAAAATTTACAGAAATAATTCAGATTAGCTTTTCTTAGCCTCTTGTGTAGCAGCAAGCTGTCGTCGAAACTTTAAATAAATACGCCTTAGCAACTGTTCAATTCTGTAGCACAGCAACAGGTTTTGTAGTACTGAACTTTTCTAGGAATCCAGAAAAAGAGGTTGTGTACGATGGTTAAGTTTCAATTTGCTGCCTGATTGGAATGAGGGTAGCTATTGGGAATTGGAAGTTACTAATGGTAAAAATACTTAATTTGGTCTTAAGTCCAAATTAAGTATTTTTACCAAAATTTAATCGAAAGTCCAATTCCTACTCTATTCTCGTCCTGCAACATCCCTAATTTTTCAATTTCTGCAAACTAAAAAAACACGTGCACACTACAGAAATGTCCGAAATGTCCACTAATACTTACGAAATAAGCAGTTTACACTTTTTGTCGTACCTTATCTTTTGCTATTAAACATTAACTAAACGAATTGCTTAGATAGGTAGCAACGTATTAAAGAAGTCTTCTAACACAAAGTAAAGTATTTAAAAATATTTTCAATTAGCTATTTTAGCTAGTTTGTTGCTAGAGAGAGAGAGAGATTGTTATAGATATGAACAAATTCAAACAAGCAACTATCGCTTGCAGTGAAAGTTACTATTTCTTGTAACTTATTTACATATGATTTGTTACAAAGTTCTTTGTAGGGAACAAATCCCATCCATTTATTTAGAATCAGAATTTAGTTTTTATTTGATTATTTTATTTAACATTAAATACTACAGTACTTTACTGTCCTGCCCGCGACACCGGTCCTTTGCCGTGAAGAAGCTAAAAATATCACTGAATCTTATTGATTAAGGTTCTCTGAGAAATCAGGAATAATTGGAACAAAATTGATTAATGGACCAAAAGGAAGAAATAAAGTTAAGTGTCAAGCATACCTTTACAAGTTGCATCGTTCAGTTCATTTCGACCAGTTATTCTTCGAGTCATTAAGGTACTTATATAGAGGGCCGCCGACAGGGGGTGACATCTGAGACTTTTTAAAGGGCCCCGCATCGAAAAGGGCTCGACTGTCGGGCCCCGACGTGTCACATAACTGTGTTTATAATGCATGGCTTTAATTCTCGTAATAATACAACAAAGATAAAGGCATATCGAGAATGATATGCCTTTATTTGTTTATGATGTTTTTTTTTTTTTTTTGTTTATTAGAATGATATGCCTGGGTTTTGTTTCAGACAGACGGCTACGCTCTTTAGCTCGCCGTGAGTGTCCGGAAGACACTGATTCTCTCGGCGCAGATCGCTGTAGCTATAGCAGGTGATGGCGTCAATAGGCGTTCGTGCAAGGTTGTTGCAGTCGGCAGCGCTAGCGCTAGCTAGTAATTGCATTCACAGTAATGTTCCCTGCCAGAACGCTTCGTTCTTGTTAGTATTTTGATAGACGAAGCTTTTGTGATTGTTTGTAAAGTGTGACGAGGTGATTACAGATTTCGCTAACCATAAAGTGAGTAAGTGGATGTGGCAATAAAAATTCTCTTTTTGTTTAATTATTGTATTTTGTATAGTAATATATAATATATCGAATTTTGAATTTATTGTGCGCTTTTTTTAATAATGTTTAATGTTTTATATGACTTTTTTTACTAAACAAAAGTGATGCGCTTTTTTAAGTGGGGACCTGACCATAGACTTGTCACGGGCCCGAAAATTTTTCTCGGCAACCCTGCTTATATATAATTGTATATATATTTGTTGTATAATTGTATAAATAGACATGAGTGCACTATAATTTGCGTGCAATTATTTCACACATCAAAATTTGGCTGCACACTTCTGGATCTCTGGTGGCATACCAGTGCGCTGGGCATTTACCTTACAAGACATTTGCTTACAAATATAAATAGAAAAATTCTCATGTAATATGCTAATACATTTGGCTATTACATGTGAATTGGTTACCTTGTTGTTTATAAGATGTGATTTTTCATCTTCACTTCATAGACTTTCATTTTAATGGAGCATTTGTCTACATTAGGAAAAGTAGTGTGACAAGCACGATGAAATCTTCATGCAAGAATAAATTCTTCGAATTCATTTCACGGATTTAATCTCCGTCTACATGTTTGGACACTTTGATTAATAGACTCTTAACACTTTTGTACATACCGCTTTCCAAATATTTTAGAGCATAAATTATATGTTTGAACCAGAAATGTAAAAAGAACACATAACAACAAACAAAAAGTAAAAAATAAACCAAGAGAGAGAAAAAGAGAGAGACATAAAGAGGTGCATTTCGTGCTTGCTTATGGTTTTGCTCTCTTTTCGCACGCATGCTTTATGTAGTCCGCATTGAGGTCTTAGAATTAAATCGCGGCTTAATAGTAATGAAAGTGACACTAACTATTATCCTTATAATAGTGAATCTTTACTTTTTTTCTTCTGTCCACATAACTGCCTTTCACAGTATCAGTCCAGTTTCTGTAGAAAATTTATAAGCATCATGCTTATAAAAAGGTGTAATTGCTATTACCCTTTTAACATAATTTACTGATTTGATATAATCCTGATTTTTCTAACGAATTCCCATTCTGTCATTCAATGTAAGGTGTGAATATCTCTTTATAAATACTATTTACGAAGAATTCGCCTGTAAAACCTACTTTTTTGATCACAATAGCGTTATACCAGAGTTTGGGTAATGTATCCTTCCACAGAATTATCAAAAGCAGTTGTTTATTATAATATCACAGACCAATGTTGTACAGTATTTGTAGCACGGTGTTGGTGAGCTGAGGATTAGATTTATCTAAGAATCTAAGAATACTGTTCTACATACTAAACGCATTTCTTTCAAAAATGCCATTTTTAATTTTTGAAACGAAATGAAATCACCTCCATTAAAGAACTTTCACAGTCCTCGGGTTGCTGCCATCCACCCGTTATCCAAGGGTTATTTCTCGAAAAAGGAAATATTTTTCTCTTACGAACATTACTAAAACAGTGTTGACATGTGCAACTATCATCGTTTAGCTTTATTATATGCAGTGATTTGCATACCACTACACTGTATAAGACACTGGGGAGAATGGATTATAGATTTATTATTGGGATGCAAATTGCCAGTTAATAGTGAATTACATGATAGCACGTGATCCATTAAGTATTATAAATCCAGATCAATGCAGTACAAAATGTAAATACTGGTTGGTTTTGTTTTATTTAATTGTATTTTCGCCGTGGTGCATTTTTCACAATACGGCCTTCGATCCTTCTTCAAGAGAATTTTCTGTGATCAAATATTTTGTATTTAATTGCTGTTATTTTGCTAAACCTACTTTTTTCACTTTTTTATCACTAGCTTTTGGAGATTTCTATTAACATATCAAACTATTTAAATATATTCAAACTGGTAATTTTGTCCAAAAAAAAAAAAAAGCACGCAAAGCGGTCTATAATAGCTGAGAAGAATGGCTGGATCGACTAAGTTTTTTCTCTATTATTTCTTTTTCTTTTAATTTTTTCCTTAGTACGTGATATAAGAGGCGTGAGTTTTCACACGTGTGATGGCGTCTAATTTACAGTCTTGGCCGTGGTCATAAATTTCCTCTCACTGTTTTAAATACCCCTTGCTGAATAGATTCGGTAGCGTCGGTATGTGTGGCAGGAATACGCCATGATTAATAGTCACATGACTACGTGCCTTTGAAGCAGCCTGAAGGGAGTCTCCTAAATGACCGTAAGGGGGCCTTGTATGTACTTAACTGGCTTGCATCATAAATAGCCGAAGACAATAAAGGTTCTTCAAAAAGTCTCATTATTAGGGCCATAAAATGAACCAGACCTTATTAAAGCCTTTGTAATGGTTTCCCCCACTTGAGTATTTTCTAGCAACAAGCACGTGGGGTTTTAAATATGAGGCGCAACGAAGATTGTTCTCTGACGGGTATATGTGTGCAAAGATGGTGATGGCTTACGTGATATATGGATAGCATTAAGGGCTTATTGGCATTGCATTATAATAGTTTTCCTGTTCCTTATAATGTTCACACGGTTTTTTCATTTGAGCCTTATAGAGTTGCACATTGTGGCTCAAGTAAATGCACGCTTATTAGCTTAAGAATTCAGCAGATTGACCTTCATGATCGTGATAGATTTTCCAGCAGAGATTTTTAAATTTCTTAACTTACAGAGTACGGTTAGGGAAAGAACAACAGAATTTCTGAAAGATATTAAGAGAATAATCGATTCACTTGTTGCTTCAATAAAAAAAATCTGCATTTCTAAATAAAGGTAGAATTAGCTACTGCGATCGAAATGAACAACGAATGCCTTCCTTGCTTTGCTCGACAGAAAAGTCAAAAGATTTTATAATAATGCAATAAAATATCGAATTAAATTTATATAACAGGCTTGTGATCCTCCAGGAGGAGGATCACAAGGGCGTAATCTAAAGGGCGTAATGCATAATCCTTAATTAATGAGGAATGCAAGAGTCTCTCCGATTGTTTCTGCGTTTTTTTTTCACCTTTTTTTTTCCAGTTTACTGTAAAAATGGAGTAAGTCATGAAATCTTCACGTGATCCAGGCAGGTAGAAAGGAAGAAGAAGAAGAAGAGAGGATACTCTGTGCAGTACCTCCTTAAATCATGCAAAGAATAACTCGAAGAAAGAGCATGGCTAAATTGAAAAGTATCTTTAAGCATTGAATTTCTTCTAATCGCATAGTTGAAAGAAGACATATTCTGTTTTTAATTAATATGCAAAAACTTCGAGTTGTTACATTTGACGCAGTAGATTTTGTGGTAATATTCATAAACTACCTTATTAAGACTGCTTAGTAATTGTGAAAAGGAACACAAACATTTTTCGTAGCAAGTTTTAAACTTGCTACGAAAAATAAGGCTGGAAGTTTGAAACTCCCGGCCTTATTGGCAAATATATATATATATTAGTATATATCTGTATTTATATATATATATATATATATATATATATATATATATATATATATATATATATATATATGTATTATATTATAATAATCCACTCATCATCCAATAAGCCACAGAGACCTGAGGCCTATTGTGTGAATCTGAATGTCCGTTGTGAGACTAACACCCTGCTCATTGGAGGCTTCAAGTGGTTTGAAAAACGTTTATTGTTTAGCCTCTACAGCAAGGTTGTCGGATTGTCTCATCTAAAGAAAAGATAATCTCCCAATGGTACTAATTTGCTATACAATTACAGTACAACCTTTCGTGGACGACATCAATATAAGACAACTGTTTCAGTAAAATAATAATAAGTTCAGGTTAAGCAGAATATTTAATTATCAAAAGCGATCACTCTTCCAATATTGATATTGGCAAATACGTGTAACTGACCGGGATGCCAATTACTTGTCGAAAGTAAATTTCTAGGAAACTGGAGAGGGGAAAATAAAGTCGGTATTCAGAATCTTCGCCGTGAGTACTATGGGATGATCGAGTGCTAGACAAATAATAATACAATAAAATAAAAATAAAGGGGATATGTTTTTTCTGCAAATTTATCATTAATACAACGTCTCTCTCTCTCTCTCTGTTTACAATAGTGCTTGGTTCCATGCCATTAACATTCACTTCTCTTTGTTTAATATTTCATATGCTATCCCATATTTTTTTCATTTCATTTTAAAAAGTGTGGTATTGTTGATCACTTGATTTTGTTTATTATGCAGCTATGAGATCATTCTGTTAATTTGCGATGAATGGTGCACAGCTTGTACACAGCTGACTCAATAATATTTCGCTGATTTCTCTCTTGCTATATGTCATTTTATTTAAGTATTTCATCATCATATAATTCTTTTACAGTTTTATTATAATATTAGATTATAGTGTGTTCATGTTTAATATTCCCTCTCGGCCAACGTGCTTGTTATATTTGATGTGCATTTTTATGTTCTCATTCTTTTCTACAGCTGTTTTTTTTTTATTTTGCTACTGTAATGATGTTTAATAATGGGTCATCGATAGAGCGGGATTTATTTTAAGTATGTCATCATTTGCATAAATTAAATAATTGATATTAATATCCACTAATTTTGCAGTTCACTTTCATTAGTGTTCCGGTTCATTTACTTTATGCAGAGGAGTAAGTTGATATACAGCCTTGCCTTACACCTAATTTAACATCAGACTACATCTCTCACACATCCACAGTTTTAACTGACAACTTAAAAAATCCTCACTAAGAAAAAACAATGAAACCTAACAGAGATTTTCCCTTCCTTTTCTATACTTTCTTCGAGTATGGATAAATTTAAAATACAGAGCTTTAACCGCTGTCAATTTAACTGATCTCTTTCAATCAATGACTATATTAATTCAAATTATAAACCATAATTTGTCATTTTAAATTACATCTAGAATGTACTTGAAGTGAATGTTCAAACTAAGCTCTATGTGTGAAAAAATTATTCATGTATTAAATATGTGTGTGTGTGTGTGTGTGTGTGTGTGTGTGTGTGTGTGTGTGTGTGTGTGTGTGTGTGTGTGCGTGTGAGAGAGAGAGAGAGAGAGAGAGAGAGAGAGAACTAAGAATTTTATATTTCATTAACTAGTTTTTGATTGTGTTCATCTTACATTAATGAAAAGCGGACTTCAAGTTATTCTTCAATTCTTGGTTTCTCTTCCAAGAAAGTACGTCATAAAATTTATAAAAAATTTTTTCTGTCAGTGCTTACTGGAGTACTTTCTGTATTTAAACACGAAGACCATCTTCGCGATCCTTCCTGCGGATTCACAGAATAGTGAAATAAAGCACATGGCGTCTTCTAAACGTCGTTTATTCGCATTTATACGAATAGTCATCCGTATTATGTTTAAGAAGAAAAAGATTAAAGTATCAACTCTTTATTTCTATTGAAATTGGAATGTAAAACAATCATCGATAAAAAACGATCTTCCTATGATTGTAAGGAAAGCAACCTCGTCCAATTTGGCATATAATAACCTACCTGGCCCCTCTTTGTCGGAACGGAGCCAAAAAGAAGAATCGTTCCTTCCGATTATTATAGAAGTCCATCTTTCAACAAACAGATAAAGGTCCTTTGTACTCAGTCGGAAGGATCGCAGATGGAATTGAATTTGATTTTTTCCTTGCATTCTCTCTTTCCTTCTGAGTACTTTACGATCTCGTAGCCGGATATATAGAACGCCGATGTGTTCTGATATTTCGGCCTTGACGATCGCTCTGTGTTATAGATTCATGCTTGTCGTGCATAAGCGAAGATCGATAAGGTGTTCTCTGCTCGAGGCATATAAGAAGGAAAAAAGTCAGTAAATGGAGGGACTCGCTGCAGCTCCTGATCGATGGAATCACTTCACAGAAGGGAGTGTTGTGTTTTCCTCGGTATATCGCCGGCCAAATGTCTTCTAGTAGCCGGACGCTGCTGCAGTAAGCTATATATTAAGAGCGAGGTGGTCTAATAGCGTTTGCAAACTGGCGCTGTATCAATCACGCGGGTCTCTCTCTCTCCCCCATCTCTGCTCACCACACTTCCCGAGGGGGTGTGATGTATAACCGGCACTTCACTGAAGGGTTCAACGTGCCTGGTGGAGTGAGAAGGAATTCAGGTTTCGACAAGTGGGTTATGCGTGCGCTGGGGTCTTGTTAGTGGCGGCTCTGGTTCCGAGAGATGATGCCTCTTTATGTGCAGGTTTGGAGGCTGACTTGTGAAGGATAATTTCCTTGTTATACCGCCTCCTTGTTTGGGAGCGTTATCGGAATTTATATTCGCTTCCACCAGGTTGTAAAACCAAGATATTCCACTCGGCGTTGGTTTACAGATACGGGAAGGAATGGCTAAGAGGATGAACGCTCTCCCACGAGAGTAAAGTATTTGCATGCGGAAAGAGTATGTGCCACCAGTTGCGATGGAAAACGTGTTTTACTTAAAAACAAATATTAAACATCTGATATCCAAGTCCCATCTGCCTCCTTTTCACGTGCGCTACTTCACATTAGGTAAGCCTCGTGGGGTAATTCAAATAAAAGGATGAGCAGTGGATAATAATTTCGGTAATAAGACACACACACACACACACACACACACACACACACACACACACACACACACACACACACACACACACACACACACACACACACACACACACACACACACACACACACACACACACACACACACACACACACACACCATTCTTAAGGATATCGTCGAAATAAATAGTGTCTAAAAGAAATATCCCATATTCATTTCAACTTTGTCCGAGAAGAATCTGATATTTTTCTATCCGAAATGAAATAGCCAATTACTCACTCAGTGTGAACTTAACAATGATTATTAATATAAGAAAGAAAGACAAGTATCTAAAATTGTGCAATGACCTTTTTCAAAGTAAGGATAGTGAATGTCTTGCCTTTGAAACTTGAAAAGCCTCATTAATAATTAAGAGTTTACAAACTTGCAAACGCTTGTTACAATAACTTGTAACAAACGTTTGGGACACTAATATGGTAAACACCATTTTATTTTCCTAAGAAAAAATATTCCGATCATTTTCGAAAATTTTAAAGTGTCAAATGCAAAATATGTTTTCGTATTTGATATATGAAACAAACACAAAGGCTAGATGTAATCTTTATACGGTTGTTGCCTATCTTTTATGTTGGAACCAAATATCGCGCAATATATCGAACGTGTGATTCCTTCACTGTCTCCCTCTGATAATGATGCATTTTTTTTTTTTTAAATCTTGAACAATATCATTGTACAAACAGTTCCTCATTACATATTAATTTTCGCAGGCGATATTTGACACTGAAGCACCTGGTAAATGTTCCCTAACAAATACACCTTCTCAAATCCCGAAAGCATTTGCTCTCTTCTTTTGCAGGCAAGCCGGATGAGATACTGGATGATCAGTTTTCGTGGCGTACGTTAAGATAAAGCAATTACTTGCTATTTCATGCCGTTACTTTCAAAGGGAAAAGCGATCAGGTTTTTATATCTCAAAGGTTTTAATGGCATTTTTTTCAATTTTAAGTGGAATTTAAAGTCATATTTGATGGGAATTTTCAGAATCTCTTTATAAAGTGTAACGTGTTTCTGAATAATGCTTTATTATTTCTCAGTAAACACCCAAGTTATTCACCGTTAATTATTGAACGGTGAACGATTCAGCAGATATTGCTATACTCACAACTAGGTGGGTTTTGTACTTACTGTAGTAATGCCATCTGGTGGTCGGTCCTTAAACTTTTTTGATCGTATATAATGCAAAGACTGCGGAATCGTGCATACATGGGAGAAGTAGCACGTATGTAGCAAAGGACGGACAATACTTGTGTAATTAATCACTTTGCGTGTACACTGTTTCCAAAATTATTAGGAGAACCGAGCATGAAATTATAATATAGAGAATAGCGGCAATAATGACAAAGAGGAAATTTATGCATTAGGGACACATATAAATGGAACCCAGAATGCAGTCCTTTCGTTTGAACTCGAATGCAACCAGCAGAGAAATCAAACCGAACCGAGTTCGAAGATGATCAGGTGGCGGATTCCACATTGTAGGTCCTAGTTTTCGAGAAATTTCTGAGAATGATTCGCTGTTTAGAATAAATTCGTGCAACCGTCGAGTATATTATATTTCTCAGTTGCGTGTTTCCCCAATCGGCGAAAGGAAAAGTTTCAGATTTTTTACAAACAAAACCCCAGTAATTCCGTTCCAGACTGACCAAATGGAATAAATATAAAGTCCTTTGCAAACAACAAAAACGATCCTTTATCAGATGGTCGTTTTGGTTGTTTTCACTCTCTCCTCTTCTCGACTCATTTCGACTAAATTTTAAGTAAATTATTTTTCGCACTGCTTAAGATTCCTTATTTTATACATTTAACCGATTTTTGGTAGTTTATTTATTGACTGCATTGGCCAGTTCATCTGAAAATGTGTACTCTTATGAAAAAGGAGAGCCAACTACTCTGGAAAGTAGGAGGTTGGCTGCAGTTTATAAACAACTGCTTGAGTGATGACAACCTTGTTTTTATATTATTAAGCAGCAACATTAATTTTTGCCCAGACACCGAGTTTTTTTAGGTCTTAACGATACCTCCCTATTGTTCACTGCATTGCATTCAAGATTTTTCAAATTTATTTTATTTATTAATGTTTTAAATATTCTATTTGACTGTTTCCAATTATCTAAATGCGATGAATCTAAGAGTATACAAATTTCTGTCCAAACTCTACATAATAATTGATCCATAGGATGCATTTCAGCGGCATCTATTAAGTTATTTCCGCAACATTTGGAAGTCCAGTTACGAATAAAATTATCATGAATTGATTGTTGTCATGTATTATAAGGAATACAAATTTCCTTGATTATATAATAAATCTTTTTTTTGTTATATCATACCCTTTTAAACAATAGCTCAATGGAATATTTGAAGAAACCTAGCAACCTAGACGTTTCCAAAGGAATCCATCGTATTCAGACAAAATGCGCTAATCATGCTCCGATCCAGGCTGAGTCATATAATATATATTTGTAAACGAGGCTGACACTTTTCTCTCCTGCTATTCATAATCTGCTTTACCATTCTCAAAATTCTTAGCAATGCAAGAAAAGCTTAGTTGTTTTTTTTTTGTCACTGATCTAAATTCTCACAGTATTTTACTAACGACAGTACATTTTACTCCTCTTACTCATTCTCAGAGATTCCTCCATGCTGTACAAAGTGAATTACATCTATTATTTTCATTTTGATCTAAATTGAAATTCACCGAGTAAATATTTCTTCCTGCATATTTATTCCGTCCTCTTCCTCCTTCTGTGGATCAACCTTCCCAATCAGTATTCTATTCCAATTACCCGAACCTACAGTTGTTTAGATCATTTGTTTATTTTTTTACACATTTAAATCCATCATAATGCAACTACAAATGATCAGAATGAACACATAAATACAAAACTAGAATTAGTGAATCTATTTTCGAAAAAAAAAAAAAAAAAAAAAACCATCTAATTTTAATGACCATGGGAATACAGACATTAAATATACTGAATATAAAGTCAGCTCCAACTCGATAACCATTCGGCAGTTAAGAAATGAACATCCGCCATCTGATGTCCTCATTCTACAGAGACTAAACATAGAGAAAGGCAATCTCCAGAAACAAGCAGAAAATGATTTCGCTAATATTGCCAACGTCCTCTATACATTGTTTAAGGCTAGAAAATGATGCATGTAGCCTGTGACCTATATTGATTTGTGTGTCCTCTAGTTTAAAATCCCATTTATAACCATTTGATGAAAACCCAGTCGTCCTCCTGATCTTTCCTCATCAAAAATTCCAAGTTTCACACTGCTATAGTCTATTACTCTCCCTTTCACTTTCCGTCCTTCTGCCATCCTCCCTATTTCAGTTCCCCAAACCCGTTAATTACGCCTTCATTGGGCGACAATCCCTGGAGTCAGCGGTCGAGCTCCATCCAATATCAGCGTTCAGCTAATGCATCTTTGATAGAGGCGTCTTTCGATCAATAGTTGGCCGCTTTTCTGCGAGCTTGTCACTGCATGATGCGTTTATGCTCACGTGACGTTTAATACTTCGTCCCTGTTCCCCGCCTGTGAGAAATGAAAGACAGATCAAATATTCCTATTGCTATGTATATATATTATAACTTTGTTATATATATCATAAAGGATCATAAGAACATAACAGAACCTTCTAAAACATTTAATGCTATCACCAATTATCATGCTGTGAATAAAAGTATCCACTCCTTACCATAATAAAAGATAAAAAAAAATCCTGAATCCGCTATAAACGAATAAGAAGTAAATTGTCGTAATTATAAATTTTTCGTTTGATTAGATAAAAATTGATCATAAACAAAAGAAACGAAACAACATTTCACTTGTTTACACAACGGCATCGGAAAAGAATAGGTTGATCATCGACGTGCGATAAAGAAAAGCAAACGAAAGAAAAAAGCGGGGAAGAAAAAAAGACCTGAATAGTCGGATTGAAACTGACAAAGAGAAAGACAGAACTGAGTTTATAGTGAAGGACAGTATTTAATTCTCTAGGAGAGATTTATTAAAGCAGATTAGGAATGAGTATTTCTTTCCACTGTTATTATTCACTTTGATTTTTTGGAAAAGAAGGATGACCCGCGACAGTATCCCTAAGAAAGGTCAAAAACAAATCGAATCACAAGAGCAATACGGTGCCAGTTTTTGATAATGCGTATCAAACGCCTCTAAGACGTTTGGCGCATTAATTATGAAGTTTAAAATAAAGAAATGGAATAAGGAACGGCAGCCTGATCTAAATTTCCATTTAGGATTGGGAACAGTTGTGGAGAAATACTGTGATCTTATTAAACAAAAAAAAATTGATTAATTTACTTGATTGATTTGGTTCTATCTTCACGATCTATTACTTTATCCACATCGTTTTTCTGTTTTCGCTTTATAATATTCACAGCTTCGATAACTTAAGATAGCTGTATTCAAAGCAGCTTGATCCATCGGATGATTCTTTAAGTTTTAGTTAAGATAATGGAAAAGAGAATCTACAATAGAGGGTTGAAAGATATACTCTAAAAATTCAAGATTTCTTGTTGAATATTTTTTATCGGCTGCTGGATTTCATTTGCAATCAAGTATTCTTTCTCAAAGGCATGCGATAATCAGCAAATATGTCTGACCATTTTCATTTCGCATTGAAAACTACCGTATTTAATTGCTAGTACGTTATGGCGCACTGCAAATGAGCAAGCATGTTGATGTCTTAGAATTGAACGTGCTTAGGAACTCTAAGAGAGAACGGAGGAAAGTTTAGATTACATTTAAGCCAACTGTGAAACCGTAACGACTATATCCCAGATTTGTCAATGCGTTTTATTTATTGCCTAATAGCTCTTTTCTAGCTATCAACACGAACATGATATTAAAATAGACTTTTCTTTTTTTTTTTTATAAACAGTTTCTTTCTTGTCTCTGATGAGAACTGATAATTCAAAACAGCTGTCGCTCTAGTGAAACCGAAATCGAAAGTGCTCCTAAAGGGCGAATATGCGAACTCCAGGTAGAGTTAGTTGTCTTTTAAGCGATGCAATACCAAGGCAGCTCGATTTTCTACGAATGCATTCTGAGCGCGATCACTTTCATTTTTTTGAGGTTAAAAATCAAATGTTTCTTTACCACTTGGCTCTAAAATAATAATGAAAATTTATTACCCTTTCTTTTAACAATATTCGATGCCAAGATGAAGCATTTAAGGTTCTTTCCTCCTAGTAATAAAACAGATAATACTGTTCAAAAAGCAAAATGTAATTAATTACTGTTATTTCTATTTCTGCCTCTCTTCTCCCTTTCCCTTATCTGTAAATCATTTCCCTCTAGACTCCTCATCTGTCCTGTTGCCCAGTTTTTTCTTTCTCATTTTGTTGCTCTTCACATCAAGAGTTCGTGAGTACGTGAACTTTTTCTCAGTTTTTTATGTACAAAAGTGTTCAATGAAACCACAAATAGTGAGAAAGATAATTATGATGGGAAATCCTTGGACTTATTTCATTGCAAGACTTCAGTCAGTTATGTTTTTGCTTTACACAAATTCTAAATTGGATTTTAATGATGCTGCAATGGTTTACTCTCGTTCTGTTTCCGACACACAAGCGTTCTTTTATTATTCACGCTTACCGCTTAGTTAACACGCTGTGAACTTCTTGCTTAAACCTGCCGATGCTGGTTCCTGAAAGAATAGATTTTGGTGAAATATGATGTCCTAGATAGTAAGTAAATTTATCGATCAATTAAATTTTGTTTATTTTTGGTAATGTTTATGCCAGATTAAGAAATGAAATTACAATACGCACCGCCATTAATTTCATTGTAATGAACTGTTAACTATTAGCAGTGGAGGCTTTGCTCTTTTGATATCAGATAGCCATATAATAATAACATTTGTAAACAATCGCGGTTTGGTTTGCTAAAGGTTATTCATAATACATACACAACTTCTCTTTTCTCGTTGGTAATATGCATAAATCTTATTTATGAAAGGTCTTCCACTAGGAAATTTCTTATGAATTGCAGCACACTTATTCACACACTTGAATAGTAAACAGACGTATACGTTGGCTTTTTATCTACGAATAAATAAGCGATTACATTTCACACGTAGTAAATCCATTACTATATTAATGCCTATAATATAATACTTGTAGTTTTTTACTTTTATCATTAAAAATATCGAGCTATGCATTATACCAGACATCCCCCAGTGTCAGTTTGCGGGCCACAATCAGAGGCAGCGAAAGATTTTTCATGCACCTTACATAATTTCAGACTGACCTTTCAATTTAGTATTTTACTGTACAACATTAACTAAATAATAATAAAAATAAAAATAAAATAAAATAAAAAACTTCTCCGACAGATGTTTGAAGCAAGGCAATCAGTGAACACACTGTTCTTCAATGTCACTGATGACACTGAAGTAAGTTGCGATTAAGGTAAAATTCAGCCGTGTATAGTGATGAACAATTATGTGGGGAAAAAAATAAATAAAAATAAAATAACAATAATAATAATAAACTGCAGCAACAATGAGTGGCGAATAATGAGAATAGATATTTACGAAAATAACCTTCATAAAAACATAAAGCACAAGGAAGTACCATTTTCTTTATTAATTAATCATTACATTTACAAATTAATTTAAATATTGTTCACAAACGAAGGTAATTCGTTGAAATCATTTTTACATTAAGGACGAGCAATAACTTATATCTACGAAGGTGGTCTGAAAAGTTCTCGGCCTCGACCATAGATGGCAACACTATCGGCAATTTTTTTTTTCAAAGTTTGTACATCTGTCATAAGCATCCATGTGAAATTGCAAGTCATTCTATCAAGTAGTTGGTTTTATACAGCTGTCTAAAACAAAAGTCTTGTCTGCATCTATTGAAATGAATAAGAGTATCGTGCATTTATAAATTTTTTTGTAAAAGAAGGTTTGACGCCAAACGAAATTCATTCGAAGTTCATAGAAGTTTATGCGCACTCTTCTCCTTCGTTTTCGACAATTAAGAAATGGGCTGCCGAGTTTAAACGTGGCCGTACCAGCCTTGAAGATGATCCACGTGAAGGACGTCCAAAAAGTGTAACAACATCAGAAATCATTGATGAAGTGCACGATATGGTATTGGATGACCGGCGAATCGAAGTGCATGCAATTACTGAGACTGTAGGCATTTCAAAAGAACTTGTAGGATATATTTTGCATGAAGAATTGCAAATGAAAAATCTTTGAGCAAGATGGGTGCCGCGCTTTCTCACAGCAGATCAAAAACGCACTCGAATGAAAATATCTGAATAGTGCTTGGCGCGTTTTAACAAGAATAAAACTGATTTTGTGGTCGATTTATTACTATGGATGAGAATTGGATTCACCAGTGCACACCAGAATCCTAACAGCAGTCAAAACAGTGGATAGACGTCGGTTATTCAGCGCCAAAGAAGATAAAATCGGTTCCATCAACAGGAAAGGTCATGGCATCGGTGTTTTCGGATGCTAAAGGCATTTTGATTATTAATTATCTTGAAAAGGGTAACACAATAACCGAGGAATATTATACACAATCTTTTAACCAGACTAGACGAAAAAATTCGCGAGAAAAGACCTGGTTTG
The DNA here is from genome assembly GCF_054136105.1 of Typopeltis vanoorti. Lineage (NCBI taxonomy): Eukaryota > Metazoa > Arthropoda > Arachnida > Uropygi > Thelyphonidae > Typopeltis > Typopeltis vanoorti. The sequence continues at coordinate 9,965,986 of NC_143550.1, forward strand.
CAGAAGGAAAAAAAATCATCTTTCATCAGGACAATGCACTTGCCCACAAAGGGAAAAATAAGGGATATTCACTATTAATTGTTGGAACATCCACCCTATTTCCCAGATTTGATTGTTTCTGACTTCTATCTCTTCCCAAAACTAAAAATCGTCCTCGCTGGTCAGCGTTTTTTCTTCGAATCAAGAGGTGATTGCAGCTGCAGAGGAGTATTTTGCAGATCTTACTGTGAACCAGTGTAGGAACGTGATAATAACGCTGGAGCATCGCTGGAATAAATGTATTAGTCTTAAAGGAGATTATGTTGAAAAATAAAAATAATTTTGAAATTTTAAATTCGGTTTTTCATTGTTAGGCCGAGAACTTTTCCGACCACCCTCGTAGAGTAATGTTGGATGACTCTGGAAATAAAATGCGTTATTCACTTTCCAAGCCGATACCTACTGAACATTAATTTATCTGCAGGGAATGGAGTGCACTGTATACAAGTCTTTTGTTGTTGTTATTGTTGTTGTTGTTGTTGATGATGATACGCTCTCCTTCTCTTCCAACTTAGTGCGCCTCATGGGGATTGCTGCAGCTACTTGCTGTCCTTCTGTACTTCTTAACTGGCGAGCAAGTTAACTCGATCTGGTATGTTATCACTTAAGAAATTCATCTCTCGAAAACAACGCTAAATATTTAATACTAGATGCGAATAAAAGCACTGCGTCAGTAACACACACACACACACACACACACACACACACACACACACACACACACACACACACACACACACACACACACACACACACACACACACACACACACACACACACACACACACACACAGAGAGAGAGAGAGAGAGAGAGAGAGAGAGAGAGAGATAGGTCATAACTTTTAAATAAATAAACAATAAATGAATAATAATAATAATAATCTTCTTCTTCTTCTACGCGTTATTCCCGCTTCCTATGCAGGGTCCGCGTGTTACTTTAGATGCGACTTCTTGTTAGTACTACTCCCAACCGACCCGTCGCCTGGTCTGCCGCTGGGGGGGGGGGATATATTTTTGACTGTAGAGGCGTATGTTCACGGGCCGGTTTGCCTGTTTGCGGGATGAAAAACGCCAGATAAACTGGCGGAAAAAACCCTACTGACCGCGCCCAAGACCGGCTAACTTGGCTATGCCTGAGGAAGATCCTCAAATTCCTCACGTCTACAACGGGAATTGAACCTGGGACACTCCTTCCCCAGGCATATGGTTGCGAAGCGCAAAGCCACTAGTAAATGGCAAATCTTTATTATCTCAAGTTAGTTTCTTGGTGCGAATGTCGGTTGTCAGTTGTAATTCAACACATGCTTGTAATGATAATCAATATCTTTATCTATTCATTATTATTACAACTAATTTTATTATTTTGTAATTGTATATTAAGAAAGTCCATCATGAGTTGGATTAAATATGCGTTTGTTCGTTGACTTTGCTCGCACTAAGCATTTTCGGATGCTCATTTGCAAGTGTTAAGCTCTCATCAGCTGAATTCATCATGAGCATGCGATGAACTAATTTTAATGAAAGTTAATAAACCACTTGGAAAAACAATGGAATGAAGCGTGGTTTCTATTTTTGTTAAAGTCAGATTCCACTAACTTATATACAAAAGATTATATGCATTTTCCACGGCGTCAGTGACTCAAGTCTTACTCGAATTATTCTCGATCCCTTTAAGACTCCATTATCCAAATTTCTTCTTTTCTGGAGACTTCCAAGTCTCCAGAAAACAATAATAACATTTTTATCCTCAGATAAAGTTCTCTCTCTCTCGTATTTTCGCTTCCTACTTTCAGTTTTGTTATCTCCTAATTCTGTTCCTGAATCTCAAAAACTGGATATTACAAGTGTGCTATTTTCTATCGTGATGACTTTACCTCATAGCATTTTTAATTTTAAGAAGGCGTGCATTTTTAAGATTGGCAGCACCGTTGGGATTTTATTAGTTTCATGCCCATGATCATCTTTACATTTTTTTCTCATTTCAGTTTAAAATCACATTCATTTTATTTATTCATTGATAACTTTATTTTATTTGCAAACAGCAGTATGTTTATTTTTATCTTTATGACCTGCAATATGTCCACCAAGTACTTTCCCGAATTGATTTTAATTTCTTTTAAACCACTCCTCAAAATAATTTGTTTTTTGTTATCTGATAAGAGACCTCTCTGCGGCTCGAGCACTACATTCTTCATAGCCTTCTCAAATTAAAATAAAAAAAGCTAATGAATTTTTGAAAGCCCTTCTCTTACTCTCTCAATAGTTTAATAATTTTGTGTGTTTTTTGTGTTATTTATTGCCGTGTTTCTTTTCGCGTCCTTCATCGAGAGGCTGCCGTCAGAGTATTTAAATGTTTATTTTTGTTATTTTCTCACTTACTTTTTCTTTGAAAAAAAAAACAGTTTCATTTCTCATAGAGATTTCTTTCACTTCCGTGAACTTCACGTCGTTCTCTTTGCTTCATTTTTCTATGTTTGAAACATTTTTTCCCATAACTACATAATTCAAAAGTTGAAATGCTATTTTTAGAACAAACTAAGTTATATCGTATTATCTGCAATAATACGAGTATGCTGAACATAATAGTAAAATCGTATCTTAGAAACATAAAATATGCAGAAGGTTGTTACAGTATTTTTTTTCTCAGAAAGGGAAAGACGGGTGTTGATGTGCTGTTGTTATTTTGGAGTCACATCCGAGTGATTATCTATATATAAAAATCTATATAACGTGTTCCTATGCAAGGGATGGTGAAAAAAATTCGGAGTACCTACTGTTTTCATTATTATATAAATCAAGTGGATATTAAATGCAGTATTATTTCAAAGCCGAATACAGAAACTGTAAAAGTTTCTGTATTCGGCTTCTGGCAAAGCGATCATATTTTCTATAAGATATGCGCTAGGGCAACTCGTAAATGCCGGCGAGTGTATTCCCATAAACTCTCTGGTCAAATTTCAGACAAACCTTTCATAGTTTCTGTATTCGACTTTGAAATAATGCTGGATTTGCTATCCACTTGATTTATATAATTTTGCATCGCGGAAATGAAGCCTTTTGACTCTTTATTTTACAACCTACTGTTTTCAGTTTTGGGGAGAAAAAAAGGAAAAGAAGATATATTAGCATTATTGAAAGTTTTTCAAACTTAATCCATGTGTACCTGAACTTAAAGTTGAAAAACTGGCGTTCTAGTGTAGCTCACTAATAAAGAGAGAGAGAGAGAAGAGAGAGAGAGAGAGAGAGAGAGAGAGAGACTCTAAATTATTAATCATACAAGAATGTCAGTTTCCTGTTCCTTTAGCACTTCTATATTTAGCGATCCGGCAGGTTCCACTCCTGTGGAACTTCCAGAATGTTTCGATGTCTTGTGTTTTTCAATTAATAAATGCCAATAATTCCTAAGTGTCTTTATTTTAGTGTCGTGACATATTTTATGTCACAAGATGGGATCAATACATGCAGGAATCATAAGTTGATAATTGACGTCCCAACTACCTACATACCACTCCATAAACTAAAATCGCATTTTTATGTATTAGCTGATTTAAGATTTGCAAGGATCTACAAGGTTCCGTTTCAAATATGTTATTTCAAATGAATCATGAGCTGCCTTTATAAGCTGACTTATCTGTTTTACTGGGTGTATAAACGAATCCAATTGCTTTCTTTGAAGAAAAGAAACCATTCAATAGCCAGCACAGAATGTGGAACATCATCGCTTCATGTAAATCATTTTCGTTACCCTGTAGTAGTATCTACGATAACTTAAGATTTCAGAACATCAGTCCATTTGCGTGAAGGCCCTATTAGGGAATACTTCAGAACAGGATTTTCTTATTTTTTCTAGTTAGAACATGATGAATACGTCTATTGGCTTAATAATTGTCCAGTTCTTAAGTTGAGATCTGAATAGCTCAGCTAAATGGCTGTGTAATATAGTTTACCAGTAAGTTCTTTTGTTAGTGAAGGATTACTGGAACACGACACTTTGAATCCTTCACTAACAAAAGAACTTACTGGTAAACTATATTACACAGCCATCTAGCTGAGCTATTTCCAGTGCCTAGAACATGAACTTATTTATTAAATTTTAGTTCCCCAAATTAATTTATCCAAAAGGCAATTCACGTTCTGACCACAATGGTAGATTGTTAATGGCGACTATTTGCCTAGCTAATGAGACAAATCTCTTTCGTGCAAATACAGTACAGTATTAGGAAAGAACACGAAGATGGTGAATCCAAAATATCTCTCTAATATTATAACGTTAATAACTTTGAAATAAACCCGCTATCAACTCCATTCTATCTGATTCTTTATTCGGTGAACAGCGAATTTCTCAACTTGCAATTATGATAATTCTATATTGAAATCGAATTTTTTTATTTCAGAAATAGGTCCCTTAGACCACAGAAAGTCGTTCGGTTTCAGAACAGTATCACATACTTTGTTTCAATTATTGTTTTTTTTTTTAATCATCGCATTTGCTCTTTTATATCTGTTATATTCATAATGGATAGTTGAGTCCATATGCTCAACGATACTGTATTAAATAACAATTACTAGCTCCATCCATCTGCTGCGACCATTCGCAGAATTAATTGAAGATTTTGCCTGACTTGTTTCAGCACAGGCTGACGAGTTTTTGGAATGGTCTACCAGTTTGGCTTGGCTATATAATTAAAGGATATTCAATAACGGCGTCTTATTTTCATCTGTTTTCAAGAATGTGTTTCTCTCTCAAGAGAATATTGGGATTTCATGCTTAACTAGGTTAGCTACTTTTGCTCTGTACTTTTTAATTACGATGCTATCATTTATATCGGCAAAATAATCCCCCCGGGTTATCAAACATAGTTGTTGTCGAAACGTCATGATTTCTTTATAACTACACAAAATTGCTTTATTGAATACTTTCTTCATTACTGCAAGATTCATTAAAACAATCTTCAAAACGGAGAGCAGCCCTCATTGGCAGCTCGCTACGTATAAGGTACTTTCGGAAGTATCAACTTAAGAAAATATCGACTTTCTGTAAATCCGAATAGGCCTTTAATATTCAAGTGCGTCATTTCATCGTCGTCGGTATGTAGTCACCGAATATAAACGTTCTCGCTATTACTGATAATTTAACCGCTCATTATTCTCAGACGACTAGTTCTCTATCATCCCCATGTGGCATATTATCGACATTGTTAAGTTACCTTTCGTTAGATTATTTTACGGCTTTGCAATAAAACGATGCCATGTATTGTCATAAGCAGAATATTACAGGGGAAAAAAAATTCCCTTATCCATTAGCGTGTGCATAAAGAATGTCACGTAGTGGTAGTGACAAGAGTCATTTGCAGAGATAAACGTGGCTACATTGAGCGTTAATGTGTTCACACCCAGCTTTGAAAGAAGTGGCCATAGAATACGAGGACGAATATTAGCTTCCAGAACATGATGTCGTTTTCTTTTAAATGTTCTCCTTCTTATTATTTTAGGTTTGGTAAGTAAATTCTGAAACTGTGTTAAAGAGAGGTGACCACCTTTTTTACAGACATTTATGAGAGTTTTACTGCGTGTAGATTATTGCATAGGATCTGAATATTCTTCTTAGATGGAATAGTAATTGTGCTTTATTTTCTGAAAATGGCACACTACTGAAGAAGAGGCTCCGAGGAAGGAGAAAAAAGAAAATGAAAATCTGCAATCATAAAAATCATAAAACCACTCTTACATGAAATGTAATTATATAAAAACACACGAATTATGTATTTTCCCGTATTGTCCACTAGGAATTTCACAAGAAAGAGTATTTTTCAGTTATGTATTCTTGGCGCATTGTATAGAGACTTGACACTAATGGACTGAGTTCCAATCAGGCTGTGGACTGTAAGAAAATCTTGAAGTGATAAATGATTTTCATCTCCTGCAGCGACGCCACATCCCTTTACTTACTGCAGGTTTGAATCACCTGATTCCTTCCTCTACATCAGGTAGCCAAAGGCATCAGGTGAATGTATTCTGTCTGTTAGCTGCGTATGCTGTCTTCAGTAGTTTGTCAAGTGTCGGTGCGCATAATCTGCCATATCTGAATGAATTTGATATTTGATGGGTAGGTTTAGTTTCTTGAGCACAGTTGTCGATTTATCTAAATCTTGGTCACCTTTGATGTCCATTGATACTATAAGTACTAATGTAATTATAGTAGATTGAATAATTAAAAAAAAGTCCAATAATGCCAGAGAGTTTTTTTTTTAATTCGGATGGAGGACAGTTCGGTGGTTTATTATTATTATTATTTGTACTGCAGTCCATCTACATAATAAAAATTTTTTTTCGTTGGTTGTTGACTAAGACGGATGTAACGTCATGCAGCTAAGAAATATGAAGATAAATTAAGTCTTAGTGAACCAGATAATCTTTCTCAGCAGCCAGTTTCCATTTTATTGCCTAAGTGACTGCGTGCAAATGAACGAGGAATTTTCAATTTTCTAATTTTTTCAGTTTTCAATTTTTTACACCTAAAGAAGGAAAAATTAAATTTTTTCCTTCTTTAGGTGTAAAACTTTTAATTATAAAATTTTAAATTTTCTTTTATAAATAGCTCGCCAAGGTGACGACATCTACATGGAAAGTGATTGCAGTTCATCCTGAATTACCATTTCCCCCTCCTCTTTTTTCGTTCCTATAGGGAGTGATGCGATTTTTTTTATATTACATAAAGGTCATCGACATTATTTCCATTCCGCTACTGTGATAAATGATTCGAACATTTTTGATAAATGTTGCAGTATTTCTTAGAGCTCAAAACCAATATTTCTGCGCCCGTTGCAAATGAGATTGGTATAATTAACAAATCAGAGAACCACCCATTTTCTCAGGTTTTACTATTAATTTGCTTGAGTTCCATCCAATAATCTGACCGACACTTTTATCTTTACTTGTCGCTCTGTTCATATTATCGCGTGCTTATGAACACACCTCTAAAACATTACCCTGCGACCATCGTAAAGTACCCACACAAGTAGCACGCCCAAAATATCGGGCTGCCGTGTTACCCGCCTTTATATTATTTACCCCAAGGGGTACGAACTGCTGCAGTGGGGGGATAATGAGAACGATCAGCACGTTCGTTTTCCTAAACTGACGTGTCGATTTCACTTCGTTTATTATTAAAACCCCCCTTTCTCCAAGGCGAATTAGGAAAAAAACAGATGAGGTAGTTTGTTGCAGATGTTCTGAGATCTTTATCCCATATAAAAGCAGGGAACAAAAAATAATAAAAATCATTGATCTTATCCCTTGTGGGGAGATGTCTTGGGTAGCTGTCATATCATAACAACTTCTTGACGACAAGACAGCCACTTTAAACAAGCCTCTTTCGGTCTGATAGCAAGATACAAAGCATCTTTTCTTCTCTCCCCACTGTCAGGTAAGCTTACCATCATCATGAATAACCTGTCAGAATGCATCGAGCTTCTGAGGACACTTAAAAGGAACTACCTGTAATTATCCATGATTTATGGACAATTGTGATTGATCATTTTTATCTCGTACATCGCTGCTTGCCTTGTACTATCTTCTCGCATTCATAGACATCACCATTAGGTATCTTCTTTGAATGCTGACTAAGCTGTAAGTAACAAAAGGCTAATGATAATAGATACAAAGTATTTTTCCCACTAGAAAGAAGCAACTTTTTTGTAATAGTGCTGCTAACTTTGTTGTACTCCTTAGCCTCGCGCCGATCACTCGCTCATTGTAGAAAACTGATAGATCATCCAAATTGGTTGGCACGTGTGTTTTAGTAGATATGTAGATGTCAAAGAATTTGGATACTTTATATTATATCAAAGGTGAGGAGATATCAGATATCTGCTAATGAATATGTGAGTAGTATCCAACCATGTAATGTTCTGGATTATCTCACAGATGTCGCAAAGGAATCTACGTATGGGCTATATGCAATCAAACTACTGTGTGGTATTATTGCATAGAGATTCCAGAAAACCACATCCATGACCATATAGCGCAACTATGAAACATCCTCCTCCTTCAAATATTCTCCAGTTTCAATAACCACCTAAATCTGTTAATTATCTATTCAGCGACTATTTTTTCAGTTAGATCTCTTTCCCTCCTGTTCGTATCGATGCAATGAACCGTGCTTTGTTTCCTTAACTTTAGGCATCCTTTTATTATTATTATTTATGCTAACGCAGAATTGCCTAAATTTGTTAGTTTGATACTGACGTTTATAGTTCATGACATATCCTTAAAGCAATCAATGTTAGATGAATATTTAATTACCTTAATTTTTTGTGGTCTAAAAACCTTCTCAAACATCCAAGCCACAGTGGAATATGAGCTGCATGTTGGTAAATGGAGGAGCTTTTCACTTGACCAACCAGGTTGGGGATGCATAATTTCGAAGTGGCCTGCGTCAGTGTTTCTTATCATTTTGAATAATGCAAAGCTACGTGTGTAAGCGCAATAAACAGTTTTCGATATTCTTTAAAGAATTTAAGTATATATAAATACCTCTATATAAAGTACATATACTGGCATCAATAGGAAGTTTCACCTTAATCTGTAGATCGAAGTAGGATAAAGGCAACGTAATCCTATTTATCCTAAAAATACTGCTGGGCAAGTATATTTGATGAACAATACTCAGATTGACGCACCTTTGTTGTATTTCACATAGTGAGAAACCATCCGTATAAAAATGCGTTTCTTGTGTATATTCCATGAGACTTGGAATGTTTTACTAATGCAAGACTAATTGGAAAGGTTATTCTTTGCCATTTTTGCCAGGGTTATCTGTGCCATATTTTTGTGTGATGACCATTTCATAATATACAAATGAAAGACGTACCTGCTTTTGAAAGTGACAGAAAGTGTTTTTTAAAATCTTCCACCTGAAAGGTACAATCACACTGAATTGCGCCAGCTATTACAGCATACCAAACATGGCGTCTGTGCGGTTCGCCTCCATGCCAGAGGAACAGCGAAGGTCTCTATACGAATTTTGTGGGCTCAGAAACTCAACTAAGTGACACTGCCAGTGTCACCAAGGGACACTGGCAGACCACGTATGTAATGAAGGATTTTCCAGCAATCGCGATGTCGTTGAACCAGTTTCGAGCTGTGAAGCTTGAAGCAGGCGAACGTGAAATTGCAAAAAATGCTGACGTTTCTTTTGATTGACAACATAACAAACGTTTCGACGTGTCTCCATGCAATTAATCGACAATGGCAATTTGGTCTGCAGGCAGTAAATCATCTAAAACGTTTCTTTTGTCCAAAGTACGTCAACAATTTACCTGCAGAGGAAGTCCATGGCTGACCAGAACTTTTCACTTTATTATATCGGTCTACCCATTTGAAATGTCGCGTCACAAAATTTGTTGTCCGCCATGAAATATGTTTTTGAAATAACACACCGGATATCGACAGCCAAATAGGGTCACATCGTACCAATGGCGCATCCAAAGGAAAAAAAAAAAAAAACACTAGAAAATTTTCCCAAAATCTTTTCCTAATTAATAAAATTCATTTTTTTTTTTAAATGTGTGTTGTGTTGTGTCGTGTCTTCTATTTCTATACTACTTATGAATTAGCGATCATTGCAGATGCTCAGTCATAGGTCGTATGCGATGCGTAGTGTGTATTCTCAAATCGTCTACTCAACTCGGGTCACCACCCACCCCCACCCAAAGATTAAATCCTGAGTGCGCTACTGCATCGTACAGCTTCTTCGTCCCTTGTTATGGGCATAAAGAGGGAATCCATGTTTTGAATACCGTAATGCCGTGTCGCTATTGAACAAACAAACAAAAAAAATAAAGATTCCTGTTTCGATTGGATATTATGAAATGTTCAAAACACGGAGATATATCAAATAAACATGCTGGCAATACTTTGAGGTCAACATGGAGCACCTTATACATAGGCTCTACTTTACTGGCCACAGATATGAGCCTCAGTAATGTGTAATTAAGATTAACTTCTGAAGACTGAATTTACCTGACTACGAGGCAAATTCATGGCAGTCGTAAACGATAATGAACTTTGCAATTTTGGATAAGAGAATCGCTCAATATTAATCAAATGAATGAGGGATTCCGTTTTTAACTCGCTAAATGTTCTTCCTGAACAATACAGCATTCACATACTTCTTGTATTTGATGGAAGTTACCCAGTAATAATATTCATTTAGAGTGCTTTTCTTATATTAAAGTTGCCAAACCTAGAATGCGTTTTAGTAACTATTCTGACGCGTATTTTAAAAGAGAATCCTTCGACTCTTTTATGGATTCTGAGATCTATAGATAAAACGGTATGTTCTGACAAGAGGTCGAGCAATAAATTTAACTCGCCTGTGACATTATCTTTAGGGCAGAAAATAACAGTTCTTGTTCTGAAATCTTGTCGGTGAAGAGTCACAACAGTGTACGTTCACCAGCGTTTATTGTCTTTCCATCTAACTGAGGACTTCGGTGGGACATTCAGGTCGAATAAAAATAATTGTCAGGATTTGATAAGAAATGCCAATAAAATATATCACTTTTATGTCTAGCTGAATCTAAGTGAAATACACCTCGTTCGAAAACCGAACGCGCATGTGCTTACTGAAGCAGTTTATCCGCGAGAGAGAAAGAAAGTGAAATAGTTCACAGGATCTTTCATGCGATACGCTGGCATTTCAAACCTCGGGTGGTTTTTACTGTAAAGACTTTGAAAATGAAAATCCGCGAATCAAAACGCCGGATTTTGATTTTTGGAATGAAAAGTAAATTAATTTACCTAGTTTTAAGTTATATTTATATCTCTATATGTGTGTGTGTGTGTGTGTGTGTGTGTGTGTGTGTGTATATATAGATATATATACTTTGTGAAGCAACTTGATTTCTTTCCGAACGCTGTCTTAATTCGCGCGCCTAAACTCTATCGCATTCGCCTACCACCACACAGGAAATGACTGTGGCTGTAGGAGGAAAGCTTGCCGTAACTGTCCTTAACCCTCGGCATTTCCTAGATTCCGTATATCTGTATGCTAATTAGAAGCAAATGCATATTAAAGAGTCCCCTCTGATTTACTTTGTAATCTGCTTCGATTGTTAAATTACAAATGCAATCATTCTGTGGTACTCGGACTATTCGTGTGCGTGCGATAAACATAGCTGCATGCTGGCACGAGGATGATTATCACGACAATACTTAGTGATTAGCGGACATTGTTAAAAACAGTGCGCGCTATTAAAGAAGATTTTAATTTTAGCAGAATAATATCATAATGTGATAATCTGACTGGCATTTTTTTAAGATATGTACAATTTAAATCTCATCAGCTCTTCCACACACGTTAGCATGATTGAAACAACGCATGCGGCACTTAAATTTTGTCGTTCGAATTCTGAAGGATTGATTCCCTTGATTTACTTCATCCTCTTTACTAAAAAAATGCAGATTTAGTCGTAGCAAATAACTTAAATTCCGTATAAGTGGCCGCTGAGCTAAAACTGTAGAAAACTAGAAAAAACTAAAAAACTAAAACTCTAGAAATCCTGTGCGCAGGATAATTCGAATAATGAAATAATAATGTAAAGTGTTACATAACACATGCTTTCTTATGATTTAATTTTAATGAGGGGAAAAAACAGTTATCAATGAAATGCAGAGAAAGTTTTGATTATTATTATTATTATTATGCGAAAGCATGCGGTGAATCTGTTTTACCTCTGTGAAGCCTAAAAAAAGCATCAACGTTCTTCATTGTTTCCTGGCTAATGTTTGGCGACATTATTCCCTCAAAGTCACAAATGGACGATTTTTTTTCTATTTGCTTTTAATTATGACATCACAGTTCCGTCTAACACACGTTGCTGGCAAATTCAATTTCGGGCACGCATTTGAGTATGTTTTTTGCACCGATTTTACGAGAGTCGATTTTCTGTAGTTAAGTTTGTGTAAATTTGCATTAATCTAGAGTATTTTCTTGCGTTTTTTTTTTTTTTTTTTGACTGTAGGTAAATCTAAGGGATCCCAGTGTGCAAAATCCCTTTAACTCGTTCGCTCTTATCCGAACTAACAATAAATGAAATTTAAACCTCCCACTATTTTTGCTGCTGCCACACTCGGTGTGTGCATTAAAAGTGACAAATGTTCGCCGTTTCCTTGGGATATAATAATACCGTATCATCGCCACGAGTAGCTCTTCGTGCCGCTTGATCTCAATCAATAAAACCCTTTATCAAGTCTGGGAAAAGAGTGCTCCTGTTCACGGTTCGGTGATCTTGACGTATTTTGCAAGGAGTTCTCTGTAAAGAATCTTATACAAAATAATGCAAAAAATGATCGCTTCTTTCTCGATCAGATTTGGAAGAGTAGAGATTATTAAGCTGGAAACTGATTGGCCACTTAAATATTCTCTCTCTCTCTCTCTCTCTCTCTCTCTCTTTCTGTGTGTGCATGCATGTGCGCGCGTGTGTGTTATAAATTACTGACGAGGCAACTGAAGCTAGAGGCCGGTGTAGTGTTTGTTAATTGAGTATGTCTTCCAGACGATTCCGTGTTTTGCGGGATGAAAAGCTCTGGTTTCTGAGCGGTTAAGTTCTAGAGAGAGAGAGAGAGAGAGAGAGAGAGAGAGAGAGAGAGAGAGAGAGAGAGCACATTTTCAAGTATTACATCTATACATTCTTCTATCTATTCTGCAATCGCTAGCACAATAGGAATACAGACATCATTCATTTGTTATTCATAGAGCTGACTGTCACCACGTGTTTTCTATAATAAGCAGTTAAATAATTTCAAATCATCACAGTGGGAAAATTCCCATTAAGTATATCACGCTATTAGATTAAATGTCTTTAACTACTGAATGTAATTTCGTATCATATGACAAATTCGAACATAGAAATATGAGTGCGAACTGTAGAACAAAAAGTTTACTAACTTTCTGTTCGTAAACTCTTTTTTTTTTTTTTGTTACAAATTCTTTCTTTTTTACTTTAACAACTTTTTCCATTAAACGTAGAACTTTGTCACCGACCAATTAATTAGTTATTCACATGTTACATCTTTTTGACGCCGTATGATCACTCCCATACCTAATTGGGTTTTGGAAACGGGAGACTTTGTTCTTTGGGGGATTTATTGTCCTAAGTTTATGGTTTGTGGGATTCGAATTCACAGAGAGCGGTTACGCTAACTACTCGACCAGCCAGCCGGCACCGAGCAAATAGCGAATCTAATTTACAATCAACGGTTAAGAAATTATGCTTTTAATAATAGCGAAAATAAAAACCGGTTTAAACTGTTTCTCATATCCTTACCTTTACTTACTTTTCACAGACCATTACATCCTTGAATTATTGCTATGGATAGGTTTGGGTACAGAACTGTAAGACCATGCGGCATCTGATTAATTGTTAGCCAATTAGTTCTATAGCTGGTTTGAGAAGCATCAACAGAATTTCTGCATGATTGATAGAATTAGAACGAAATCTTGTTTACGGTGCCCACACATGGTTTTCTCATGTTATTGCTTTGTGACCTCTCGTATGTGAAGGTGATGTGTATATAAATCTTGGCACTCCAGTTTCATTAAACAGTAATTCAGTGATAATTGGAGAAGGATATTTAGAGGAGCTTCACTGGATTTGGTCATACAACATTTTATAGTAATTTACCAACGTAAGAATACTTTATTAGGATAGACAGATCGTTTAAACTGAGGAATAAGCATTCGTCCCTCACCTACTCCGCTTTAGCCTACTTAATTCATATTGGAAATTACCACTTGAACTTTGCATGTGTGTGTTTTGGTGGAAGTCATACATGCAGTCTGTTATACTTCGAAAGACTGAAAGCATACACGTCCGAAGTGGAGAGAATCGAAATACATAAAGAATGGTCGAAAGTATTTGTGGCGCTGTTGAGGTTGTTTTGTGCCATATGGGCATGGTGTAAATGAGACGGTGGAGGATTATTCGAAGTAGCATTCTGGATGCTTACCTCAGACAGATTGCGGATTATCTGTATTGAGATGCGCTAATGGAACCTGCCAGCTTCTTAAAATCCAATACTGCTGTGGAAGATCAAAAATGATTATCAGCAATGCCATTATTGCAGCATTCGTTTACATATTGGGTATCTCAGTCACTGAGATTCAAACGCCTTCATTTCCTCCTGGAACATGAAGAGGAGGAAGCCTCCTTAGATGTCGATAACTACGATTCTCTTTTATGAGAAAGATATGAGTGCTGATTCCGTTGAGGATCAGCAAAGTCGCTTAATATGGCTTTCATATGTAGGTTCGTTAGTGTCTTATGACAAACCGGATAGAAGAACACACACACACACACACACACACACACACACACACACACACACACACACACACACACACACACACACACACACACACACACACACACACACACACACACACACACACACACACACACACACACACACAGGAAGAAATAACGAAAAAGGATGTAACAGACAAAACACATTGACTTTACTCCTTAGTCCTAATCCTTCATCATTTCAAATGGCAACAAAAACAAGAGCCTAAAATAGTAAAACGCCTGCTGTTGTTTTAAAATCCAGCATTAAGTGAAATGTTTTTTACTGCATCCATTTCCTGGCAAACCAATGGGATTCATGTTCATGATAACCTTACGCTATGGGATAATGCAGTGTCCTTCAGAGTAATTTCTGTTGAATAATCGTTGCACTTTCCACTTTTATTAAATGTTCTACAAAAATATACTTTGGTTAATTTATTCCCTTTCTAAGTATTGTTCAGTATTGTTTCGATTTCTTTGACTTACATCGCATTAGTTTGAAAGCCCGTTTTGGTTTATTGATTCATTTCTTTTTTTAAATATATTTTATAGTAAAATCCTTTTTTGTTGTTGTTCATGTTTTTAACCAGAATAAATTTAGTTTAGTTTATCTGTTAATTCAGCTATAGGAGAGGGGGGGGGGGATATTTCAGAAATAATAATAATAAAACGAATGATTTTTGAGGGCCTTACCAAACCATGCCATACACTTTGAATTTAAATATTTTACAAGAACATTAGCTGTTTGGAGATTTTCGATTGGATGTTGAGCACTAGCAACATACCGATGAGAAGTCACGAGAATGAAGATAGAGTTAGTTAAGAAAATGGAAACTTTGGTTAGGGAGAGAATTAGATGGAAAGGGTAATAGAAAATTACGGGAGATATATTTATTTACTATTATCAAGTTTTTTCTTTGCCTTTATGAGATAAATAAAAAGTCGACATCTTTCTTGTGCTCTTTCGAATAATTTCTTGAACTGTGGTTACGCTTCCCACTTGGTTTCCATCCGTTCATCGTTTAGAAGGCTTTTCTAAGACATTTGATTCATTGTTGAGGTCTTCTCTTCCATCTTTGATAGAAAATTCAATTTTCGGACTAAATACTCAAGGCAGCCAATGAACTTTTAACCAAAAAACCCCCTCTCTGACCACCTTAAATTCGGCAAAGATACCAATGAGCTAAATTGTTAGTGTGGAATGCAGCTTTGATTAGAATTTAATTTGACCATAGGAAGATCTTTCGAGAAGAGTGGAGAAGATGGACTCATGAAGTACTCAACCCGTCTTGACGGAAGAGAATCAATCATAGGGATAAATAGGATTAGCAGGATTAGTAATATAAACAGAATTTAATATTTTCGCTTCCTTCATATATTTCAGTTAGACGATGAGTGGAATAGCGTGTTGACTTTGCGACCCAACGCCGTAAATTAGAATCCCGGTATAGCGGATGTTGTTCGAAAATCTTCAGGTGGCTGATTATGTATTTGCATTTGCGCTTGCTTATTTGAGTTGTAGGATAACTTAAAAATATTCTTCGGACCTCAAACACTTGTCTATTCGATGTATCGAGCAGCGTTCTCAAATTAACAAACGGACAGCCAACCCGACTCACAATTATAATTTACTTAATAATAAATGCCTTCAAGTTAATGTTTTTAAAATTCTTAGGATATTTCACTACACTTCAAAAAAAAATTAAAATGATCATACTTTATGATAGACTGAATGGAAAAATCGTAAGAACTCAAAATTTCAAACTTGGGATAAAAAAAAAGTAATTATTATTTGAAACCTCCAGGGAGTCCATTAGTAGCAGAGGCTCTACCAATCGACCAACCTTTGCCGGTTAAGGCTGGTCGATTACCGGTAATAAAAACAATAAATAAAGGCTTTGGTATCAAAATTGTATGTGAGAAGGTCAAGAATTTTTTTAATTATTTTACACTTTTTAGTACCGTACTGCGTATGTCTTTATCGCATCAGCAACTTTTTAATTTTCCAACTTCCTGATACTTTTTTTAATAAATTAACGGACTAAGAGAAAAATCACAGTAACTCGGGATGGAAACAAAATACATACGAAAGTCGGGTACGTTATGTACAAAGTGACGCTGAGTCAGATTATCAAATAAAATGCAAAAGTCACCGGTAAATGCAAATAAGCCTCGGAATTAAAACGAGCATTTTGTAGTGGTTTCTCATTTCATGTCTGGAATGAGAAGACGATATTTCATGATAGCAAACTTCTTACATATGGCTGTAAGACTTGAGTTAAACTGTGGATTCAGGAGGCGGCCATCAGAAGACTTAAGGCCGGCCAAAGTTGGACAGTTGTGCTACTCCAAACAGCTGTGATCTGATCTGACTTGGCGTAGGCTACAGGAACGTAGTAATTTGCTGCGACTGTACGCAGAGGGTGGCGCGATGATGGTGTGTATGATAGATGACATGTGCTCTGAAACGTTTGAAATAGGCCAGGCTCCATATCAAGTGAACCCGAGACCAATAAAATTCGGTACTGTGTAAGACGAATCCTGATTTTCTCTACAAAGCGATACCCGACGTGCTCTAATCTGGAGAAAAAGAAGGACATGCTATCATCCCTCTAATATCAGTGAAGGAGGCGTTTGTGGCGGAATTAGTGTGAGGGTTCTGGCATGTCTAGGATAACTCAGCTTCTGCACACCATTATAAACAGTATGAAACGTCGTTGCGAGTGCTGTATTGCGGCGAGGGGGTGACCACATTGCTTACTGAGGCATTTTGATATCTTGTTTTTTAGCATTGTCTTCATGTACCCATTTGTTACTGAATTAAACTATTCATTTGCAATTTCTTTGGTTTTCTTTCACATCTCATACGCTGCTTTTCACTTAATTGTGAAAAGCAGCTGTCGTAATTTTTCTCTTTGTTCCTTAATTTATGTAAAGCCGTGTACTTGCTACAGGCAAGAGGAATGACACAGGAGATGAACTCTTGATTGCTGGGAGCCTCCATAACGTAATAGTGAAAACAACGCGCGAAATTTGCCATTCATTAGGAAAAATCTGACCCATATGATTGAATAAAGAGCTTTAAAAAAGAAAAAAAAAAGAATGGAGGATTTTTCTTGTAGTAAACAGGATTGTTCGATTCTCAAACAGACAAACTTGCAGAAGAACACAAGCTCTTAACATATATAAACAATACTGCTATGATATCTTAGCCCTGTTTGTTTGATTTAAATCGCAACACTTTTTTTCGCATATTTTTGTAAAAGCAACGGTTTAATAATATTGCTAATAATTACAAATAAACGATATCACCGTAGACACAATAAACATGATCCGGTGTTGAAACTGTACAGAGCACAATTTCGTAGTAATTTACAGTACAGTACTAAGTACAGAGTAATTTATTAAACGGGAGTAGAAAACCTCTTTTCAGACTGTTAATTTAAGTTACTTTTATTGAGAAATAAGAATGTTGATATGAATACTAATTTAAATGTATATATTCATTTACTCCGTTACTTTTGAGGAGTGTCATCTCATATATTAATTCATTAACACTAAAGTGTCTCCCTTGCCTACTTTGTTAGAATTTACTCTCCCTTTTCAACCTCTTCTCCATAGCAATGTTCAAGTTCTGTTTCACCTTTTAAGACATCGATGAATGCCCTCCTTTTCTTATATAGCTAATGGCAGACGTATTGCCAACATCAATGTGCTGTCGCTTCTGAATCTACTTTTTAATATTGTTATGAGAATTCTGAAATCGAGGCACGTGATAGCGTTGATCTTAATTTATTGTCAGTATTCATAAGACCGCAGCCTCCATAACTCAGTCGATATTGATGAAGCCCTTTGATTGGAAATATATAGGTTCGAATCCCGTCTGGGACGCGAAGAACCTTTATCAGGGCTCTTCAGCTGAAGGTGAGTTGCCTGTTTCATAGCGAGCGGCAGGGTCTTGGGAGGATGCACAATGTATTCGTGGAACTAGTGGAGAGGCAAAATATTTGAGGTGATGGTGGATAGAAATTTGAAATTCAAAAAACACATTTTAACAAAGGTGGTCATTTGAGACGATTCGGAGGATTACTGCAATGTTAAGAAGGATATTGATCAGCATATAAAAAGAGTGATATTGATTTGATTGTATAAAGCCCCGATCAAACCACATCTGGATTACTCATCTCGGATATGCAGTGGATGAAGAAACTTATGGAAAGTGCAGAGGCTGTTGGTGAAATTGATTTCGAGACGTTTAGCTAAATGATGGATTGAAGGCACATAATCTGCAGACTATGGTAGATGGAAGACGAATGAATTGAAGACTGAGACATTTAAGCTGGTCAAAATATGCATTGGATGGAGATTTTTCATATGATAGAACTAGTGGAAAGGAATGAACCGAACCAGGGACCATTCCCAGCAGTTACCAAAGGAGTAGTAAATACGATTAAGAGTAAAGGGTTTTCTCGTTGTTGTTTTTAAGTGGAGAGTGGTGCGTTAGCTCAGTTAATTTCCTGAATATTTTGTAAATGCCGGGAGTGTGAGTTAAGTTTAGCATGATTATGTTGAAGGCAGAGGAAACCTTCTTCGGTGATTCTGTTGACTTACAGAGGTTTGTTTTACGTAATAATCGCAACTGTTATAATTTGTTGTAAGACCTTCTCCCTCGATGAGTGTTTGACTCCAAGAGAATTTCAGCGGTATCAGCAGCAACAACAGTAATAATTCAATTGACATTTTATCATTTTGTCAAGATCTACCATTTTGTGTTTTCACCTTTCATTCACATGATTTCTCAGCATTTTCAGTTTTCGAGTTAACATAAATGTTTTATTACAGTTTCCTTTTCTTCTGTCTAGCAAATATAATGTTAATTTTGCAATAAAAATGGTATAACGAGTCACCGAAATGAATGTTATAATTAACCAAAAATATCGCGAAGAGTACTTGATAACATCGAATTAATTCTGTCAATTACGTCTGCGTGTGTTCTGGGAAGATTTTTGTTTTGTGTTTTTTCCTGAGCCTTCCTCAGGAAAAGAACATCTAATTAAAAACAGCCACGATTCCTTCCCTGAGACCGGATGACGTATCCGATTGAAGATACCTAGAAAATTCCCGTGGTGTCATTGACGAGGTTTCACGTGAAGCATGCCTAAAGCTTAACGAGAGTTCGATCGAGATAAGACCAACGAAGTCCTTATCGAAATAACTTTTACGCGCAGTTAGGAACTGATGTAAATAATTTATAAATTCTCCCAACGACAAGGGTGAGGGATAATGAACTGCCTAAAGTAGCAAATATCATTAGAATGTGCGGCGATAGACAACTAGAACAACCATTCTGACACGAGGCCGAACAAGGTTCTTGCAGATAAAAATTATCCATCGGTTACGTAGTAATTTACGGAGGACAGCACACCGATTTAATTGACCGGTTTTCTCATTGGTCGGCATGAACGTGCAACTAAAGCACTTCATCATCAACCACGGCTTGCCCTAAACGGTCACTCTGCCGCATGTTACACGTGCGCATACGTCACAAAGCATGCAGAAGAAGCAGGGCTCGCTTCCAAAGAGGCCTACGTGAAAAACACCGATGTGTGTGCGCGCGCGAGCCTAAAACTGGAATTGGTCGGTGTCGTTAACTGCTTAGGGCACCATTGCGCGACCTGGCGTGACTTCCCTATTATTTTGTGAAAAGGAGAACCCACTGTGATTGCAGTTGCAGACAAGAAGAAGCAATTATTGCAGTACAAGCAGGGGAGGACAGCCGTCTTTCCTATCTTGGTCCGTGCAAGGTCTGATATGGAAAATGAAGAGGGGGATACTAACGGGGGCAACAGAAATTCGTGGGTATCTTCCGTGCTTAAATATGGCGAGGAGGAGGGAGAGAAGGGGTTCAAAGACCCGACTATTTATAAACAAGTCTTTGCTGCTCATTTCGTTGGAAGTCAACGGAATTATTGTCCGCTCGACATGAATTACTTGAGGCTCTTCGTTGTTTTGGCCTTGCCTCAATTTAGAATGTGCAGCTGAGGTAGCCGCACGCTACTGGCTTTCGGAGGCAAAAAGCCGGATGCAGTGAACGCCGCGAGAATTAATTCATCGTTCTCTCTTGCTTTCGTTTTGACCTTAAAGTCTTTAAGTGTTCAGTCTTTCAGAGAACAAAAAAAAAAAAAAAAAAAAAAGAAGAAAATCTTGATTCCAACTCGTTTATTTTTTCGTGTAAACATTATTGTGATTAGTAGTAGCAGTATTAGTATTAGTTGTAGTTTAATCGTATTATTGAAAAAATATAAAAAAACAGGTTTTTGTTTCCTTTTCACTTAAAGGAAGAAATGAAATACGAAATCGGATTGCATTTATTAATGCCGAGTCACTACAGCGTGCTTACGGTCAGATTTTTTTTTTCTTTTTTTTTTTTCTGATCGCTGACCTTTATGTTCAGGAATCTCTGAATGTGTAGCCTAGCTTTTAATGAAGGTAGCATTTACGGCCACAAACGTTGCCTTCTTTTTTAGATATTTTCCACGCCAGTGTTTTATCAGGTCCCAAACTCTTCTAAACTATCGGACTGTAGTCGAAAAAGGAAAAGTGCCCCCCCCCTCCCCCCACACACATTTGTTTGAAGTTTGTTTCAAAACTATATTAAGGACTTTTACAAACGGTTGGCTTTTCGTTGTGATATGTGGAGTAAATCTCTTCTGTAAAATGCTAATGACATAATTTTATTTATCTATTTATTTTTACTTTTCATGATTGCGTTGAATAGAAAATGCTTAATGTACTGCTTGCATTTTTAAATGAAAATGAGGGCCAAAAATTAAGTTTTTCATCCAGAAACACTTCTTAACCGTTTGGTAGAAAACTCTTTCGATACTTCATATCCTATTTCGATTTAATTTTGCAAGGAGATATTTTAAATAAGATCACACCATGATGCAAGGGCAAATAATTTTCGCTCCTTTGTTTTTTATTCTTTCTTTCTTTTTTCTTATAGTTTGAAACAAGCAAAAAAAAATGAATGATCAGAAAATCATTTAATGTCCTTGGCATTAAATTTATAATTAAAAATTCACAAAATTATAAAGTATGGATATGTAACGCAATTTAATATATATATATATATATATAAAGGGTGCGTTATATCTTCTATTTTTAATCTGACGTTCTCTCTCTACGTCTATGAACTGTCCGAAACAACTTTTCGAGATAATTTCTTCTCCTTCCTCATAACACCACCTATCAACAGGGTTGCGCTGGAACGGTTTTACCAGAGCCGGCAGCTCAACACCATTATTTAAGTCGTAAAATGCCGTACCGAAGAGCCACGTTAACTGCAGCAGCGACCGAGTAAAGTTTAATTCGGGCAGCTCGAGACGTTCAGTTCACCACGCAGACCATCGTATTGACCGTTCGTGGATATAAGCCCCTCTGGGTACCAATCACGATAACGGTGCTTTGCTGCCGCTGCTGCTTCTCTTCAAGTATAGTTTGGGGTAGGCATCGTCTGAGTCTTCAGTTTGTCGTGTATATCACTTACTCGGATGATGTTCCTCTTTCTGAGACTCTATATAACTAACAATTGCCTCCAGAACAGATGTGCCATTCTCGCTAGCAACGGGCTTCTGCAGCCCACTCAAGTGAAGCTTCGAAAAGCTTCTGCTTTGCGAACTGCAACGGCCTACTTATTGCATATATCAAGGAAAAAAGAGTAAACTAAACCAAAAAGTGCACAGGCTACCAATTTCTAATCTAAGATAGTTAATTCGGAAGGAATGACTTATGGCGAGTAATAACGAATGGCAGAAAGAGGAAGGGAGAGCGGGCTTCTTCAACAACGAAATAACTACTCGCGACAGAACGCCTAACACCCGGGAGAGAGTTGTTTCTGTTGTAAGAGATGCGTTATTTGTTTCACCGGTCTCAAAATGACGAACTCCTATTGTGCTGCCCGTGCGACAATCACATTTTTACTGCAACCGAGAGCCTACTTTCAACAGCATAACACGACACCTCTCCTTGTGTTTCTTTTCTCAGTTCTTATATCGGTTGTGACAATGTTCGTTGTAATAGGTCTTTCCACAGTGTCTTAGTGTCCCAATTATTATTTTAATACTTGGTTTCAATTTTTCTCTTGTTCTATTTATATTTTTACTGTTTACTGCCATTCTCTTGTTATGAAGCCCACTTTTTTTGTATATCTTTACATTTCTAATGTTCTTCTCAAATTTGTTTTGACTCCAGTTTCCCTGAGCCTTTTCGTTTCTGTAGTGGTGTTAAATGTGTGACCTGTTCCAGCTGTTTAGCAAGTCACACGTATAATTTATGAAATTAATAATTAGTATAATTATTCATGACTTCATGATGTGTATAATTATTGTACGCATTTACTATGAAATGTTTCAGTTATAACTGATATTATTTGAAAAACAATATAAAGTGTCAAACTGTGTAGATTGCGGAGGCGCTATTACTGTTGAAAGAATGCTTTTGACACTCATTTTGCTCACTAAACTAGTGGCACGAGAAATCTATTTAAGAAAATCGACAAAAAAGTTAAGAGAAAATTTAATTTTGACATTTGCAGTTTAAATAATGATGCAACGCATCTCATAGCGACCTGTCCGTTTTCGTAAGGATTTCAACGAACTATTATTATTATTATTATTATTATTATTATTATTATTTAGGAAGCCTTTACGAATCAGTAAGATTCGAATATTCAGAGTTCGTTAAATAATATTTACGTGTGATCGTAACGATATTTTTTTTCTTACATTATTTTAGTCTTCCGTATTTAAACTGTTCCTTCTAATATCATTCATTATACTTTTCTTAACTAGAAGAATTATGTGATCAACAGAATTTAATGATACATTTATTATGTGTGTGTGTGTGTGTGTTTCTGAAAAACAAATACTTTTGAAATTAATATTTATGAAGATTGTTGTCATGCCTGAGGCTAAAATATTGTAAACTGGGTGAATTGTTTTCTAATTCATATTCATTTTTTATTAATCTGTTAAAAATTGACTTATTACAAGCAACAGAAAACTTTCGTGAAACTTATTTACAAAATTCTTAACACTTAAAAAATCCAGTTTAAATAAAATCATATCACTGGTATTTGGGAGTGGTTCAAATTATATCTTCCTTTAAGTTAGGAGAGATAAACATGCATAATAGTCGGTATGGAGGCTTTATAGCTTCATCTCCGAAGCTTTAAAAAATTATATGTATCTTTAATAGCATTTAATTTAATCTACACAAGAACATAGTTAAATGTTGTGAAGATACAAAGTTACAGTGTAGTTTTGACGTTGGCCTTTAGTACTTTATAATGATTATACAATTGGCGCCATCTATTGACAAGATGGGTAAACTGTGTTAAATGTCACAATTGGGCAATTTGGCATCTGTGGGGGCCCATATACATATCTTATTATCAAATTACGGCTTATAAGATCAAGATAGTATTAGCATAAATATTAATAAGAGGAAAATATTATTTTCAATTAAATATCTAAATATGCATTTTGTTTTATTTTTCTGCCTTTTTAGCAAAGATGAGGAAGGAATTCAGGAAGAGTAAAGAGGGAATACTTCTTTGGTATATTTATTTAATATATTTATTTGATCTATTTATTTAAAGAGCGATTAATATAGGAAACGTAAAATAAGGGAAACGAAAATCATTTTAAAATTACATTTATTACTAACAGTGGAATATAACTCTGAAACTGAAGAACAGCAAATCTAAATTAACAGTGATTCATTCATATTACGACTTTTTCTTCTCTAAAATAAAAAATCGCAACATGAATTATGTTTACTCGATCATGCTTTTGTGATCGAGTAAACACTTTTGTTACTTGAGGAGTAAAACGGCCGTTTTTATTTTTCTTTATTTTTTATGGAATATTAATTAAATATATTTGAATAATAAATCATCTATAGGCATTTTTCAACACAAAAATTAATTTTATTGAAATATATATGACAAAAATTCGACTTGCGAAATCCATGTTCAGCTTAGCCATTGGGCATAACACATGAGTGAAGATGAAATAAGAGCAGATCCATGGAACTTATGCACACCCCTCCTGATCCAGGCGACATTCACTATAAGAAAACCAGGAGAGACTGCAGGGATAGTTTACTATAATGAATTTTCTTCCGGATAGGATTGTACCATGAGATTTAGGTTGATACTTTCTAGAAGTTTATTATAGAGAGCAAAATTTGTTTTAGTGGTTGTATTCGCTATAGTACGAGATTATGTGTAATAATTTATAAATATATAAATTAAATACGTAAATTACTTATTGTATTAATATACTTGATGACAGTGTGTTTCACATCTGTTAGAATAATCAAGTAGCAATTAAGGAAATTATCCGAGAATGACAAAAAAATATGGTCGAGAGAGAGAGAGAGAGAGAGAGTTGTAATATCATTGATACACATTTATAACAGCTTTTCGACTGTTGGTGAATTAGTTAGTCTCATTCGAAGTTAGTAGGGATTTTCCCTACTTGAAACTCGGATTTTTCACTTCGCAAATAATAATAAGACAGACCAGCCGGAGAACGCATGTTAACAGCACTGTCTCCATAGAAACATCCCTTTCCTTCTTCGAGGAAATGCCAACTCAGTCCCTGGGTGGTAAATGACTTTTATTGCCATTCTACCTCCAGTGGAGCCTAAAGTGGAAGTTGCCTTATTAGATCTCTTGTTTCTATTTCCTTCTGTCTGTTTTGTGCAGAGACATCCACCCATCGTTCAGAACATTAGAAGGGTAGTGAAAGGAACCGGAATATATCCTATTCCAGAGTATATTTAAGTAAAATGGTTCTGCAGGCCAAATGGCAATTAGACACCTACCGAACCTGATGGTGACAGATGTCGAGGCTTCCAGTCAGGTAGTATGTAATCCTACAATCACTTACTCAGTCGGATAGTTCATAGAGGTGTCCAAGCAGCGGAGTGTTTCTGTACAGATGATATGTGCAAAATTCCAAAGTCTGATATTGTGGCCCATATCTTTAATTAATTGTTCTCCGTCATTAAGCGTGACGTGCACCAAAAATAATTACAACATCATTAAATCAAAAAAAAAAAAATACACGAAAAGCAATAATAACAAAAACATAAAATATAAATATAGAAATAGAAATATAATAGAAATAGAAAGATAATGGAAACAGAAACAGAAAAATCAATTAAACAAAACATCATCATCAAAGAAATCCTGCTCTGCCCACTTAACCTTCATTCGTAATTTTAAAACAAACATGTAAACGACATGCCAAAAAACAGACCTTCTATGAGAAACCTGCAATGATAGCAGGAACCACCACTCACCATGTGAAACAGAACAGTTGAAATAGTTCCATACCAGAAAAATATGGTTGCCAATGCTGGAATCTTCTCTTTTTGATCTATCTCTATTCTTGAAACTTGATTTTCTTCAGTCCAAATATCAAAACTTCCGACGCATCGAATATATTTAGTCAATAGCGTACACAAGCATTTGGAAGAATGGTTAAAAAAAAAAAAAAAAAAAAATCTGGACGACAAACCATATCTGCATTTTCTTCTTCATTTCTTGAAATTTGCTAAAATGATGACTTTTAAGAATAATTCCCAGTGACCTGTGGCTGAATCACTTGATGCCGCTTCTGAATTACTTGTTGCGACTATCGAATGGGCCTGTTTCTCTTAGCACGGCAATCATATTCTGCAGGCGAATTTGTGCTTGCATCACCCCTAAACAAAACGCATACTTTCATCGTACAGGATAATTCACACGAAACTGAACCCAAAAATTCTGTTCAAAGCGAACCACTAGGTTCGGTTTAAACAGAATTTTTATCAGTTCAACCGATAAGTCTTCTGAACATTGAACTGGTTCAGTGTTGACCCAGGATGCACCGGGGGACGAAACACAGTGGAGGCGGTGTAATGCTTTGGCAGTGTTCTGCTCTGAAACCCAGGTTCCAGTCATTCATGTGCAGGAAACCATGGCGTCCACCACCTACCTAAACCTCATCGCAGACCACGAACATCCGTTCATGGCAACCGTATTCCCCTCTGGTTGTACCTTCTTTGAGCAGGATAATGCGCATGGCGCACTGCCCGGATTGTGCGAGGATGGTTCGGGGAACATGAGAAGACTTCAGGGTATTGCCCTCGCCTCCAACTTCCCCAGACATCAATCCAATCGAGCATCTGTGGTTTGTGTTGGAACAGCGCACCCATTCCGCGGCGGTTCACGCACGTAACTTCAAGGGTTAAAGGATAGGATTGTTATGCGTTGGTACCAGATACCACAAGAAACCTTTACAAATATATATATAATTATATATTTATATATATATATATTTAATATATATATATATATATAATTTTTTCCAGGAAAATCCTTTTGTTTTGACATGATGGTGGCTATATAGTCTTCAGATGAAAAGTCCTCATAACAGTTCCTCACATCCTACAAGGGATTCCAACCCAGGTCTTTTCCTCTGCAGGTTAAATAATATCGTAATGGTAGTGCATTATAGACAGCGCTGATTCAATCGACGTACGACCGATGTTTTATTGATTTGGATCGGATCTCAACGTATAATTTTTTTTTTTAATATTCCAATTTCGGAAGTATATGATTTAAATGTCTTCTATTTCTAATATATTTAAAATATACCTTAGAAGCAATAAATAATCGTTGCATCACTGGATAAATGATTAATTTTTATTGCAAGCGCATTACAAGTTTTCTAACTTTTTTTTAAAAAATAATAATTGAAAGAAATCAAAATAAGTTTGTTAGTTACAAACTTATTCATTCGACTCTGTTTTGAAATTCAGTAATAAATGTGACACAGTAGTAGTACGCATGTGAAAATATTGTTTTGCAACAGATTAAATGAAGTGTAGTTTATTTTAGACTTCATTTGTTGTTCAATATAAACAACATGCGATGCATAATTTATATTATATCAATACTATTCAAGATAATCATGTCTTGCGCTGCTTAAGGGTCAAAACTGTTTAACTGAGAGGAGACCTCCACATAGTCTTTAAAGGAATGCTGAGAACCGGCCAGGGATTCTGATCTGATGTCCAATCCTCACCTTCTCGTGATGAGGATTAGTTAGTGAGTTAGCTACTAGTTAGTTATCTACCCTGTTAGTTATCTACGTAGATACTGAACGAATAAAGATGGGCTGGAAATTTGGGATTTAGCCGAACAAATTGCATTCTTATTGGCTTAAGCCACAATATAAAATATTGGTACAACATGACAGAATTTCATGCCGGCTGGGGCGTTAAACAAGGCCCCCGTTGTTTTCCCAGGAAACTAGAGCCAACAGCGAAAAGTCAGCTACTGGAACAAATTCTAAAACACACCTCAACTCAACATCACCAGAGTTCAGGATAGGTATTATCAACATAAGAAGCATGACTAACGAAGAAATGGAGCTAGCTGAGGAATTGGATAAGTACAAGATCGACATAATAGGGATGATTCAAACAAAAATGACAAAAACTAGTGAGATCTTTCTGAGCTTTTTTGTTCTTGTTGAGCAAAATGTTATATTCATGCAATGACAATCAAGGAAAAGAAGGAGTAGCAACCAACACTAAATATGAAGCTAATCTTCTTGAATGTTAGGCAATTTCAAGTAGAGTGATGTGGGTAAATATCAGAATGGGAACTGGATAATGAGACTTATTTGCGCCTGCGGCCCCACAGGAGGTTCTACTAATGTAGAAGTGGAGGAATTTTTTGAGGCTTTAGAGAAAGCCTCAAAAAATTGTGTTTTCCTGAAGAAAACACAATGAAAAATGAAATGTTTGTCCTTGTTGGGGAACTAAATAGCAGAGTTGGAAATGATTTTCAGACAAACAAAAATATTTTGGGAAAATTTGGAGAAAAGAGCAAAGCTAATAATAATGGCAAATACCTGTTGGATTTCTGCTCAGGATATGGGATGGTTATTACTAACACTATGTTCCAACATAAAAATGTGCATAAATTCGCACGGAGGGAAGAGGCCAGGAATAAGAAAAGTCTCATTGACTGTGTTATTGTTGATAGTGATGTTTTCTCCCTTGTGCAGGTACATTAGAGTGTACAGAGGATTTGAAATTGAAAGTGATCACCATTTAGTCTTGAGCAGGAAACAATTGAATCTCTATTGAAAGGAAGAACATGTAAGAACGTTTTAAAGCGAATGAAAGTTGAGCAGCTCTCAGATGTGAACTATAGACTAAAATACACAAATATTATTCAAGAAAGAATGAAAGAAGTTCGAGAACAGGAACCACACCTTGGAGATTCAATGGCAAGTCCCGAAGAAAACATTGATTGATTCAGCCAGAGATCCGTGCGGTGAGCTTGTCTGCAAGGATATAAAAATCAGAACTCCATGGTGGACACAGGAAGTTTAAGAGGCAGTGAAGGAAAAGAAGAAGAAAGCCAAATGTTCCTGGCACATAGGTCAGCTTGTGCTCTTAGAAAATCCAGAGACAAATGTAAGAAAACTAAACATTGTGGAAAACTAGCTAAGCAAAATTCATGGCAAGACGTTGGTTAGAACATAGAAATAAATATCAAGAAGGTGGCAAGATATTCTGGAAGTTATTGAAAAAGCGCAAAAATTGAGAAAAGAGTGCTGTAAAAGGAGTTAGAGATGATAAAGGTAACATGAAAACTGGAGAAAAAGTATCCTTGATGTATGGAGTAATTACTTTGAAACATTTCTAAATCAAACAAGAAGTGATGACAACAAAGTGGTAAAAAGCACTCAACAGACATGCAAACAGGGATACATATCCATATTTGAAGTAGAAAAAGCCATCAAAAAAACCAGAATGTGGAAAGGCAGCTGGAATAGATGATATTCGACCAGAAATGCTCAAGTATGGAAGTATAAAAGTCTCACAGTGGTTGCATTACATAGTTCAGAAGCTGGACAGAGGGACGAATTCCAGATGATTAGAGTAGAGCTCTCATAGTACCCATACATAAAAAGGGAAATAAAACTGAATGTGAGAATTACAGAAGTATTTTTCTACCGAGTTTTCCTGGTAAGATTTATGCAAGTATACTTGAGAAGGATTGTGGAAGAGAAGCTTGATGAAGAACATTCTAGATTCAGGCCAAATGGAGACTTTCAGGATCAGATTTTCAGTTTACGACAAATTGTTGAGAAATCATAGGAATATATCAAATATCTGTATTTAAGTTTTGTCGATTTGGAAAAGGTATATGACAAGGTGCCAAGAGAGAAGCTATTCAAAACACTACAGTTATATGGTGTAAATGGGGCATTATATCAAGCAATACTTAGTCTTTATTTGAGTTGTAAAGTTAGAATTTAGATTTGTCTAACACCAGATTTAATGTTAAATCTGGTGTTAGACAAGGATGTACATTATCCCCTCTGTTATTCATTATCTATATGGATCACATTATGAAGGAAAGTGGTATTAAACATGATATCAAAATTGGAGATGTTAATCTCAGCTCTTTACTTTACAATATAATATTAAAAACGAGGATATTAGAAAAGAACTTGACATTGTCAGCATCCAGGAACGAGTTAGTAGAACTAATCTCAGGTGGTATGGTCACTTAAACAGAATGGGAGAGGAAAGGTTAGCAAAACAAGTGTTCTTTGCCAGGTTGGCCGGAAAAAGACCCAGAGGAAGACCAAGAGAGATAGGTGGATTGATACAATAAAAAGTGCCTTAGAAAATAGAAATATAAGATCTGATAATGTTGGAGTTTTGACATATAACAGATTGATTTGGATAAAAATTGTAGATAGCAAGTTAGTAATGATGTAATTTTTTATGTAGTACTATGAAATCCTGTAATGAAGTCAAACCCTTAAGAGTACATATCAGAATTGGATGATGATGATGATGATAATCATGTTTTGTCAAAAATCTTTTGACTGGACATACAAGAATTATCTGTTCACGATTAAGTTATGCCAACCTTACTTAAATAAATCCTGTTTATCACTTGAAGTTACCTTATATTCGGTCGAACTTGTGCTTAATTTTCTGAAGATCAGCTTTGGAATTGTCTCAAGTTGTGAAATCAAAATGTTCATTTATAATCAGCTATCTTCGGAATGAAAAATTTCTTTGCGTTTGTCTTAAAAATAAGCCGCAGGAAAATAGTTCACTGTAGAAAAAGTACCAAATTGTCGAAATACGAACAGTAAATTAAATTTGGCCGTCCTGGTTGACTGACTGGTTAGCGTATGAGCTCTGTAACCAACAGGATGCAGGTTCGAATCCTGCCTTGAGCATCGATGTTTACGAGTGTCTTTTATATATTCTGAAATTCTGATATATTCTCAGAATTTCAGACCGAATCAGAATACAGTGAAGGAGTGTCCTCCAAACTATATATATACAGTCACTTTTAGGCCTCAAATAAGAGCACAGTGATGAGGGAAATAAGCGATGATTGTTGTCCCAAGACCCAAATGGCCATGATTTTGTATTGCTTTACTGTTTCAAGAATCATGGCATTGTAATAATTTTACACGATGCTATTCCCCTTGACTTATCTCGGAAACCAATTACTGTAGAGAGAGAGTGTCTGACTAATCTTATTACAAGACTCATTACGGCTCAAATTCGTACTGCTCTAGTTTCTGTTCTAAATGGAATATTATCGATTAGCAAATTTCGTCCGACAGAATTCAACTGGGCATTAATTCACTGGGGCACAGCCTGCCAAATTTTTATCCTTAAATGCAATTATCGAAAGAACTAGAGTACACTGGAACAAAAAAGACCGAAAGAAAACAGTTTAATTAATTTCATTCTTCACCTTCTCTATGTGCAAGTTGCATCGTTCAGCTGTTTCTTTCCAAAATTTAAAATCTTCTAATTTCATACATTGTTTTATGCTTTCCTCAAAATTACAGGCTGAATCAGGATAAAGTGGAGTGGCTTCCAGACTGCAGATTGGAGTTTGGTGTTTTTTTATGAACTTGCTTCTGATCCACTGAGAAACTCATCTGAATCGGACTAAAAGGAGAGGAGGAGGAGGAAGAAGAGGATACGCGGAGCTCTTTTTTTCTATATAAGACTATACTATTTAAGACAGGTACTATTTAAGGTAGACTAAAAGTTTACATTCTAGACGAACTAAAATAAAAGAGGATAGCGGAATACTTTTTTCAAGGCGCATCTCTCAACTAATTTCAACCAGTTTTGGAATTTTGTCGTCTCGAATGGTTTTATGGTTGCTCTTATAATTTCAGCATACCGACTAATATGAGGAGATTGCAAAATAAAGAAAGAAAGTAATCATAGGCATTACTTCTGGGAAAATTCCCATGTTACTCTTCTAAGTAAATATTTATTTTATGACTATTTAGCTTATTTTTGTTTAGAAGAACTCCTTTTTTATATATGTCATTAGCTTTTTCCTCAAATTTTAGGGCATTACCGATGTTTTATATGGACAGAAGACATATGAAGAATATATAGAAAAAAAAAACCGGACATATCCTTGTAGGATGTTGTTGACTGTCTTTTGTTGACGATGTACATTCATTGTTGAAGAGAGGAAGTATGACCTGAACGGAAGTGGGGGAATGAAATGTGGGGTTTGAGAGATCTGGGAGATTTATTGATGAGGCAAGAGATGAGAACTTTTTTGAAAAACCCGTTTTTTTTATATTTTTAAATTATTAAAGGGTGGGCAGAGAATGCTTTGGAATGGGGTGAACATAGAAATTTTAGCTGAAGGAGAAGGATATTATGGGATAAGATCAGGGGTGGGAGAACGGGCCGTGAGCTGTTTCGACAGTGCGTCTTCTTCGGAGCTCGTAGGGGGAAGTGGAGTTCCCTTAAATTATTTCGCTTGATCGATTTTGGCCAGTTATTCCTTGACGAAGTGACATTTATGAAAAAAGAAAATCTTATATTTAAAAGAAAAGCAAGATGTACCCAAAAAACAGGTTTGTGTGTGTGTGTGTGTGTGTGTGTGTGTGTGTGTGTGTGTGTGTGTGTGTGTGTGTGTGTGTGTGTGTGTGTGTGTGTGTGTGTGTGTGTGTGTGTGTGTGTGTGCGTGCGTGCGTGTGTGTGTGTGTGTTCGGGGGGAGGAGGAACTGTGCGCTTGGAAACGGCTACTTAGCTCTAACATCACTGTTTTAATTGCTAATAATGTAAGTTTCTCCAGAAATTCTAGTAATTTTATGAGTTGCATAATATAATGCAAAAATATAACATCAATTAAGAAGCAGCATTTAAATTGCAGTGACCTTCTGCTCTCTCTGTGCTTCGCAATCTTTTTACATAGGGCATTTTTATTTATTTGCATTTTTAGAGACTCTATAGCTCAGTAAATATAAACTAAGCCTCTTGATGAAATATATCAAATAATTTATGGTTTTTATCTGTCATATAAAGATTATTTTAATCTAAACGGCAGCGTTCCATCCTTATAATTATTGACTACTTCAAAACACACACACACACACACACACACACACACACACACACACACACACACACACACACACACACACACACACACACACACACACACACACACACACACACACACACACACACACACACACACACACACTTGTGTGTCCTTTATTTTGAAGAATGACTGGCGTGTTGTTTTTTTCTTGTTATACTTTTGTTTTTTGAATATGAAAACAGTAAGACAGAATTAAAATATATTTTAAAAAATATTGTTTCTTCATCCTATTAAATTTGTGGTGAAAATTTCATCTCTCTCTCCCTCTCTCTCGCTTATTTATGCTTTAAGAAAAAACCTGGATGTACATTATTTCAAAAATAATCAAAGTACGGATTAAACTGTTTCAAATACAGTGAGTTGATTTTTTTATGTGCAAGTGCGCTTCTGCTTCATTTGCAGTCGTATGAAAAGACTACTACATTTTGAGTAATATGAACGACTTTATGTGTTTCGCTCCCTTAGAAACTTTTATTTCTTCTCGAAATAGAAACTACATTTCAAGCTCAGTGCCATTTACAGTAGTATTCGCCCCCGTATTACTTTTTCCGTTCCTTCAGCAATGAACTTCTCAAAGCGTGTCAACAATTTGAAAGCGATCAACTAGAGATCAGCATAGGCTGCAGTTACAGAACAAAATAAAAGCTTCAAAACCGTGGTGAACTACTTGTCACAAACGGTGCGGGGAAAAATTGGTTTCCTGCAGTCGACCCATTTGGCCACTTCTTTCCAACCGCTTGTTCCGACAGGCAATCAAGATTTGATATCAGACTCCAGTTCCCTTAATTATTTTCATGCCGGGCTACTGAAAGCGATGCCAGGTCGTGAGTGAGATCGAAAGATCAATTTATCGAACACCATGAACAACCACGAACACCAGGTCTCCACAGATGGGAAGCACTACTGTCCGGGAAACGACCTGATATAGGCCTTCTAGCAAACGCAAGTCTCAGCGGACAGAGTACCTTAGGCGCTTTCCGCCTGCCTCAGTATCTTTCTGCTAAGGTGCTATAAAAATTTCTTCTGTATTCGCTGCAGCAGCCGTAAAGTGACCTTACCTTTAGTCTCTGGCCTCAATAACCATAAATCAAAGAGAATTGGCAAACAGTTTGCAGATGGTATCAACTACATTTGCCTAATAAGAACAAATCTTCATCGCTTATTTTTAAAGACACTCACTTGTTACCCAGATTGCATCGATAGGAACGCAGTAGCAACCGATATGCTTTCTCTTTCTTTTTCATTTAAACAAACCTATTATGATGTTGCTATGGCATTTCTGATATGAAAAATGATAAATGAAGCCATTTCTAGAGCTAAACGAAACTGCACTAAAACAATGATATGTGCTTTAATTCCAATTTGATCCTCTGAGCGCACTCGCATAACTTTGTATGTACTTCGATCAGGAAATCACAGTTTTGAATCTCGTCTGAGAGGTACGGTATATTCGTAATAAATTTTCAGCTAGTAAGTTATCCGACATTATATAGGGTGTTAGAGTTTTTGGCTACTGAATTCTTTTTCATGAAAACAGACACCCGCCAGTATAAGTAATTAATAAATAATTACAGATAATTGCATAACAATTTGCAATTGTTATTACATATATCTTTACTATTCTTAAATAAGAAAACAAAACATTGGAACCACTTAATTTCCAGGTTCTGTAGTGATTACTGTTTGTACAAGTATTGATAAGATCGAAATTCAACCTAGCGTGCGTTCAGTCTTCTAAACAACTTACCAAATTTAAAGAGCTTATATACACTTATAAGACAAAACATTGAACATTAAGACCACCCCAACCTGTTTACAGCCCATCAGATTACACAGTATATGTATATATTACACACACACACACACACACACACACACACACACACACACACACACACACACACACACACACACACACACACACACACACACACACACACACACACACACACACACACACACACACACACACACACACACACACACACACACACACACACACACACACACACACACACACACACACACACACACAAATTTTGACAAAAGTACTTTAGCTGAACTGAAAAACGTGGGATGGTAGTTGGGTGTCAAATCAGTCCGTGACATTGCTATCTGTCTCAGTATACCGACATCTACATTTGCTTATGTCATTCACAGATGGAAAGTGCTACTACAGCAGAAAAGGCCCTAGGAGGCTACCGACACTGACTGACCCGATCGACAAGTTCGGTAGTAGCATTGAGGTGTTTCAGTTGGACGGTGCTTGGTCCATTGGCGAACTCGCCGAAAACCATAAAGTCTAATCGCTATATGGACAACTTCATACTTCCGGTGCTGTAGAAGTACTTCGGCAGTGACCCTTGAATGTTTCAGCACGACCATGCTCCATGCTTCACTGTGTGTCTGAAATTGGTTTCCACAAAACAAAGTTGAAGTGCTGGACTGGCTGGCTCAAAGTGCAGACCGCAACCTCGTCGAACATCTTTGGGACAAATTAGAATGCCGAATTCCCTACAGACCACACCGGCCATCATCAGCATCAGCAATTGGGGGAAAGTTTCGGGCGAGGAATGGAAGAATATTGCTGTTGCGACGATTCAGAAATTGGTTGAAAGCATGCTCCGAAGGGCAGTTGCTATTTTTTTTTTATCACAACTGCATGTCTAGACACTTTTATAAACATTATCTGTGTGTGTGTGTCTATCAATATATCTATCTATCTTCTGCCACTAGAGGTCTCTCTCTCTCTCTCTCTCTCTCTCTCTCCACAACCTTAAGAATGACAACAGCTCAAGTGCCAGTAAATTTAACAAACTTCTACAAAGATGCCCTTCGACGATGGAAGAAGCTAAACCTCCAGCACACAGTGAAGACAGCATCCCTACCTGAAATCCTCATGGAACCCATCTTTCACAACACGATGGTAAGAAGCCCGATCACTCAGAAAGAGTTTTTCTTTCCTCCATGGAGCTGGCAAAGCGTGAGGATCTTGGGTGACATTCTTTCTCCAAGCCTCACCTGGCGCTTTCCAAATTCTCTCGAAAACCTGGAATATGGGAATCAGTCTGAGCAGATTGACAACGTAAAGGCCGCTTTTCAAGCCGCTATGCCTGATAGCATAACAGAAGAGGGGCTTAGCCCTCCCAACTCAGAAGATCTGGCGCCTATCTTTCTGATAAAAACCAATAACTCATGGGAGAAACTTATACCCAGCAACACCAACAAGATCTACAGCACTCTAACACAACAGTCGAACCAAAAGCACTTTATTGGAAAATCCTGCATCATCGGATCAAACACTATTTCAATGGGATCTACCATATCGCACAAGAGCCATCAAACCTGACGCAGATATTCAGTGGAGAATGTGGCACAATATATTACCCACTCCTACTATATTACGAAAATTTAACTCAAACGTCTCAGATAACTGCCTGTTCTGCTACCAATTAGGAACAGTCCGCATATCTACTTGGAATGCCCAGTCAACACCCAATTAATCAGTTTGTCTCGGGAAACGGCAGCTCTCACCTGTGGTAGTCTTCATACAGAAGAGAAATATTTCAATCTCGTCCATGCGGAGTCAAATAACCATTCATTTTGCAACTACCTTTTCATCACCGCGAAAGCGGTAATATACAACTTCTACCTCAGACATACAAGGCCAGACAGCACAGCAACTTCACAGAGAGAGGCAACTGACCAACTCACTTCAGCCTTCCAACAAAAGGTGAGAAGTCGGATCCTACACGAGTATCACCACCACAGGCAATACAACACCTTAGATCTTTTCCACCAAGACTGGAATCCACGGAATCAACTCCTGGCTGAGCAGGGCGACTGCATTATAATTCACTTTCCAGCATAGAAGTGACACATCCCCCCCCCCAAAGAAAGGGGAAAGAAAGAAGGATTGTTGTGCTTAACAGTGCGAAAATTAATCAGCTGGCACTCTTATGTAAATAGACAATATTGTGCAATATAAACTCCTATGTTCTTCCACTTTTATGATCATATACAGTATCATGTTAGAATAACTCTTAATGGCTTTAATTTAAAAAAAAAAAAAAAATGTAATTTGTCTTTTAAGTGACTTCGATGTAACATATCTCAACAAGAATATGAGCATGTAACCTCTCTGCCTGACTGCAGAGAACCAAAAACCGGTTAATCCTGTAAATAAGATTGTTATGTTCACAATACAAAAAAAAAAAAAAAAAAATATATATATATATATATATATATAGAAAGTGTTGTTCTGGTGCTTATGGCTCTTTACTCGGCTAAACTCAACAATCGCCGTCCTATGAAATGACATAGCACGGCGCCGATTTCGAACATTTCGAATTTCGTAAACATTTCAAAAAGTCATTAAAACATTCTTAAAATGATTCTCTCATTCTCCTTATAAGCGAACGCTCATTTCATTGCTCATTTACAAATTATGTATTTTAAAAATAAAAATGTAGACTTTTTTCACCTTTTCATAAGCATTTTTCATCGGAGTTCAAATTTTATTTTCATATCTTTACTAATCTAATATTTGTTTAGCTTTATAATCATCGGCATGCTTATATCTTCCTTAGTATCATCTTTTTCCATTGCTGAATATCATATTCACCCTCTTTCATATTTAATGGTAATTGGCTTCTTCTATTACTCGGTTTTAACTTGATATAAGAGATTGCATTTCGGGATACTTTCTGATCTTATTGTATTTATAAGTGAAAGTGGAATACTTTATGTGTATAGAATATCCAAGGTTTCAAATGTGATATTTATGTTTAATAATAAATAATATGGATTTAACTCTGTAAGAAATTAAAATCACATTTTAGTTTAAAAATAAAGCATATAAAATTTTGCATTAAAAGAAGTTTACTGCATATCTTGGTTCGTCAAGAAATATAATTGCGTTCCATTTGGTTCCAATTCTTTTCATACAGACGCGGCAACCAAGTATTACTATTCTCCTGGCAGCATTTACGACCACTTGTGGCATGCAAAATGATAAATAATGGATGACTCAGAACATCACTCGAGGAAGTTTTTTTTTAAAAAATAAATTAGGAATAGTTAGGAGCATGATGATGATGATGACAGCTAAATGTCACTTATTAATTTGGGGAAATTATTGCTATAATAGCTTTGCTAACTTAACTATGAAAAAAATAATTAGTTCTCTGAGAACATTCGGAATTAATCTGAAAACTATCTTATCCTCCTGTTTTGGAAAATTTTTAGAGTAACTCATGTTCAGGGAAGAAAGACTTGCAATCTTAATGGCACCATTTTTAAAATGATGTCATTTCGAGGCTGTTTTTTAACAACAGAATAAAGTGTAGTGAGCTTATGATGAACGAATTTGACTGTCGATTTCGTGAGAAAAGGAAAACTACAACAGTGCTGAATAATCGTAAATTCAAATTACGATAATGTGATCGACTTTTCTGGTAAAAAGACAACTGTCGAAAAGCATTTCTCCTGAGACAAAGTTGAAGTGGACCTCTCGTCTTGCTGCTTTCGACTTCTTCTTGCCTGTCCTTGTATTCACCAGAGATTCATCGATCAGCCTCTTTTACCGATTTAAAAAATAATGTTAATGATATGATCACGTGATCGAAAAATGTAGAGAACGCTCGAATAATTCTCAAGACCTCATGATTCAGATGCAACACCAAAATATTCTATTGGATTAATTATGATACTGATGATTTTCAAGCTATATTTATCACGATACTGGTAGAAATGTCTAACCTCGCTTTTGCACTTTTCTTTTTTAACAAAAATCCGAGAATGCATTTGTAAACATGATAGAGATTTCCTCGATCGTTTCTTCAATGCATGCTTAAATTCTCAGAAATACCGCAGAAATACAACGTATAAGCTATATTCTGTTTCTGTGTTGTCCTTATTCAGTTTTAGTTTTCATTGGAAAGAAAGATCATGTCAAGTGCTATCGTTACAGCAAACAGAACTTGCTGCTCCTCCTAATCTGAAAAACAAACTATAACCGTATTTATACTGAGATCTATCGATCCTCTCGTACCAAGTACTCAGCAGTGAGGTGATTCGTCGTCGAAATTCAGTCACGTCCAAGCCATTTTCCCCTCCCTCACTTTTATCAACTCCTGTGTCTCCGTTAACTTCTTGAATTGAGAGGCTATCAATGAGACGTTTACTTGGCTGA
Organism: Typopeltis vanoorti; assembly: GCF_054136105.1. Classification (NCBI taxonomy): domain Eukaryota; kingdom Metazoa; phylum Arthropoda; class Arachnida; order Uropygi; family Thelyphonidae; genus Typopeltis; species Typopeltis vanoorti. Next base: position 10,005,104 of record NC_143550.1, read on the forward strand.
AAATAACTTTAACCTCTTATACCCTCCGAGGGCTTTTCGTCAACAACAAGCCACTGTTAAAATATTAAATCTCCGCACTGATACAACCTCGAGCCATTTTTCCAGAAAAACGTTTTCCATACCCAGATGCGTTATGTGGTATGGTTTAAATTTCTACTCTCTAATATAAGAAAGTGGGAAGTTTTTAAATAGAAATCTTAAACTTTTTTCTTAAAAGAACCAGTAGAAAATATGGTCAAATTCGTTAAGCAAATACATCAATCTCAATTTAATTGTTTCAGGCCCGTTTGGCTCCAAGAAAATAAATCTCTACAGAAGTTCTTGAATTGAATGCAAAACAGTCGAGAGCTTATCTCATTTTGTGCTCCTTAATATTTGTCAAACAGAAGAGCACTCATTTCTATAGGATCGAAAATTCCCCCACATCATTGTGATATCACGAGATTAGTAGATTTACCAGAAGAAACGAGAATGCAAGAGGGATGGGGTGAGAAGCTTATCTTATCTTATCCCATCGAACTCTGCGGGGAAACCTAATTTTAACTCATTCTTAAGCGATGTATGCAAAACTTCTCTCATACAAAGGAATTGATAAGCTGCTAAAGAAGAGAAGCACAGAATGTTTTCTAAGCTGCGGAGTTTCATGTGTGCTTGCTAATCATATGATGGTCAACTGTACTGGTCTGTGTGCCTTCATCTTTCAAAAGTACAGGATAGTCATTTATCGTTCGTAAATCCTATACGGGAGGGAAGGTACTGTGTAAAAAAGATATACAATAAATTTACAAATAAATGTGCGCGCGCGTGCGCACACACACACACACACACACACACACACACATAGAGAGAGAGAGAGCGAGAGAGAGAGAGAGAGAGAGAGAGAGAGAGAGAGAGAGAGAGAGAGAGATGCGTGATAAGTAATATCTTCTCGGCATATGAGTGGCAGAAAGTTCACAAGTTTCGTGCCTTAATGTAATCTCTTAGTGAAGCCATATTATTTCATCGATGTTGATCTTCTAAAGACATTTCCAGACAGCCCTTCTTTTCCCAACAGCCATCTCACTTGTGTTGCCCATTTAGTAGTTGCTAGTGTCGCACTGTCATGGCATAGTCGCCGACGCCATTCATCATCGCCCAAATATATAGCTGAGTACCTCGGAGCTCTTCCATAAAGGAGTTGTCGCCGGCTCCAGATGAGGGTCCCCGCGTGTCGGTTGAGCGCACTCCCTCCGCCGACGTCCGTCGACTTGTGGCTGTGCTCTTCATCATGCCAGCCTCTTTGCAGGTCTCGCGGATGTTTTGATAAACGGTTTAATTAGACGGTACGTGGTCGCGCTCCAGTCACTTGTGAAAAATAACGTCAATAAAGATGTCACTCACGCACGCAGGTTATCGAGAGAAATGGTGCACTCGGCTGTCGACAGAGTGATACGATCGGCTGACTGGATCGTTGCTGATCTTGACAGAGTCGAGCCCAGAAATTTGAGAGATAAGTCTCGCAGCTGCGAGTGAACATAAACACTTCCCTCTTTATACAGTCCCAATATCTCGCTATCGCCGAAGCCAGGTGGTCACAGAAATAGACGAGCTGACTAAAAGAGGCTTCTCTGCTGTCATAGTGCTATGAAAGTACGAACAATGTCGTGTTTAGACATGAAAAACATATTTTATTTTCTATGTTTTTCCCACATAGTTCGCGGCTGCTTTTAAAAGGAGAATCATTATAGACCACATTAAGCATAACCCTGAAATACGCAAAGCCTCCATTTTTCATCTAATATCGTTATTGTTTTAAATTTCGAAAAGCTGTTTTAATTTTCAATCTTCCTTTTCTAGCGAAGAGTCATTTAAGCAGAGCATTTTCTTATTTCCATACACAGTACATCAATAAACGAAAGACATCTTAGGCCAGTACCACACACCTTCAAATCAAGCTATCTGCGATAAAAAGAGGCGACGTACAGAATTCTTAAAAGTCCTTCAACCTCTCCCCTCCTCTTCTGCTCTCTGTTTTTTTCCTGAGTTATCATAGGTAAACACATCTGCTTATTTTCCGTTTGATGCTTCTTTTGAAAGAAAATCGTCGCTTTCTTCTCGTGCTTTGCTGTGGTTCCACTAACAAGACGAAGATAATGGCTTTCATTTTAGAAGAAATACAATTCAAATGAATGTTAGACTGTGACTAGATGAAGGGGATGAGAATACGGCAGATGACCGCCACAATCTTATGATAGTGAGAAATGATCGATAAAGAAAAAAAAATCATACTCATCTGCATAAAGAAGGTCGACTAACTTATGGATCAACTAAAATGTCTAAAATCTGTCTCTAATTTATTTGAAATTCGAAATATCTTTATTCTTTCTTCAGCTTTCTAGGGTCATAAAATTTATTACAGGCTACGCAGGCACCCTACAGAAAATATCTGCGCAATCACTGCTCAGAATCCCTTCTGTGCAGTGATTGCACAGACAAGTGATTGCATCTGTAATGAAATCTACAAGCAATTGTGCAATGACAGTGTTCAGAAAAATTTAATAAAAAATATGATTTTCTTGTAAAGGTGATTTTTTATAAATATAATTGAGAATACAACAGAATGTGTTGAACTGAAAAATATAAATTTATAATATCTTTTTAAAACAATAAAATTATTACTTTTATGCTAGCTATGACATTTTGTATTTTGCAAAGAAGTGATCAAAAAATTCAGAAATTTTTTCATACTGTACTCGCGAGCTTTAGAACTCAGAGCAAGTAAGTGTTTTCAGTCTTAAAATTCCTAAAAATTAAGACAAACTTCGTGCTCTAAAAATAATTTTAGAAACTATTGGTTTGTTTATGTATAACGCTTGCATAGGAAACCTGAAAACTTCGTAATTTGGTGTCCGATTCTGATGTGATAAAAAGAAGCGCCTTTAAAGTGAAATTCAAGGTGAAATAGGTGCTTTCGAATTTTTTTTTTAACTATGAAATAATGTTAGTGAATCTAAAATTTTAATATAATTTTATCCAAATGTTTTTAGATAAAGACGATCGGTCTTGTTGAGCCCGAACAATCAATAAAATGACTTAAAGTACAAATCAGAGCACACTTTTTCTGAAGGTTCTGCGCTTTTCTTGAGACTTATTGCATTGACCGCCTGTGGATGTTTGGTGACAGGTTATTTGCGATTGCTCTCACATGCTCCATTTAGTGGATTTTTTTTAACAATTTAACATCGGCCATGTCGCCTATTTTTACGTCCTTATTACTAACTTCCATTATTCATCCAACACTCTCAAACACTTGTCGGCTCCTTCCCTTGACTACTCAGCACTAAAAGTATATTGGTTTCAGCTCCAGCGCAGCATTCCCCCAAAGGGAGTCGAACGACTGAATTCCTCACAGACAGCGATCCTCTCTCCAACTACACAGTAGGTTTTAGGGGCTAATTTTTCTTGGCGAAATCCACTCTCCCGAAACAAAAAGCACCCTCACGCGCAAGCGAACGAGCAGTGTGAAGTGACGATGTTGAAATGATTCGGTCAAATATTCAAGACTTGTAGACGTGACTGGAGGCTGCACCTTCACAAGGGATTTCTTTTATTTCACGACCGTCTCCTGACTGCGCAAACATCGAACAACGCGTGTGGTGTCACACTCATCAGCGAAACAGCGACGAATTTTACTTGTCAAACGACAAGCCGCTTCTAGAATGGAGAAGGTTTCAAACTCCGTCTCAGCCTAAAGCGTCGAAACACCTCGACGGAATCCCTTGAGTAAGATCAGGCTTCCACCACGAGGACCTGATCGCCGGCGCTACTATTAGCTTAAAAGCCATACTGAGGCAGCGACGTAGGTTAATACGGCACTACTCGCCAGGGATATTCCCGCTGCTGCTGCTGCTGGCCTCTCGGAACAGCTAAAACGCTTAGAATTGAAGGAAAGTGTAGCATCCTCTTCCCCCTCGCTCTCCTTCCGCTCCTGACCTTTTTTCTTTTTTCTTTTTTTTTTTTTGCTGACAACCGACAGTACTACTTCGCAGCTAATTCCACCCGTTTGGATCAATGACTAATGCTTTGGAGACGAACGTGATTTGAACACTACAACAACTTCTTTCTCTGTTAGTAGTTGCAGATGGATGCGTAAGAAACACAAGACTCACGTTTACCTTGACAAGGGGACTGTTGATACATCGTTCTATAACGTATCACAAGAAAGAAAGCACGCATGCAAAGAGATGTTAGCTAAGTACTCGAGACTTCTAGCCGTTAGCAAAGAGCTTTGCATTATAAGAAGAAAGGATTTAATTTAAAATATTTTTCTCTCTCTTCCTCCCTCTCCGAGATGGTGCAAGAAACACTAGCATTTAAGTGTTGGGCTCTTGACTACCCTAAAATTAAGTGAAAATGTTCACGAATATGAAAACAAAGGAATACGAACATTTAATAAAAATTGACGGAAAATGAGGATTTAAGAAATTCCTTTAGACAATTTTATCATCTAAAGAAATCGCTCTTGTACTTTGCCTAATGCAGAAAATATAACAAGCAAAGTAACCATTTTAATTATCTGAAACTTTTTATTGTATTTAACCTTTCTTTTCTTCTTGCTTTGCAAATCTCATGCATAGTTCGATCACTGGAAATATTGCAGTTAATCATGATCGCAACATGATTATTCCAAAGAATTTTGCTTTCTGGAGGAATATGAAACATTTCATAATGTGAAAATTGTATTTAGTATTACAATTAGTATTTAGTATTTACATATAGAATTAGTATTTACAGTTGTCACTGTCATATTACGTTTTTTTTTCTTTGAGGAATGGCTGCACATACATCGTTCTTTAACGTATCGCAAGAACGAAAGTACGCATGCGAAGAGATGTTAGCTTAGTAGAGTACGCCCGCAGATACGAGACCCTTCGACACTTCTGCGTATGTCAAAAGAAGGAGAATCCATTCCAATAATAGGGTAATCAATCCGTATTGTGAAATGAGTGTTTACTATTACACGTCGAAAAATTAACTACTCTTTTATGATTATTGTAGTTTTTAAAGTGGTAACTATTTTGCTTGTATAACAGTTGGAAAATTTTATGTACAAAGCACGTGATTTCGCGTGTTAATGACAAATTCGTACATCGCCTTATTTCTTTCTCCCCTTCTACACGAATTGACTCTTCTTGGCATTCTGCCAACGAGAGCTCTCGCTTCTGTGGTTGGACTATACTCGAGACTTTGAGGCCGTTAGCAAAGAGTTTTGCATTATAAGGAGAACGGATTTAATTTAAAATATATTTCTCTCCCCACCCTCTCCGAGATAGTACAAGAAACACTAGCATTTAAGCGTTGGGCTGTTGACTGTCCTATCACAAAAATAATCGAAATGATTAATTGGCTTAGAAACGTGTTGGTTGGAAGTTCAATATTATGAGACAAAACCTCCTCGTCAAAAATGCTTCCTTAACAAGTGTTAAGGAAGCATTTTCGCTAAGGAAGACTTCCTTAGCGTGTTATATTTCGATTTTGACAGGAGCGTCATGTTTATCTGCAAAATGTATTGGAAATCAAAACCTAGGATACCCTTAGACGTTATCATAACTGTACTTGAGCATTTTGGACTGTATGCAATTCCTCCTATGCGATGCATGTCATTCTAAGTTGACTTATAAGTTCTGGATGAACTTCTAAAGGCAGCATTCCGATAAAATGCTTATTCTGGCTGTAAAATCAAACTGAATTTAATCGATTTTATTAGTCGAAACTTACTGAGTCATAATGTTGTATGTTTCAAAAGCCTTTCCAGTTCCACATTCTGTAAAAACAAAAAAACAAAAAAAAAAAAGAAAGAAAGAAAGAAAGAATTTAGTAATAGTTTTTTTTTGAATAAAAATACTATTGTAGGTTGTAGATGTAACGGAGGCTAAGCTGTAGAAAAGAGATAGATGGAACAAAAAGCGATAGGAGAAGCAGTTCATTGGGATAAATTTCCAAATACAAAAACGATGTTGATCAGATGCTGCTTGTATTATTGTAAGCTTTAAGGAAAGAGATCGGTGGGGTGGGGGGAGGGAGAATGATGTATGCTATTTCAGTGGAACAACTCCCATAGAAGTGCCTGTAATACAGAAATGAAGTAGAAGTACACAAGAGACAGTGGTCCCATTCTTGGTTCTCTTACACATAACAGCCAACTGAATTAGAGACTTATTTAATTCCGTGTGAACCTCCTTTAGCAACTGCCAATACCTTTCTCTTCAATTCCTCGCGCATAGTTCGGTGAAATACAGGTCAGGAACAGCTTTCATTAAATGCTTCGGTTAATTGCTGTACACAGGAAATTCTGTTTGTCTGTACAAGACGATGACGATCTCAATGTGGGTTATTTTTCCACTGATTAAACACTGAGGATATTTTGGTTTTGAGAAACCAGTCAGTTCTGCTGTTTTCAGAATCATTCCTCCAGCTAGAGGGGCACCCACAATTAGCAGTTTATCGAACTCCTAAAATTCCTTTGCTTTTCCCATTGTGATCAACGCTGTTGCTAACCAGCAGCATTCATAAATAGTTGCCTAGAACACGTAGCTACACACGTGACCAAGTATTCTGCATATACGCTGCTTAAAAGACGTTTACGTATATCTGCATAAAGATTTCTAATTCAGTGGCCGGTATGTGCAGCTTCAAGAATTGGTATGGAAGATTCTGATACACCATTCCAAATGTAAAAACAGCATAACAGTTTCTTTGGGAGCGAAGGTGGGGGGGGGATTTTAGATTTGCATCGTTAGTAGCCCAATAGATGAAAACAAAAATCTCGAGAAGCAAAGGTCCCTAAATTGTTTGGTAGTGGACGAAAATACAGATGTGTTCGCTTTGTTTCGGGAAAAGTTAGAAGTAAATGCTACCCAAGAAGATCAACCGGGTCTTGCCTAGCGAGCTGAGTTTTATCAGGTCCTGAGACTTGTAACTCAATTAAATTCAATAGAAAAAAGAGGGCTTCGTGGATAAATGTATCTTTTCCAGTCGCCCACCTACAAATGAAACCTATATTCAAAATAAGCATTCAAACTATCTCTTTAATGGGCAATTATAGACCGATTTACAAATATTTTTAATTTTGCTTCCTCAAAAGAAACATATCATTCCATGAACAAACGTATTCGATTATAATAAACTGTGGGAAAAATAGTGACTGTCTGTAACATTATGTTACACTTTATTAATTAAACTTTTATGTTTGCGAGCAGATGAAAATTATCGTCTTGAGCAGCAAAGGATATCTGCAACAAACAAGTATCAAAATGATTTTAGGAAGATGACGACGGAAAATTTTAGATATGGAGCAACATATTTTGTCAAGATCAAAATTAATAAAGGTTTTAAACTACGTTCGCCTTTTGTGTTTCAAAACCACAAACTTCATTAATTTCATATCGAAAGATATTTTTAACTTTTCTAGAATAAATATCTTTCGATAGGAAATTAATGAAGTTTGTGGTTTTGAATCATCATCATTTTAATGATGATTCTGAGGAATGTGGGATATCTATAATACAGCGCAGGGGCGCGCCAGTAGTGTCGCGCGTGTGTGAAAAACTTTAGTTGGCGCCCCTATACCCCTCCCACCCAATAAAAAAACACTTTATAAAAACGTCATTTTTAATATTTGATGCCAATAAAGTGAGTATTCCATTTTGAATTTTATCTCCTAAATAGGAGGGCATATTTTTAAAGTCAGGATCATTAGCTACACGTCGCGTGTGTTCCGATATAAAAGGATGAAACTTTTCTAACATCTCAATCAGGGTGACCACCACTGGTACATTCGTACTAGATCTAGTACTTTTTATAAATGTTTAGTGTTCTAGTACGTTCACCAACAGATCTAGTACTTTCGTCCTTCCTTCCTTCCGAATAATAATAATAACAATAACAACAACATGAGAGTTAGACATATGAATTTAATATTTTTGTCTTCTCCCACCTCCCCATATGTCATATTCAGTGATACAAGAATGATTTCTCTTTTTCTTTACCCCCCCCCCTCCTCAATCCCATATTCACGCAACCGGACTGACATCAACCAATAAAAATATATTCTTCGCTATTCAAACACTTCTCGCGCATTATAAGATCATTACAACACTGAAAACAAGTGGAAAAAATTAAATATTTTAATTATACAAATTAAGTGGATATTGAATCCAACATTATTTGAAAGCCGAATGTTGGATTCAATATCCACTTAATTTGTATAATTTTGTATCGACGAAGTGAAACCTCTTGGCTCTTTATTTCAGTTAAATATTTTCATATGAGTAACCACCTTTTATTGATGCAAAGCGTAATTTGGATCCCATTGAAAAGATAAATCCAGCCGATAATGTTCGGTTTTTAGACATGGAAAATGTATATCTAGGGGCATTATGAAGAGCTTGATAGAGAATGGAAACTATTGAAAAAGAAGCATTGAAAAAGGGTCAAGAATTCATGTTATTTTGGAATAAAGGTTTTGAAGTGAAATATGTTGTAGGAGAACAAAATGTTTCCTAATTTAACAACATTAGTTAAGCTGTACTGTTCCTCCCTCAATCATCAGCAGCGGCAACTAAAAGAATATTTTCAGAAGTGACAACAAATAAGAATAAAATAAGAAGTCAAGTACAAACTCCCTTGGTGAATGGACTCCTTTTAACAAACGGAAAATTGAAATATTCATCAGCTACAGATTTTACTATTTCCGAAGAGTTAATTAATTTAACAAAATTTGTTAAAATGATGAATAAATACTTCCAGTGTTTTTTTTTGTGAGTGGGAACCATTGTATATATGTAATTAGCATATTAAATAACTGAAAATTCAATGTTACATTATTTTAAATACTAAAATGAGACTAAACATTATATGGTAAATTAATACACATGTTAAGTGCTAGAGTTACAATTGGGACTTCTCTTATGATGACTAACAACTGATGCTCTTGGACTCATAGATGACTACAGTGAGGTGAGTTTTGAGTTTATTTTATTTTCACATTTTTCACATGTGTTAATTTAGCGGTTTTACACTGAGTTCATCTATGATAATAAGTAGCAATATCGTAAAATGCCCTAAATAGAGTGAAATTAAAGCAAATAAAAATTTAGTACTTTTTTTTTCAGATTTAGTACCTTTTTTCTACATAAGCTGGTACGAAATATTTTTGGTGGGGGGGGGGGTCACCCTGATCTCAATGCATTTTAAAAAATTGCCATTGTTGCGATCGTAAAGTTTATTACTTTTACCAAGAAGAGCCAGATTTTGTTTGCCTAAAAACTGTACTACAAAAATTATTATTTTTATAACTTCATACCAACGTTTCCTTTCATTATCTAAAACTGTTTGTTGCAAATGATCAATACAAGTTTTATATTTTAAGGATGTAATTAATTCTGTCCATTTTTTGTAATTGTTCAAATGATTTAAATTTTTCTCATTACGATTCAGGTACATTGCAAGATGATGCCTATATTCTGCTGATCACAGCAGAATATAGAATAAAGTTAAAAACTGCAGCAAATTTTCTTGTATATGTTTAGAGCAAATGCGAGTGTGAACAAGATTAAACAAATTCAAACGCGCGTCATCCTGTAAACAGTAAACTCACGCGAGTTCAAGTTTTTACTTGTTTACGCTAAACTACTTGTTAGAACTAGGATCAGAATAAAATAAGATCTTATGGAATAATAACAAATAAGTGATTATAAATAATTTGTTTAAGACAAAAATATAAAATATCATTAAATTTAAGCAAAAATGTAATTTATTTTCGTATAATTAATGAATAATATATTTTTTAAGTATTTCCTTCTCGCCTGAAATCTTTGGCACCTTTACTATCCTGGCGTCTGGGTGCGTAGCACACATTGCACATATTGTCGGCGCGCCCCTGATGCAACGGTATTTGACCTTGCTAGCTAACCCAAGTAACACTGCTCTGGAGGCCAAAATAACTGAATTCCATGACATTTCAAGACCCGAAAGTGATCATCTCATGAAGAGAATGAAAAGCGTCTACAGCTAAAAAAAATCACAGTTGGATTCGAATGCAAAGCTAATTGGTTGAAAACAAAAGATGATAATAGAGTTGAATGATATTTATTTATTGGTGTCAAAAATAAGAATATTTATCTCATTTCGAATTCATGAAATATTCTGGTGTTTCGCCTCATTTTTACAGGCGGCTTTTCATGATTTCTTTTCTTTTCTTTTGGGTTAGGCTAAGGTATATATATACAGTTGTATTATTATTTTTATTATCTTCATTTGTTTTCGAATTTGTATATTCCTGGATCAAATGTGGTAGATAGCAATTATCCATTCGGTTTAAGTGTTCGATTCACTTCTGTCAGTTGTAGTTTGAAAAGAAATTGTTAATAGGAAAGTCGAAATCATGAAATCAATATATATATATATATATATATATATATATGAGGTGATCTGGAAAGTTCTAATAAATACCTAGAACAAAAATGATATTAAAGCAACTGATATAACCACAAGAAAGAACATTCTAGTAGCAGAGTTAGGAAAGTAACTTATGTTCTTATATCCTCGTATGTTCTTTCTTGTGCTTATATCTGTTGCTTTAATATCATTTTTGTTCTAGGTATTTATTAGAACTTTCCAGACCCCCCCCTCCCCGCTACTCTCGTATAAAATAAACAGTTCATCTTTTGCAACCACAACGCAGACAAATTGCAGGAGAAGATATTTAGGTTACCTAACTAAACCATAAACCCTGAATAGGCTGAAATACATAACGTTCACACATGAGATTGCATGATATTGACAAGAGGATTTGGCTCTCTTAAATTTTCTAGCTGATCTCTCACGAGAACCGCCAGTTCGTAACAGCTATCAAACCAGAGAAATTTTAATAAAATGAATCGTCTTCTGATAGTACAATATTAAGCCAATTTTCGTGCGATAGATGCACTCAGTCGCTTTCAGAATTTTAATACAGTACATCAATAATATCATCATGCATTCATATAAATCCACTATTCCATTCTATATGATGGTAAATCCATCATATGCTATCACAGACATTTCTCAATCCCCAGTCATATTCTCAATATTTCTTAACATTAGATATCCTCCATTTCTAGAAGACAGTGAAATATCCGCTTCAGAATCGTTTGGAATTTTTTAAAAAGAGTGGGCAAAATATTTTACGAATCTCCATAAATTCCTTATATGGTCGTCTGTTAGTATTTCTGTAGTACAGGAATAAGTATCAGGATTAGTATCTGATGAGTCAAAGCCTCAAGTTGGAGCGAATAACCATTAAACACATCTCTGAATATTATTGTTCACATGTTATGCTGCCAAATTTATATGAAGACCCATGTATGTGTTTCACAAACCTCACTAATCTCACATTCCGTCTACCACTCTCATAACATTGATCAAATGGGATGATATTCTCTGGCAAATAAAACACTCCTAACATTAGTTGCAGTTGGCGTTACAAACAGTACCACGCATGCAAGATCCCCCATTTCGCTTACATGTGGCAAGAAATTTGAACTCTCTTATGTTTTAAAATTTCGTTATAATAAATCGGCATTTGTTGGTGACGAATTTCGTTACATACCATGGAATCAACAATCACTTATTTATTCCACTTATCCCAGTTATCTCACTAGTTTTTAACGCACTACTTTGCTGGGAAAATTAACGATATCATCGGGTGTGATATCCAAAGCTACCTGAGTAAGACAAGTTTGTCATTCTTTTTATCTCTTTTTTTACTTCATTGCTCAAAACTTATTAGTATGATATTACAAAATTTTAATCTCATTTTGGTTCAAGATAAATAATAGATATTAGGCGAGAGTACCGAATCGACACTCTTTAGATATTCGTAATTCTACTTCGTCTACAAAGTGCCGGTTACATTGCAATACAAAATATCGAGAATATCATATCAACTAGTAATATGCTTTGACCTAGAAGGAGCTCTCCTATAATAACTACCTCCCTAATTAGTGTACATCCCTTTTTTGCTTCGTTTCTACACAAGAAAGTAGTCTATTCTTCGAATCTAACTACATGCGTCTTTATAAATGTTGTAAAAAATATTATCTGTTATCATTCTCAGAACATAATTTGATGCTTATGGATACAGAAAAAAGAGTCCTCTTCAAAACCATGCATTCTGAAAGCGAACTTCTTATCACCTATTTACAAGAATTTGACGTGTTAATAGATGAGAATCAGATCTTCTCACTCAAGAGCATTTGAATTAACCACGCTACCTGCCAGGACGTATATATACGTCCAAGTTACCATGGATGCGAAGTGCATAATAAAATTGTAATACCATTGATATTACATTGAAATATATGATGGATACGAAGCGTATGAGATGCGTATTTGATCCATAATGGCCGGTAAGGTGGTCTAGTTACTCAGCTGCCCCACTTTTGCTAATCAAAAAAGATAATAATAATTACTTTAAAATAAAGAAATAAATCAACAAAGCTTATTTCAAGCTTGTTCTTTTTAATGTAGTTGTTTTATGTGCTGATTTATGAATCTGTGTCATGTATGTAATAGATTAAGTACTTAGAAAAGAAAATCTATGTGCTAGAATTATCGAAAAAGACATGGAAGTAGAAACGTTAAGTACAATTTTCCGCATTGCTACAAATACGGACAACTCTAGCTATGTTTACGAAGGAAATGGACACTTGCAGAAAAGTTAATATTTTATGGCAGTGAATGATGAGAAGGACAACCCAAGTGACATGCTCCTCAACACTCTTCATAGTTCCACGTAATGCCATTAATAATGGATGTAGCCCTTGAGAGACAGAGAAAGAAGACAAGACTATAATCTGGGTAAAAAAATACTAGCCTGAGAAAGAGCAGTAAGCATTGTTTATACACGCTGTAATCTTCTGTGTTTCTAGGATCTAGCATTTTTATTTCCAATAGTAACAGAGTAAAACCACCTATAGTGCTTCAGAAATAATTAGTGCTTACGACTATGCAAGTAATGCACAAGAAATCTTTGGAAGCAGTTTGAAATAAGTAACGGCGAAAAACCTTTTCATTTAGTTTTTACACTAAGCTAAAAATGTTAGCGACGTCTATAAGAGAAGTATTACAGCAATCCACTGAATACGCAATGAGCTATATAAAACACACATTCTAAAGATAAGCTGTAGATTGCCTCCGGTAGACATTATCTACAAACAGGTGTGGATGATTATACGTAGATAATGGTTGGGAATTGTAGTGAATTCTTCATAGGAGACGATAATGGGAACTAGACGGGCGGTCTTAATTGCCGTTGCTCTGCTGAATGGCCGCGTGTGAGTGGTTTCTGTATACCGAAAATCTTGTGATAAAAAAGAAATACTTGTCAATAACGGGCATGATTCCTGAAACGGCTAATCGATTTAAGAAGGAGATACAGAATTGACAAGATCATCAAGACCTTTTCGAGCATAGAGTGCAAGGAAGTGTATCTGAATGCACCATGCCATTCCAAATGGGATATAGTAGTAGACGACCATTGAGGATACTCTTGCTGTCCAACGAAAGTTAGCAGCAAGATGTTGAACGAACAATGTTGAGTATGGAAGAAATATAGCATGAGTGATGAATCTCAATTTCCTTTATTACTGGCGGACAGGAGGTTTCTCAAAGAGAATGAAAATAGGAAGTCACAGATTAATATTACCATAAAATGCAAAGAAGTGCCAGTGGATCGATTGACTGTCGCATATGTACCTGGCACGTGGGACTTTTGACATAGTTCTAGAGGTGAGTGGTGCGACCTAGCTCCCTAAACCTGCCACATTACACATGCAGAAATCTCTATTGAGATGTGAAAGTCAGCCTAAGAATTGAAAATTGATCTCCACTGCAGATGAGAACATTATCAAAAGCAAGTGGAAGTGACATAAGATCTTTCTTTCTAGATTTAACACAGGAATATATTTGTATAACATTGAAATTCACTAGAGTTTCTTCAACAGATCGAGAAAGGTGAGGAGATGAAGAACTCGAAGCTTGAATTACGGTATTTGAGTACTAGAAGGCTTCTCGAATGAGGAAGAGAAATGGAGTGCAAGATAATCAGCAAAACTTAGTGAGAGAGAAAAAGTCATGATGTACAGGAGAAAAGCGTTAGCGAGAGCAAAGTGTTCTGGGGAACAGCAGCAGTTGTACACTAGGACATTTTGCTCTTGCTTTCATATGATTTCATAAGGGATATACAATGATCTTTGTTCACAATTGAAACGTGGTAAATGAAAGTTTAGAAAAAGGCCTCGATGCTAAATTCGATCGTATGCTTATAAATATCAATATCAATTACGTGAGTTTCTCCAAACGTTTCCATTTCTTGTGTCCAAAGTTGGATTAAGTTAGCGAGGAGTTTTGCCGTAGAAAAGAGAGAGAGAGAGAGAGAGAGGATTCACGTTTAAGAACAAAGATTAACTAAGGGATCTCCAGATAGTGAAGAAGCTGGTTGTTGATCACCTTCTACGTTGCTTTGGAGACTGTCGAGATGAGAGAGCAGAATGCGAAATAAATAAAATAACATGCTTATGGTGCGAGGTGACGTCTCTTTTTTACTGTGTCTATCACAAACATTGATGAAATTTACGACGATCACAATATTCGAACTAAATTCTAAATTTAGTATTGACTGTTAGCGTTACGCCGTCATACTACAAATGTCCAAAAAATATCCCTTCCTACCAGTGATGAGTTATAAGGGCTCGCGGGGACTCACGCGAGCTCTTTGTTAAATGTTTCTCAAATTTGCGAGCCCCTTGTTCTTGTTTAATAATCTTGTGGAATTAGAAAGTACCACCGTAAAATGTATACATGCTACTATAATTGCTACTTTAAATTCATGTGGATTTTCTGATAACGCATTGCATTTTGTTCTGATGGAGCTAGTGTAATGTTAGGAAACAAATTAGGTGTTGCAATCAAACTTGCACAAAAATTTCCGAACGTTCTGATTTGGCAATGCGCTCATCGTTTACACTTAGCATTAGACGATGCGATAAAAAAGCATTAAAGAAATAAATCATTTTGAAATGTTTATGGATAAATTACATGCTTTTTATCTTCAATCACCAAAAAATCAACGAGAATTACATATGATTGCAAAAGACCTTGGTATCGAAATTTTAAAGACCGGCCGTGTGTTTGAACCACGATGGGTAGCTTACAGTTTACGAAAGGCTCTTGCTTTGTGGAGAAATTATCCAGCTTTATGCAAGCATTTTGCATCGAACGATAAATCTAAGGTCTTTTTAAACCGACTTCTCAATTTGGAATTTTTAAAAGATCTAGGATTAATGATTGATATCTTACAGGAATCATGATATCTGTCAGAAGCTCTACAAAGTCGCAATATAAGTATTATAAGGGCTAAGTTAGGCTTTTTTTTTTTTTTTTTTTTTTGTTCGACGATGCGAGCCCTTTGTTAAAATTTCCATAGCTCACCACTGCTTCCTACCCTCGCCACCCAAAATATGCTGACAATTAAAATTTATAATTTTCTTAATAAAAGCATAAAGCATACATTTAATTTCAGTTCACTTCTTGGTATCTCACGCCTGGTACTTCACCCAAGGGATGAGGCGGAGTACTTTACTACTCCTAGTACCATTGAATACTCTGTAGGAAACGTATGACGTGAGTCATGAAATATGGAAGTACATGTTGAGCTTAAGGATATTTAAATACTTCGTTTGTTCTCTTCAATTTTGGGGGAAAAAATCGGTTCCATAAGTATTATTTATTCCATATGAAGTTAGTCAATAACATGCAGTTTATTTATAAACTGGAGATATATTTTTAAACTTTTGAATTAAATTTTAGAAAAATATACATCTGGAAATGCCAATGAGGAATTTAGATGCCAGCTTTAAGGAAACGAAGAATGACTGGCATCAGTCGCTTCCCCTGTATAGGTACTGTGCATTTTTTAAGCCCTCATGTTTGAGCCCTCATTCAGAATTAAGAATTTGAAATCATTTTTTGAAACATCGTGTATTAGTTATATTTATGATGTTGGCCGTAATGATATTAGTGTTGTATTAATTAACATTATTAATTATTGTTGTATTAATTAATGCTTAGACCATGCTGTATGGCTAAACTGTTTTCTTGTTAGATTAGGCAAACTTTCATAAGGTGCTTGAATATATGAGGTGCCCTTTAGCACATCAGGATAACATTATCGAAACTTTGGAAGAATCTGTTTTAAAACAGTTTAACAAATGGGAAACATCTGTTTTTAGAAGCAGTATGACCATATAGTGGCTGATCAATAGTGCCTTGATATTAACCATAATTATACTGAATGACTCTGTAGAAAACAGGGAACGTCAGATACTTTAAAATTCCTTTCTTTAATTTCTCAGCAACTACGTGAAGCAAAAGACGGTTTCCCGAATGCTACACTTTGTCGGCTACCACTGAATACGAAATAGAACAGTATGGTTCAGTTAGCGCAATAAAAAAAAAAACAGCATTTAGGTTTATGAGTTATTACCCACCCCATTACAAATTAAGTTAATTACGATAACGTGACCGTCGTCACGAGATCGTGATTGCATTTTGGTATCAGCTTTACTCTCGTTTCTTTCCCCCTCACTCCCCTTCCTTCCTGGCCAGGCTGCGAACAGTTGAACCACTCTGTCAGAGAGAGAGAGAGAGAGAGAGAGAGAGAGAGAGAGAGGTTGGTCTTGGATTTGTTTTCAAACTAGCTCCTTAAGGACAATGCTGGGAGTCTTAAGAAACTGCTTTCATACAAGGTATTATGCAGGAGGGAGGCCCGTACCATTTGCTCCGCTATCCTTGGGAACACAACTGCTAAAGTTTGGACTAAACGTATGCAGGTTATTAAGATAGTCATCTCCCGAAATGAAGCATAATTACGGCGTAATCGTGTAGAGGTAATAGTATGAGGAAAGGAGATAACGAGGGTAGGGGTAGCCGCCCTGCTTGCGGTCAGGAAGCCGAATGTGCAGCTGTTACGTGTGCCGTTTTCCCATTCCCGTCTGTGCCGAGTAAACAATAAACATCACTCTGATAGTGTGGTTGAGTGGAGGAAGGGAATTTATAGTGTGGTCCAAATGCCCTTATCACATAACTGATCAAATCCTGTTGCCGTCATTCGTTGCTGTGTATTGAATTACAGAGGCAGAGAGAAGTACAAGAAAGCCAATTCATAATATAAGATAAAATAGATTGTTCAAATCATTGCTGCCGCCAAGAAGAAATCTATTTGTTTTACTATTGCTCACTTAACACCATGTATAAAATATCTTGTAGCTAACAAGATATTTGCTTATAGGAGGCGCCTGAAGTTTATAGTTAAGTTGATATTGTGGACATGTAGATCATTGCTGGAAAGTATATTCGGTACATGTTCTTTGATTACTTGCTCTTAGAATAATTGATCAGCTTAGGTATATTAGCATGAGTTTATATAGTTTATTATTACAGCAATCACTCGATTATTGCACTTAATGCGTCCTTTTATAAATTTTTTTATAAAAGAATTAAGGTATGTCTCAGAGCCTAGTTAAAGGAAAACCATGAAGCTGAAAGACAATTAAACATATTCAGAATATAAATTTTATTATTCTACTTCTTAACAAAGAATTGAGCTAATGTATTTTAGCGGGCATTTTTATTATTATTTTTTTCATACAACCAATGTATGGTTGTGTTTTGCATTATGGGTAAATATTAAGATTAGTGATCAGAGCTTATTCTACTTTTACCATGAGTTAGCTTGGTCTTGCACTACCTGCAGGGTCAGCTAGACTTGCATTACATGCAGGCGCAAACTTGACTTATTTGTCTGTTTGCTTACTTGGGAAATGGAGTAAAACCAGGTTTAAAATAGCTTGGTGTCTTTAACATTTATTATACCCAGGGTAAAATACTTTCTACATTTATATCTCCTCCTGAGATTTTTATTTAATAAGGTTAAAACACCTTATGGTAACTTGTTCTGGAAAAATACTTATACGCTCTGTATTACTAAAATCTTGATATTTCTAGCCTGGCTCCCAATGATGGGGGCTGGCTTTGAGAGGCTCTGCTTGGTGATAGGTTTTTGCCTGTCTCTGAGTAGGGCCACCGCTGAGATTATGGCTCTGGCTGGTGGTGGGGTGAGCCTGCCACTGGGTAGAGCCAACGCTGAGAAGTTCTCGATGACGGGGTGAGCCTGTCACTGAGTGGAACAACGCTGAGTTGGACGGTCTTTCGGCCACTATTCTCCTATGAGGGGCTTTGTCGGTAAATGCTTTTCTTCGGAATATGAGCGGTTCTGCTCGGTGGTGGTGGGCGGAAGGCCATCACTGTGTGGAGCCAACGCTGAGATGGACGGTCTTTCGCCCGCAATTGAGTGGTCTAGGGATCGTCCTAATTTTTAGAGAGAGGTCTTTACTTAAATACACCTCAATAAAGGTCGAAACCGGTCTATTGCCTCTTCCACTCTTCTGCAAATTTTACTGCTTCTCTCTTCATCAGGATCAGTCTCTAGGCATTGCTGATTAAATACTTCGATTGTACGAAAAATATTTTCAAATTATTTCTGTGAAATCTCTTTTGGCTGACTATCAGTGGTTAAATTTTCTTCATATTCTTCGGGATCTTCCCGCTGTGCATCTAAATTTAGCAGGTCGGAATCACTCAGTTCTTCAGAATGAGATTTAATTATTAACTCTTGGATGTTATCATTGAATGGGAGAAAGAAATGAAGGACGTACGAATTGATCGCCAACACGCGAAATCACGTGTTGGCGATCTTGATAAAACTTTATAGATAAAATTTCCCAACTGTTATTCAAGCAAAATAGTTACCACTTTACAAACTACAATGATCATAAAATAGAAGTTAATTTTCTGACGTGTAATAATAAACTCATCCCAGAAGAGGGATTGAATACCCTATTATCAGAATGAATTCTCCTTTTTGTGACATGCGCAGAAGTGTCTAAGGGTCTCGAAATGTGGGCGTACTATAGTAGACGACATAGATTTTGGCGGTAAAAATTTGGAACATAGTATGCATAGTGTACATGGAAGTAGTGTGGTATGCCGTTAAAAATAACTTTATAAAATGTTTTTAATCGGTAACTAAATTATTTCATCCTGGTAAGTGAATTTTTAAAATAGTTAGCCATAAAAATGTATAGAGAGAATTTTAAAATCTGTAACATTTATTTTTAAGATGTATATAGGCGCACTAATCGAATTTGGTTATCGAAAAAAAAATGACGCACTAATCGAAAACGCACTAATCGGGGCCGCATTAATAGAGGGATTAATGTATTATTATTTTTTTTGAAAACAACCACTGATTTTATATTCAGATGTGAATCTCTCAGATGAAAAGAAAGGTGGAAAGAAACGGATCGGAAACAGCCATTAACAATGATTTTCAAGCATTTACCTCGAAAGTTTACAAACATCTTGATTTCTCAAAAATCTATAAAGAATGATAATAGTCATGTATTGTAAATACCTCGTAGTTGATGCAACTATAAAAATACATATCAATGAAATAATTACGAAAAATTCATTAAGAGCGCCAAGTTAAGAATAATAACAATGGTATTGAAATTTGAGTCTGGATAGGTTTTGTTTTTATTTTTTAATGTAACTCCCACCCACGAAAGCTTGCAAACCTATGTATCGGTATAATAATATTAATATATTAGTATAATGATATTTTCTGTATTCTGACATTGCAATACATGGATGGTGGTCTCTCTCGCGGGACCACCACCCAGCTTAATCCACCATAATACGATAAAATTTCATCTACCACCGAAAGACCATGAGAAAGATCCAAACCCTGAGAGGAATTCGAATTTACGTATACATGTATGTTTGTTGGAGCGCAGAGACTTTCATTATCTCCGATAGCCAGGTACATACTGTCCTCGTGGGTGATAAGCGCAGGGTCTCACTACTTAGATCGGATAAAGCCGACGAATAAAGCGAAATTCTTCCCATTACTTACATATTATAAGGTTGGTCTGTGTTTATTCCCACTCAAGATATTCGATTTTAACATTTACTTATTTCCTTCAATTTTTTAAATTTTATTTATGTACCAAAGTAATTTCAGCATGTTCATCAGTACTGGTCATTTCATTTGTAAGTAGTTAATCGCTTAACAATCATGGCGTTATGTGAAACATGCAGATAATCTATCTGCCTAATTAATAATTAATAATAACTATTTATACAAACAACATTACCAATATGCTATTGGTATGTTCATATATAATAACTGCATTAAACCGAACAAATAATAATACACTATAATGGCCATATGTGCAACACTAATTTCTTATTAATCATCTGGTTAATCGCATATTATTAAATATGCGACTAACCAGATTTACATGTCAATTTAATTTTATAGAAATCAGCTACATGATTTAACACACTTATCGGAGGTCTGAAGTGGCTTGAGAAAGTTCAATGTTCGGTCACTAGAACAGAGTTTCCGATCTATGTAAAAATAAATAAAAATAAAAAAATATAAATAAAAATATGAAGAAAAAAGAAACGAAAGTCTTCTGCACACCATGAATGTAAGGTTTACTTATTTGGTGGGAATCAGAAAAATATCAATAAACAATAAAGCACCACTGTGCTAATTCGTTGTTTTATGTTATTAATCTACAGAGTCTAAACCTATCTAGTTACCTAATCCAGTATACTCATATTCTCCATATTTTTTTTTTAATTCCGTGTCCAAATTTTAAATATTTTCAGATCATCAGAAATTCAGGTCAATAGTTCAATACTTTACTCAGTCTATATATACAGGGTGTTCGGGATAAATTTGACAGTTTCGTAAGGAAAAAGAAAATCTTCTTTGTATCTATTAAATTTAATGAATTGACAAAAAAACATTACAGGCAGAGTTAATTACAATACTATCAACAAGATTCACTCAAAATAACCACCATTAGCATCGATCACAGCTTCAATTCTGCTTCGGAACCTCGAACAAGCTGATGCTACAGTCTCCCTGGGAAGGGCCACAAAAACTGTTTTAATTTTATCCATTAACTGGGCTTTTGTATTACTGGAAGTGCGATTGGTGTCTTTTTCAACTGCGCCCCATACAAAATAATCCATGGGGTTAAGGTCTGGGGAGTTTGGAGGCCAAACATTTGGACTGGTGAAGTCGTAGAAATTTTCAGACAACCATTTTTGACTTTTCCCAGAGGTGTGGCAAGGGGCCGAATCCTGCTGCCATACATACGGCCTACCATTGGCTACCCTTGTTATCCAGGGCTTGACTACAGTTAGCAACTCCACGAACAAAGCCCGAATTCCAATGCCAGGGTTCTTCAACACCTGTTCCTGCAGATTTGCGAGGAATTCTGCTGTACGAACGCAATCAGATCGTCTGCTAGGGATCTTTCTTCTTGCTACATCCTCGTAGTCACCATTGCAAGTCTCTAGTTCATGCCTGATTGTTTCTACTGTATTCAGGGAGCATTGGGCAGCAGTCGTAATATCCTTATTTTGATGGCGGGCAGGAATCATCATGATACAAGTTATTCTCTTCCATGATTCAGGTGGGTTCCAGCTATCCATCCTTTCTGACATCTTGTATATGAATGAAGAAGGGTCCAAACTTTTAAATGAAGAGAAGTGTGTGTTAATACATGTAACTTACGGAAAAATATAATTAATTATAAATATGTCAAATTTATCCCGAACACCCTGTATATATATATATATATATATATACATATAATATATATATATATATTATATGTATACCATTTCCCAAGTAAGCAAACAGACAAACAAGTTAAGTTTGCGCCTGCAAGTGTTGTAAGTCTAGCTGATCCTGCACGTAATGCAAGGAAATGGAGTAAAACCAGGTTTAAATTAGCTTGGTATCTTTAACATTTATTATACCCAAGGTAAAATACTTTCTACGCTTATATCTCCTCCTGAGATTTTTATTTAATAAGGTTAAAACACCTTATGGTAACTTGTTCTGGTAAAATACTTATGATCTCTGTATTACTAAAATTTTAGTGTTTGTAGTCTGGCTCCCAGTGATGAGATCTCAATAAAGGTCGAAACTGGTCTGGGTAGTGGCCCCTTGCCTTTAATACAAAACATTCCTTTAAGATATTCACCAACCTCCTTTATTGTTTATGTAACAAAATCTTACGTGATTGCGCAACCAAACAAGTTTTGTTCCGGACTTTCCGTTTAATGTGTCTTTAGGTACAGAACAAAGTGCACTCTGCATAAAATGAAAATATCAACGTTACTGCTGTACTTCTAAATATTGTACAGTTGAATGTTTTATCGTTTTTCTTTTTTGAAGTGAAGGAAAGTGAAGTTTTAGAATATGTCCAACCATCGCTGTAAGATCAGGATAGCGAAATCATAGTTTCGCAAGTCTAAACTGCCAACCTCTTTTCAAATGTGTTGGGTTCTAAATATTATTATTATTATTATTATTATTATTATTATTATTATTATTATTATTATTATTATTATTATTATTATTATTATTATTATTATTATTAAGAGAGACCCCCTGGGAGTCAGAGACTCATCGAGGGAGGCCATATACTACACAAACCAGCTATCATACTTATTCTTGAATTCATTCACACTGATGGCACTCACAACATCCAAAGTCAATCTATTCCAATCACGCATCACCCTCTGAGAGAAAAAAAATCTAGCCCTTACACCCGTCTTGGCGGCCTTCATTCTCAGCTTCCAAGGATGCCCTCTCGTCCTTTCCCCACCCTCCAAAAATTGAAAAATCTCATCAATTGAAATCCTGTATGACCCTTTCAGCAGTTCGTTAGTCTCAATCATATCTCCTCCCTTTCTCCTGTCTGCTAGTGTCTGCAGTCTACAAATTCTCAATCTGTCTTCACAATCAGTATTCTACAATCCTGATATCATTTTTAACACTGGCCTTTGTACTCTCTCCAATATATCAGAATCACAACGGAATCCAGGAGACCAGACTTGCGCACAATAGTCCAAGTGAGGTCTTATCAAGGCCTTATAAAGAGGAAAATAGTGCCAGATAGATAGTCAGAAGACCACTATTTCGAGTTCTAAGTTATGTCCATGATATATACACACGATGTGGGGGGGGGGGGGGGCTGAAAAGTTCTGATAAACACCTGGAACAAAAATGATATTAAAGCAATTAATATAACCACAAGAAAGAACATAGTAGTAGCAGAGTTATGAAGGTAACTTACTTTCTTATATCCTCATAAGTTCTTTCTTGTAGTTTATGTATATCAGCTGCGTAAATATTAATTTTGTTCTAGGTGTTTATCAGAACTTTCTGGATCCCCCTCGTATATGGTCCAGCTGTTTATCATCCTCTATAATTCCTTTGGATGACACTTCAAAAAAACAATTCTGTCTCCTGTCTGAATAAGTTAATCTCAATGTCCTTCATTTTCTTCTTGTAACTGTTGCAATGATTACTAATCACTTCTAATCAAATTTTAAGCTAGAAATGTATTCGTTCACTGTCATTTAAATCTGTGATAACGGTGAATTTTTATTTTAATTTATTGAAGAAAATATCTCACGATCATTGAAAGAAAAATCATTTATTTATTTATATAATCTGAATATTAATGTTAATTGTTAATATCTTAATAAACGTTATTCGTATACTTTATATGCATTAAAATTATAGTTAGGATTACAGAACCATCGTATTTTTTTACCATGACTGTGGCATCTGCAAAAAATGTGACTGACAATTTGTCGTTGTGCAGACCGCTCTTGATGATCTCATCACACGACAAACTTTGTGAAATTATTCCTTTGTTGGTTTGGCGATAAAAATCTCCTCCGTGTGAGATAAGATGGGAACTTAATTTTCGGGTTATAATTCAGGTTGCAGAAAAATGACGATGCAATCCCGAGTAGCTGCATAAGACATCTCTAAGTAACTATAGGAATACTTAATTAAAGTATAAGAAAGCGCAGGAGCACCAGGCGTGCATAATTACTTAAAGCTATTCTAATTTTACAATAATGGGAAACTTTAATTAAACTCCATTACTACCTGCGTGGAGATTTTCTGAAACAGCTTTGCTTGCCTCTCAAGTTATTTGCATTCTGGTAGCGGCTCAAGTAAAGAGATTATTTTCTGCGCAAAATTTTTCGAAATTCTAACTGAAATAGATTGCTTTAGTGTCGCCATCTATATGCAAACAGAACAACTAGGAGAGGTGAGCATTTTTTAAGTGATGATGATGGATATTATTATTATTTTAATAGAAGCATTACTATTAAAGAAACTTTTGTCAAATTAACGGCTTTAAAATACTGCATTTGTATTCTACTTTTCAATTGTTATCATATTTAATATATACATATGCTCGATATCAATACCTGCTCAAAGAAAATTACAAAAGTTTGCACTTGGAAGTAGGTGCCTTTTTCTCCAAAATATTTAGAATGACCTTTTTTTTAAATATTTGGGCTTCTGTTGTGTTAAAACGTTAAATACTCAAAACAGTGATAAGAATAAGAGTCATAGCTAAAAGAGAAGTCAGAAAATGACATAGAGAATCATGGAACAAATTTGTTTCTAATTTAGAACATGATTTATATAAAATAAGATCCAATGTATATAAGATTTTGAAACACTTAAATGCAGATACCAAAGAAAACATAAAATAAAAAACCGAATTGAAATTAGAAGAATTTCTAAATTATTACACAGAACTGTGGACAGACAAATATTTTAAAAAAGACAACTGGCAAACAATTAACGAAAATGAAAAGAAAATAATTGAAGAAGAATTAGAAATCAGCCTGAAAGAAACAAGAAACGGAAAATCACCTGGAGAAGATAAGCTAGGTTCAGAACTATATAAATACGCAGGAACAAGATTCAAAGAAAGACTCTTATTATTTTTAAATAAAATTTATTTAACTGGTATCCCCCCAATAGAATGGAAAAAAGCAATTGTGATTCCTATCTTTAAGAAAGGTAATAGAGATGACCCTAAAAACTATAGAGGTATCAGTATACTAAATTCCTGTTAAAAATATATATATCAGATTCTTAAATAGCAAACTAATGAAATATTACGAAAACTTTATTTTAGAAGTACAGAATGTATTTAGAAAAGGACTATCATGTATAGACCAGGCCCTTTGCCTAAAATTAATAATAGAGAAAAGAAGAGAATACAGTTTAGAAACACATATTGCATTTATTGACTTTGAAAAAGCATTTGACAAAGTTAAAAGAAACATATTATTTAACATATTAAAAAAAAGACAAATACCAAATAATATCCTAAAAACTATCACAAGTATATATGAAAATAATCAAATACAAATAAGATTAAATCACGAGCTATCATATATACAGAGAGATAAACCAAGGGGTCCGACAGGGATGTCCCCTCTCAGCAACTCTTTTTAATATCTACTTAAATGAAATAATAATAAACTGGAATAAAAATTTACAAACAAGGAATTAAACTTTCTCCTAGAGTAAACTTAAACACTCTCCTCTTTACCGACGACCAAATAATAATTACAAATTCTGAAGATAACTTACAGAAAGCTATTTTAGATCTAAATGAGATATCCAAAGTATGATAATATCAACAAAAAATCAAAAACTATGGCCTTTAAAGAACAAGATCCAGCAAGAACAAAAATAGTAATAGATAACAAGATCTTAGAACAGGTGAATTCATTTAACTACCTAAGATGTATGATCACATATAAAAATGAAAAAGATATAAACGTAAAAATTGCAAAATATTTAAAAATAACAGGAGTAATTAACTCTATATTTAAACCAAACCTAGTTCAAAAACTAACCAGGCTAAAAGTATACAATACATTAGCCCTACCGGTCTTAATGTATGGAAGCGAAATCTGGACAATAAAACAAAAAGAAAAACAAAGATTAACAACAGCAGAAATGAAGTTTATGAGAAAAACTGCAAAGTATACCTTATTTGATCATAAAAGAAACGAAGATATTATGAAAGAATTAAACCAAGAACTAGTAATAGAAAAGATTAAAACATATAAACATAAATGGATGGAACACGTTCAAAGAATGAAAACAGAAAGATTA
Source organism: Typopeltis vanoorti (assembly GCF_054136105.1). Classification (NCBI taxonomy): domain Eukaryota; kingdom Metazoa; phylum Arthropoda; class Arachnida; order Uropygi; family Thelyphonidae; genus Typopeltis; species Typopeltis vanoorti. The sequence goes on from NC_143550.1 coordinate 10,031,280, forward strand.
CCAAAACAAGCCTTAAAGCACAAGCCATTAGGAAAAAGAAAACCAGGACGTCCTCTTAAACGATTCAACGATGACTTCTAAGGCCGGAACAGGCCATGCTAGGCCTAAATCCTTGATACGCATGATGATGATGATATATATATATATATATATAAACTATAACAGCTTATATATATACATATAAACTATAACAGTCAACCAGTTAAAATAAACTGTAATAATTACAATCAGGTCATCTGCATTTAATTCAATATGCTATTAATCATAAGTTATGAAAATATAAATTCAGTGCTTGCAAGAAAGGACTGAATTTTACCTTTCATCCTATACGCATTACTGAAATGATTTAACAGCATCACCGCTAAACCTGGAAATAATTGTCATGTGAAATAATTTTCAATCATACTAGTATTAATATCTTTATTAGCAAAAAAAATATCTATTGAAAAATATCTCTTTGCATTCGGGTTTTGTGTGCATCTTCAATAACACAATGTGGTGTACTTTTAAATTGCATGTTTTAATGCCGCTTACACCGAGTCATCAGTATGTTTAGTAAATTAAGCTGTCGTTTGAAATTACGGTTTCAGCAATTAAAGCTATCATATAAGTACATATTTGTCTGTTAATTTGTGTGTGTGTGTGTGTGTGTGTGTGTGTGTGTTCCTTATTCATTTTCTTGTTTTACTGGATAAAAAGTCTGAAAAACTCGCCTACATCCTTTCCCTTAAAGAATGTAGGCGAGTTTTCAACTTAAGGCGAGATAACTCGCCTTAATTTGAAAAGTTCTTATTTAGTAAAGTCCTTGGTATTCTAGACGGAACTGCACGTATTTCTAATCAAATATCAACTTGTCATGTAATTATCTTCGTTGATTAGTGTTCAAATTAAAAACCAATGAATGAATGAATGAATGAATAAATAAATAAATAAATAATATGCAAAATAAGATCCATGGATTTGCAATACATCCTGCAGGAAAAATGTACTCAAAGATAGGAAGAAATAGAAATCATTCAAATACTATCAAGTGGTTTTAAAATATGCTCCATATGTTTAGTTTTCATAGCGTAAATTATTAATATTTAGGGTAAAAATACATACAAAAAATTAAAAATTATAAAAACATAGAAAAACAGTAAGATTAACAAATTTTACCTTCTCTTGCAATGGCTTCCAAGCCTATTGGAGGTTTAATATTACTGTCTTAATTCAATGATAACTGGTAATGTGAGTGGCATAATATTAGCAGACAACAGCTATGCGCCATTTCAGTTTCATCCGTTTATTTACTACTTCAGAAGATGGGATTTTATCCCAAAACGTTTAAAAGGCATCAAACACTCTCTTGTGTTGTTTTTGTTTTGTATCTGTTAATTTTTGTTAAATATTTTATGTTAGTTCTTAATGTGTTTCTGCTTTGTCGAAAGCATTTTTAAAAGTTACATTGAATAGCCATTGCGCCAAAAGACTAAGCATCAACAGGTTGGTGTTCTTGAAACGTTGCAAATTTCACGCTGTCTTTCCTAAATTTATGTGCTTTAAAGAAAACATGCCAACTGAACGTGCGAGGAGAATCTATCATAAAGCTAAATTAGACCTACTGTCTGAAAGAATCTCGAATACTAAACGAACCCTCGCTTTTCTTTTCAATAAAAAAAGAACTATAGCGGAGAAACTGGAAGAATCTCTAGATAATGAAAGTTGGCATACTTTTAATACATACTGTGAATCTCAAGCAGCCACAATACAATATAATAACAAAGTAAATCTTATAAGCAAATTTGAAACATTAAAAATATTACAAAATAATAGGAACTTCTCAAAACCACACATCAATATTGACAAAGTCGTTATCAACAAATCTTCTTATATACTTTCAGGTGTAGAAAAAAGCATCCTTAGTAAAGGTCTAAACTTTTTTCCTTCCCCAAAATTAATACCAAAGGAGACACTACTTACAAAAATAGAAAAAGCTACTTCTTTTCTCCCTCCACAAGATGCAACACTTCTACGTATTGAATCAATCTTTATTATCAATAACGCAAAACCACCTGCAGACAACATTACTTCAACTGAACGCAAAGCTATTAAAAGTTTAAAAAACAACAGAGATATAATTATCCATCCTGCGGATAAAGGCAATGCAACAGTCATCCTCAACTCTGAAGAATACCAGAATAAAGCTACACAGGCTCCTGTGTAGCTCCACTGAGCTACACAGGAGCCTGTGTAGCTCAGTGGATGTGGCGTTTACACACCACCGCGCTTGGCCGCACGAAGGAAGACTTGGTTTCGAGTCTAGTCGGCGACTAGAGGAAATTTTTCTAAGCCTTTTTTCGACCGGTTCCCGAGTTAGTCGATCTCTGGCACGGGCAAGCAGGTTTTTCCTCCGGAAACTCGGGTTTTTCGTCCTGTAAACTCAAGAAAATCGACCGTAGAACCCACATTATTTTCAGACATTAAATATATTGTGTTAGGGTTACGGACCACGAGATGGCGGCACATTTGAGCCGTCTCTCTTCACTGCGTACCGCTTAATTAGTGATAACCTTGGGCCATCTGTCTCTGATTGGGTACCAGTGGAGATTGAACTGCCCACTCAGTCTCCAAAAGTTAGATAGGGCTAAATGGCCTCGCCTACTCCCGTATACGGGAAAAAAAAGGCGTTAGCTGATTTGATTTTTTTTTTTTTTTTTTGATACCTACTCAATACTCGAGAGAGATCCAACTCGTGAACTTCCAAATCGTACAAACAACTTATTAAAAACAACAACTGAATTATCCCGAAACGTTCGCTTATCTCTACGCTCTCTCCATCCGTTAATTCCTCGCATATATGGTGTTCCTAAAATCCATAAAGAGAACACCCCATTACACCCAATTTTAGAAGGTATCAATTCTCCGACGTAAAATCTTTCAAAATATCTTGCCAAAGACCTAAAATGTTTTTCAGGCACGTCACCATCCTTTATCAAGAACACTACAGCATTTGTTACATACATCAAGGATATTACAGTTAATGAAGATGACATCATGGCTAGCTTGGACATAACTTCTTTGTTCACTAATGTCCCAACAGATGAAGTCCTAACATTACTCAAGGACAAGTTATCCAAATAAATGTTAGCTTTGCTTACCCATTGCATCATGTCGGGTTACTTCAAATTTCAAGATAATATATACAAACAAAATCATGGACTGGCTATGGGTAATCCTTTATCCCATGCACTCGCAAATATTTACTTAGAGGATTTTGAAACCAAGGCTATCCTTCCTTTATTTTAACACCTAAAGTTTGGAAACGCTATGTAGATGATGTCTTCATTATTTGGAGCCATGGACATGAATCCCTTATGGTTTTCCTCGAACATCTCAATAGCCGACATCAAAGTATTAAGTTTACTGCCGAGCTTGAAACGGATAATTCCTTGCCTTTTCTTGATGTCAAACTGACTCGCTCTTCTGGTAAACTCAAAATATCGATATATAGAAAGCCTACACATACCAACAGATATCTGCATAGTTAGTCCCATCATTTCCCTCCTCATAAGCTTGGAATAATTTCCACCTTGGGACATAGAGCCCGTTCTCTTCTGGATGACCCAAATGAACTTACAGAAATAAACCATCTGGAAACCTCTTTCGAAGTTAATGGATATTCCAAGAGAATCATTGAAAGATTCATTCTTAATCCTCCTAGACATCGCTCAGAAGAAACAAATAGATTCAAAGGCAATATATCCATTCCTTACATAAGTACAGTTTCACATAAATTAGCAAAAGTTCTAAGAAAATACAATATCAGAATCTTGTTCACTCCGCTTCCAAAGATCCATTTCTTACTAAGCCACCCAAAACCTTGTCATCATCAACTCAAATACCCTGGTGTATATAAAATATTGTGTGATTGTGATAGTCCTTATTTTGGGCAGACAGACAAATCTGTCGAATTGCGTATGGAAGAACACATGATGGACATTACTTAAAAGAGACAGCGAGCCAGTGCATTATCAAGTCATATCCTTTTCTCGGCTAATCCTAATGATGAACACCAAAGTCACAAAGTCTGCTTAGAAAAATCTACTAACATCTTCCTTTGCAATGATGAACTTGAGAGAAAAATCGTGGAATCTAGAGAAATCATCTTCAATCCTGTTCATCTAAATAACAACTTAAGCTACAACCTCCCAGATAGACATTCAACTGTAATCATATACTGGCGTTCACGTGATGCAGCAAGCACGCACTCTCCCAACAATGCAACAAACGAAAGAATAGCTTCAAATACAACTACAACGTTTTCATGCTAATTATGTATAGGGACTGTCTATGTTGTTCATAGTCTTTTAACCCTCAATGTTTAGTGTTTTTTCTTCTTTTATAATGTCACCTGAAGAAGCCTGTTACATGCCGAAACTAGTAGTGTTTTTATATTAAAACCTTTTTACTTAAATCTCGGTTCTTGTCATTCAATTCTTCATAAATAAATAAATATATATATATATATATATATATATAGAAAGTATTTTACCTTGGGTATAATAAATGTTAAAAATACCAAGCTATTTTAAATCTGGTTTTACTCCATTTCCCAAGTAAGCAAACAGATAAACAAGTCAAATTTGCGCCAGCAAAGTGTTGCAAGTCTAGCTGACCCTGCACATAGTGCAAGACCAAGGCTCATGGTAAAAGTAGAATAAGCTCTGATCACTAATCTTAATATTTACCCTTAATGCAAAGCACATCTCCTGGAGGAGATGTATGATGCTTTGCATTAAAGGCAAGGGGCCACTACCCAGACCGATTTCGACCTTTATTGAGGTCTCATCAGTGGGAGACATATTTAATAAGGTTAAAACACCTTATGGTACCTTGTTCTGGTAAAATACTTATAAGCTTTGTATTACTAAAATCTTGGTATTTCTAGCCTGGCTCGGCACCCATCATCAGTAGGTACCGAGCAATTTATTACTATGGACGAGACTTAGATTCACCATTATACACCAGATCCAAACAGTGCACAGAAATCGGTTGTTCAGCGCCAAAGAAGACAAAAGTCGGTTCCATCAACAGGAAAGGTCATGGCATCGGTGTTTTGCGATGCTAAAGGCATTTTGTTTATTAATTATCTTGAAAAGGGTAAAACAATAACCGGGGAATGTAGTTCCGATCGTTTAACTAGACTAGACGAAAAAATTCGTGAGAAAAGAGTCGGTTTGCAGAAAGAAAAAATCATCTTTCATCAGGACAATGCGTCTGATCACAAAGGTGTTTTGGCAATGGGAAAATTAAGGGAGATGCACTATGAATTGTTGGAACATCCACCCTATTCCCCAGATTTGGCTCCCTGTGTCTTCTATCTCTACCCAAAACTAACACTCTTCCTTGCTGGTCAGCGATTTTCTTTGAATCAAGGGGTGACTGCAGCTGTTGAGGGGTATTTTGCAGATCTTACTGAGAACCACTACAGGGACGGGATAATTGCGCTGGAGCATCTCTGGATTAAATAAATGTATTAGTCTTAAGGGAGATTATGTTGAAAAATAAAAATAATTTTGAAATAATAAATTCGTTTTTTCTTTGTTAAGCAGAAAACTTTTCAGACTATCCTCGTATATTAGAGTTACAGATATTAAACTGACTCATGAAGATATACATTAAACTCATCATGAAGATTGCTTTTGTATGGGCATTAAATCACCCATAAAAATCATTAGATTTTTCAATAGTTAAACTGCCAAAATTTGAAATTCGGACATACATAGCAAACCACAGGCCACCACCCTTGCAATAGGAATCATACAAGAAGCAATTCGGTTAATTCTTATGTGGAAATCGTTTTTATATGTGGACACCGTTCCACATCTCACTGTACCTATTTCAGTGAGAATCGTCGATCGATCTTCCGTATAGTGGCGCTGGTTATTTACGGGGATTCTGAGAAGATGAATTTCAGATATCGAAGTGGGGATATCTATAAACGAAATAAATAAATTCTTGAATAATTTCTTCCGAAAAGGGAGTAGACAGAATTTTTTTACAGCTCACTTTTTCAAATTGGTTGTCATCCACCTTTAGCCGCTACCGATGTTATTGTGGATACCAGGGATGTGGGAAGCATAAAACTAGATGCAGCTGCCGCCATCTCGTGACTGTAAATGGTATTATTTTTGGTTAACAGTACAGTCGACTTTTCTCAATTGTGGGATTAAAAACCGAAATTTTCAAAAAAAAAAAAAAAAAAAAACTACCTGAGTCAAAACCCAGTAAAAATTAGTACAGCAAAAGAAAGAAAAAAAAAAGGTTCCTGTAACCACTTACTAAAATCGAACCTGATGCTTATTGAGGGATTTTTTTTTCAAATTTATTATTGCATTTTTTGGAAAGCGCGAGGAGCAAAGGTGCAAGATATGCAGTGTGAGGGCGATAACTCATCGAGTATGTTTTAGTCTTAGTAGCAGATATGGTAGAAATATTGAAATAAATAATAATGCAGTCTCGTGAAGTAGTAACATCAGTCTAGGCAATGTTACCTCCCTTCGGCGGGAATAATTTTGGCCTTCACAGTCTACTTGGGTGTGTGGAAATGCTTTCCCCGTGAGGTTATTCCTGGTTGAGAGGGAAGATGGAAAGCTCATCACCGAAGAAAAAGTAATTGCTGTTACTGCTAGTTGTTATTTTACATAAAATATAGCTGTTTCTACAGTTTCTAAATTAAAATTTAGTTTATTATTATTAATTTTTAATATCAATACCAACTACGAAAGACCTCAAACCTGCAATATGGTGGGTGCGTTAGGGGTTAGCACATCTGTGATCCGTTCTTAACACTTAGCGTGGAACTTTATTGAAGTAATTTCTGAATTGAATTTCTTCATTGAAGTAAATTCAAATAATGAGGATTGTTATCGTACGCAGAGTGACGAAAATTGTTCACCACTAATTTAGTACGTGACTCATTTTACTGCATTCACCTTGATTTACGATTTTAAGTTTACATCGATTTTATTCAAGTCATGCAGTGCCTTTCAAAATACGATTATCAACTGATAGTATTTTGCAAATGCTATTTTCTAAGTATCGTGTTCATCGTTTATAAAAATCTGAATGAATGAAAATTAGCAGCGATTATTAATGAGCGGGCATTAAGCAATACACTTTCTCATGACATTGATCATTACACAGAAGCGGCAACAGCAGAAATTTCAGTTCACTCAGCATAAAACGTAATGTTTTATTTATTTATTTAGCGAATGAAAGAAACAAATTTGCACTGTTGAACCTAATGGCATCGGATTTTTTATCGTGTTTTCACTGGTGAAATGCCATGGGCTGTGTCTGAGTGAAATATTTTCATTCCGGTCAGTTACCAATTCATCACAGCTAAATCGTGTAATCATCGCTTACTAGATTTTTTTTATTCAATAATGGACAATATGCAAGTGAGAATTAAAATTTTCCATGCTTTGTGTAGATTAAAATATACAACCGGAAAGAAAAATTAGATTAAACAAAGAAAGAGAGCGATAATTTCGAGGACAACAAAAATTCCAGTTCAATGAGCTGCGATAATTTTTATTAAATATTAAATCATTTGGTTATTGGATAACATGATATTGGAGTAATTGGATGATCCACGTCTATAGTTCGAATAGAAGTTTATATACTGTAACTGCGAAACGCAAGCGTGATAGATGGCCTGAAGAAACCAGACCACTCGATAATAAATAACATGAGACTATATAGAGAGGGGGATGGTAAATCCCTTTATGTTTTAATAGCCGGGTACGAAACTCGGATCGAAATCCATAGAGTTTCATGCCGAAAAAAAAACTATCGGCAGGCCCAAGTGTAAATGATCACTTGGACAGTACCACACCAGGGCAACTCCATGCAAAGGTGGCGCAAGCTCCCTCACTAACTTTAATATTCTCTCATAATGTAAAAGCCTTCTTCTAAGAGATGTATATATATTGCTTTACATTATGTTAATAGAAAGGGGGATTTACCATCCCCCTTTCTATTAACATATTCGCCTGTAAAATATCCTTTCGGCTTATTAAATTAGTAATTAACATTAAATATAGGAGTACATCACTTCGGCAATTCGATAGTAGAGATATGTAAGTTCATGTTCACTTAAAACCCAGATATGGACCGTGAGATGCGGTGATTGATGCATTCAATCCGATATCCTTGGTGGGTGATGGATGGCACTCTGCTGTAGCCAATGAAGTTCTAACTGAGGCTGGGCTATTGCTGTTACCCTCTTGCCATGATCAGAGCTTTAATTTAATAGCTCAACCTAGATATTCGAGCAGGAGAAAGTCGTTTTTAGGACTTTCAGGATAACAAATGGCAATGCTGTAGCCAATGAAGTTTTAACTGAAGCTCGACTATTGCCGTTACCCAGCCATGACTGGAGCTTTTTAGCTCAATGACATCCCATCCACACAGATTTTCTTCATTCAGATGATGGGATAAAGAGGCAAGGACTCAGTCCATCGCCCAGTTCTTATAAGAACTATAAGAACCTAGCTATTCCAGGTCTACCCACTTACTGATGAGAGGTGGATGCTAGATAGATATATGAGAGTCTCTGTATTGGGATAGGTTTTCGCCTGTCTCTGAGTAGGGCCACCTCTGAGATTATGGCGATGGCTGGTGGTGGGGTGAGCCTGCCACTGGGTAGAGCCAACGTTGAAAAGTTCTTCTTGGTGACGGAGTGAGTCTGTCACTGAGTGGAACAACTGAGTTGGACGGTCTTTCGGCCACTATTGAGTGGTCTAGGGATCGTCCTAATTTTTAGAGAGGTCTTTACTTAAATACACCTCAAAAAAGGTTGAAACCGGTCTGGGTAGTGATCTCTTCTCATAATGTAAAACAATATATATACATCTCTTAGGAGAAGGCTTTTACATTATGAGAGAATATTAAAGTTAGTGAGGGAGCTTGCTCCACCTTTGCATGGAGTTGCCCTGGTGTGGTACTACCCAAGTGATCATTTACACTTGGGCCTGCCGATAGTTTTTTTTTTCGGCATGAAATTCTATGGATTTCGATCCGAGTTTCGTACCCGGCTATTAAAACATAAAGGGATTTACCATCCCCCTTTCTATTAACATATTCGCCGTTAAAATATCCTTTCGGCTTATTAAATTAGTAATTAACATGGGACTATGTCTGAATATACGTTTTTCTCTTTTCATCTTTACATTAAGTAAAAATCTCTTTTTATTGGCTAAATTAAAGAAAACAATTCAAAATGAAACTAAATAATCATTCCACTCTGATTAGATGGAATTTAGCAAAATTTCAAATTTCATAACTACGAAAAATTATCGAGTCAACAATGAATTTCAATTTAAATCGGAGAAATTTGCAACAACATTAGATGATTAGTGTGTGTAAGATACAAGGCGATGTGCATATCAAATCTAATTTAATAGAATATAAACTTCTTAACCAATTATTGCATATCGATGTCGGTGTTCATTTAGATTAGATGCAATATACGCTGCTTGAAAAGAAGTTAACGGACACCCTTCCCCTTGGACAAGGTGCATCGTGCCATGTAAGGAGTCACGCGCTTGTATCCGGTATGAATGAGAGGAATATGCTTCACCCAAATCAGTGCAATATTTTGTTCACATAGTATGGTTTCCATGGTATGGCCGAGAAGGGAACTGACGGAATTGAAAGAGGTGTTGTGATAAGATGCAAGGTTGCAGGCTTGTCTCTTCGACAAGTTGTTGAAAAACTGGGCCATCCAGGTCAATAATCAGTGATAACATGCTAACATGGAAGCAGAGAAAGTCCAATGAAAGTGCTACCCGAAGCAGAAAATCCACCACACTCACCGAACTTGACTGTAGGGTGCTACGAAGGAATGTAGAAACTTCTTTTCGCCGACACATTGATTCCGGAGTTTCGAGCATTGATTGGAACAAGAATCTGCGCAAAAACGTTCAGATCCGTGGTTCATAAAATTGGTTTCCATGGTATGGCTGCGATATGCAAGCTCCACATTTCTCGAACCAACATGGAGCGTCGTCTTCAGTGATGGAAAGAGCGAGTACAGTGGGACCTGGAAGCTGGGAAAGCTTCCGCGTCCCACGTCCTGTGTAATGGAGTGATGAATCACACTACACCGTCTACCCAAGGACTGAACCCTGAGGTATACCACTGGTCACCTTAAATCTGACAGATTTACACCCACTGTTTACCACTTTTTGATTTTTGTCTGTCACCCATCTCCTGATCCAAGTCAACAGTTTATATTCCAATCCCGTATTCACCAGTTTATCCAACAGCCTTTCGTGTGCTATCCTATCAATTGCCTTAGAAAACTCCAACATTGTCGAAGTGCATCCATTCCCTTTATCCAACTCGGCCGTAACATTGTTATAAATTATGAGCAATTTGCTAAAACATGGCCTTCCTTTAGTAAATCCATGCTGCCCCTTGAAGAGTATAGCTTATTTGTCTACCCTTTTCTGGGTATGCGAGTTCTTACCAACTTCTCTAAAATCTTCACTACGCACCACAGATACTTGATGGGTCGGTAGTTCGATACATCAGTTTTTGCACCACCGTTATACAATGGAACTATCATGCATTCCTTCCATTCCTGTGGTATCATACTTGAGATGATAATCAAGTCAAAGAAACATGTGAAAGGCCTAGCCAACCCCGGCTTAATATTCCTTTAGCAAAAACGAGCTGATATTCCATCTGCCCTTATAGACAAATTCTTATCCAGGTTATGCAACAGCTCTTCAACCTCATTTTCATGAACTTCTAACTTTTTATCCAATACCAGTAGCACTGTGCACCATGTTACATACACCTCGTTGATATATCTTATAAAAGTGAGCACTCATTAACTGAAAAATCTCATTATTTTCCGACACTCGAGTACCTTCTGCATTTAATAAAGTTATTCTTCCATATTCATTCTTTCCTTAGCTTGCGGCATAACCATAAAATTCTTTTGGATTGCCTTTAGTTTGCATGATCAATTTCTTTTCTTACTTCGATTTAGCTTTCCTCATCACTCATTACTTTTCTAGCCGGAGCTTTATATATTTCGTGACTCCTCTCGCTCTGATTCTCACGATATTCTTTCCACATCATCTTCATCTTGAGGATCTCCTGCTTAATAAAGTTGCATATCCATTTCACTCCCAACCAATTTATTCTTCGAAAACTAGGGACACATTCAGATGACAGAGACCCGTTCTGACGCTATGAGCAAATCCAATACTCTTTGACCTAGAGTTCCTTCCTTCACATGCTGCTCGAGAAAGTTGCCTCGCAATAATTCAATAAATTCCTGTTCATTCTTATCATGAGATTTCTCTTCAACCCAATCAATGTTTGGAAGAATAAAGTCACCCATAATGATCATTCATTTAGTATCCATAAGGCTAAATTGCATTTCTTCGTCCCCTGCAACTACGTGGTCAGGTCTGCAGCAACATCCCACCATATATTTCATTCTGTTAACCTCCATTTCACAACAGATAGACTCAAATTCGCTGCTACATGGGACATTGTTTCCATCATTGTTTTCTCGTGTTTCTTCCCTAACTGGACTTAAGTCACCTGATATTATCAGTAGTACTCCTCTTCCTCACCTATGTCTTCTGTAATTCCTTAAAATAGTATAACTATTACATTCGATCCCACTTAGGTTTCACTAATGCCAACAATCTTAGGCCACATCGTATTCAATAAAGCAAACCAACTCAACCCGTTTGTTTCTAATGCTGCTGGCATTTGTACATAGACATAATAAATTACTACGTAGCCTATTTTTATCTTGTTCTAGAATTTTCTCTTTTCCCTCCTCAGACATACTTAAAAAGTCGGAACCCAAAGCCTATTTCTCCACCCCTTCGGCATACATAACTATGTTCGGAGACATTCATATCTTTATCACGTTTGCATACCATAGCTGAACTTGCACACACATTTTCCCCTTCCTCCCTTGATGATTTAGCTTCTCTGACTCTCTGCATTAGGCCTCATACCAAGAAGGAGTTTCTCCAGGATTCTGATGCCAAAGGAATTCCAGTGCAGGACATCATTCTTATACAAATGTTTTCTGCCATCAAACACACCCTATATCTAAAAACTCGCATCCACATCTTCTACACAGTCTGCGAATGAAATCAATTGCTATCATCACCCTCCTTAACTCATACTCTCATATCTAGGTAGTAATCCTACAATTTTTACTCTCTCACATTTCTTTCTCGCTTTTTTCAACAGACCTTTCGTATCTTCTCTCATACTATGTTTATCACTACTTAAATTATTAATACCTACCAGAAGTACCATCTCTTTTACTTTTCTTTTTTGGTTTTCAATTACGCTTGTCATAAGTTATTTCATAAATTATTTCATCCTGGTAAGTGAATTTTTAAAATAGTTAGCCATAAAAATGTATAGAGAGAATTTTAAAATCTGTAACATTTATTTTTAAGATGTATATAGGCGCACTAATCGAATTTGGTTATCGAAAAAAAATGACGCACTAATCGGGGGCGCATTAATAGAGGGATTACTGTATTATTATTTTTTTTGAAAACAACCACTGATTTTATATTCAGATGTGAATCTCTCAGATGAAAAGAAAGGTGGAAAGAAACGGATCGGAAACAGCCATTAACAATGATTTTCAAGCATTTACCTCGAAAGTTTACAAACATCTTGATTTCTCAAAAATCTATAAAGAATGATAATAGTCATGTATTGTAAATACCTCGTAGTTGATGCAACTATAAAAATACATATCAATGAAATAATTACGAAAAATTCATTAAGAGCACCAAGTTAAGAATAATAACAATGGTATTGAAATTTGAGTCTGGATAGGTTTTGTTTTTATTTTTTAATGTAACTCCCACCCACGAAAGCTTGCAAACCTATGTATCGGTATAATAATATTAATATATTAGTATAATGATATTTTCTGTATTCTGACATTGCAATACATGGATGGTGGTCTCTCTCGCGGGACCACCACCCAGCTTAATCCACCATAATACGATAAAATTTCATCTACCACCGAAGGACCTTGAGAAATATCCAAGCCCTGAGAGGAATTCGAATTTACGTATACATGTATGTTTGTTGGAGCGCAGAGACTTTCATTATCTCCGATAGCCAGGTACATACTGTCCTCGTGGGTGATAAGCGCAGGGTCTCACTACTTAGATCGGATAAAGCCGACGAATAAAGCGAAATTCTTCCCATTACTTACTTATTATAAGGTTGGTCTGTGTTTATTCCCACTCAAGATATTCGCTTTTAACATTTACTTATTTCCTTCAATTTTTTAAATTTTATTTATGTACCAAAGTAATTTCAGCATGTTCATCAGTACTGGTCATTTCATTTGTAAGTAGTTAATCGCTTAACAATCATGGCGTTATGTGAAACATGCAGATAATCTATCTGCATAATTAATAATTAATAATAACTATTTATACAAACAACATTACCAATATGCTATTGGTATGTTCATATATAATAACTGCATTAAACCGAACAAATAATAATACACTATAATGGCCATATGTGCAACACTAATTTCTTATTAATCATCTGGTTAATCGCATATTATTAAATATGCGACTAACCAGATTTACATGTCAATTTAAATTTTATAGAAATCAGCTACATGATTTAACACACTTATCGGAGGTCTCAAGTGGCTTGAGAAAGTTCTATGTTCGGTCACTAGAACAGAGTTTCCGATCTATGTAAAAATAAATCAAAATACAAAAATATAAATAAAAATATGAAGAAAAAAGAAACGAAAGTCTTCTGCACACCATTAATGTAAGGTTTACTTATTTGGTGGGAATCAGAAAAATATCAATAAACAATAAAGCACCATTGTGCTAATTCGTGGTTTTATGTTATTAATCAACAGAGTCTAAACCTATCCAGTTACCTAATCCAGTATACTCATATTCTCCATATTTTTTTTTTAATTCCGTGTCCAAATTTTAAATATTTTCAGATCATCAGAAATTCAGGTCATGTTAAACACAGTTCAATACTTTACTTAGTCTCATGTCATAAGGAGAGAGAGAGAGATTTTATCTATTAATATGTTTGCATAAATCATTGATAAAAACTAAGGCTCTAAACCCTATCCATCGGTATCTCGGGGATCAGTGTAATGACAAATTGAATCTATTTCAGTAAATAATCCTCAATAACTGTTTCGCATTTTATAATAGGTTTTTTCTCAAAAGTCTTGAAATCCAAATATATATATATATATATATATATATATATATATATATATATATATATATATATATATATATATATATATATATATATATATATATATATATATATATATATATATATATATATATATATATATATATATATATATATATATATATATATATATATATATATATATATATATATATTATATATATATATTATATATATGTATTATATATACAGTATATATATATATATATATATATATTTTTTTTTTTTAATCGAGATATTTCCAATGTCAACTTATCCCCAGATACATTATCATCATCATCACTGCAGTAGTACTTTTGTTCATCAGGACAAACGCTCTCCTCAGTAGCAACAACTTGATCTTTAGACACTGTGAGGTTTCGGCGCCATTTTTAAGAGTAATAAAAACTAATAATATTTCTGCAATTATGTTATAAAATGCTGTAGTACAATAATTATACTTAAAACCTTACATAATACACTAAAAATACACAATTAAATCTAAGAAAAACTTAATAAATCAACAAAAATCACAAATCTTTAAGGAGACTCTAATAGCATTCTTTTCCGCTGATGATAGCCTCGACGCCAAATATTCTGAATAAAAACTGAATGAATAATTGCTTTCCAGCATTCGGAAAATCTCTTATAAGAATTGTGTATTCGCTTCCGTGAATGATCAAATGAAAAATAAAACAGCAAATTTTAGTTCCATATTTTTTCCCGTTTGGATATTTTCTCCGCTTCTAGGAAAGCAATATATTAAAATGGCGTGGGAATTTCTCGTAAAACTATGTGTTATTCTAATTTGATTAAAATACGAGTATATAATTTTCAGGCAGTATGGTTTAGGTAGAGTTTGAGATGAATGTTGCTATAGTCCTGGCGATCTGAACGGTAGTGAGAAGGAAATGTCTAAAAAAATTAGCCTGGTCAGCAAGAACGTGTTTTCATTATGGGTGACTTGGATTATGGTACTATAAATTGGAATGAAGACTGCATCTTTAGACAAAGAGAATGAATTTCTGAAGTTTTTAAGAGAAAATTACATACCTTAGGCATTACGTAAGAGGAACAAGGTTATTTGATTTGAACATCTCATCAAATAATGTTGTTATAAATGGGAGTCAAATCTTGCACCAGTTGGTGAGAATAACCATGAATTGATTACTTGGAGGGTGGCAACCATATGAAGGCTACTTAAAACGGGATATATATAGAACTATAAGGGTGGTAATTATGAGAAGTTCATGAGACAGCGTGCAGCAATAACATTGAACGAGGAACTGGATGGAAAGCGTATCAATGCTGCTAGGACCTCACTCAAGAACTATCTGGTAGAGGCAATATCAGAATACCAGAGTTCAAGAGGTGAAATAGAGTATGTGTGAAATATATGAATCAAAAGGTAGGGTATGCACAATCTGGAAGAAGATATTGTGGAAGAAGCACAAGATGAGTAGAAATAACAACGAGTTGCATGAGAAACACAAAGAGAAGGCGCGGAAGGTGGGTTGCTTGATAAGGGTAGCAAAAATGTAGTGCGAGCAGCAGTCAGCTAATGAGTCTAAAAAAATCCTAAGGAGTTTTTCTATTTGTGGCCAGCAGAAGAAAGAATAATTATGTAAGGATGACATTGATTAATGAAAATAACCGCTGCAGAGGATATAGGAGATATTTAATAAGTAATTCATAAGGGTGTTTCATTCTTGTGACATCACAGAAAACTCGAATGCAGTAGGAAGGGAGGAGGAACTGGTATTTAGTGAGCAGAAAGTATATGAGGAATTTGAATAAATGTGATGTTAATAAGTCTGTAGTACTTGATAATATTTCACCAACTGTTTTGAGGGAATGTTAAAAACAGCTTTAACATATCTTTTTAACACTAGTATTGCACTATGTTAAGTCCCAAATGAGGGAAAAGAAAACGTTCTGCTTCATAAGGAAGGTGATACGACTAAGGCTTGCATGATAGGCAAGTCTGGAGTTGTGGTTAAAGTGCTAGAGAGTTTAGCGAAGAACAAGATTCAAAACTGGGTTGAGAATAACAAAATACTCTTTGATGGTGAGCATGGCTTTTTTTTAAGGGATGATCGTGTTTTATTAACCTACTTGCTTATTATAACAGGGTGACAAATACATTGAACAAGGGTGATGAATACAGAGTGGTATATGCAAAGGCCTTTGATAAATTGACTCATGAAAAGCTGGTAATTATATTGGAACGGCTGGGACTAGATATTAGATTAGTGCGCTGGATTGGAGAATTGGCTGTCTGGTAGGTCATCGAGTTGTCTATGAATGAGCGATATCCCAGAAGAGGCGAGAGCAAAGTGGTGTATCCAAGGGTCTGTTTTATGACCATTGCTATTCAACTTGTACGATAATGATATTGGAAGAGGCCTCAATGATGATATGCAATTGTTTGCAGATGATTCAAAGTTATGGAAAACTATGAGGAGTAGAGCGAATACTGTGGCTTAGCAAGAGGACTTGAATACACTGGATTGGTAAATAAGTGTTGTTATCATTTGTTGCAAAGTGAAGTTGCAAAGTTTTGAACATTGAGAACCACAGGTGGATTATAGAGTATATAAATCGTGGAACTGTCTTGCAGGAGGTAGAGGAGATGAGAGATATTGGAGTAATTGGGGAAAAGGACCTAAACTTTCGGGGACATATTGCTAAAATTGTGAGTACACCTCAGCGGATAATGGGACTGATTTGGAGTGGGCTGTCTTGTAGAAGTAAGGATGCCATGGTTCGATTGTACTGAATACTGATACTGAATGTATCTCAGACCTAGAACTCGCTTTAGAACCTGATCTTGATTTAATTTTTCTTGCCGTTGCATTCATTTATCGTCTTTATCGCTCTTCGAATCGTAATATTTGTCACTCTTTAGACTTTGTGCTCTTTAATTATTTATCACCAATTCACAGCTTCATTTTCTGCAGACCACTTACCTAAACGTGAGGTTAACTTCCACCATGGAACTTCAATGATCGCAAATCGTATTAATTTCTCTAATTCCACTGATCAAGTTGGAGGAAATGCCCAAATATTAGCATTTCTTGTATACAGCAATGACCTAACACTAATAGGCCACCTACGTACTAGAATATCTGTCCTTCCAATATCTAGAATAAATTTTCCCTAACCACCTTTCCTTCAAAATATCTTGTAGATCTAAGCTTTCGTCGTACTAACTCAGAAAACTAATTCATCCAAGTTATTTTTCTGTAGAACGTCATTCAACATATTGTTGTAAATGTAGTGTCGTTTGGTACTACAAAGGTGGGTAAATAAATAAAGTATTTATTTAGGTCAGGCACGCAAATGATATATTTGGAATAATTTTCACCGGAATGGAAAAAAAAAAAAGCTTTTCCATTTCGGCACTCAGATTTTCACTTTACGGATAACTATAGAACTAGTGAAGCGCTTTTCAATTCACTAAGAACTTTTTAACTTTTAGAACAGGAGTGCGATGTAGGTTTAGCTCCAGCCTATCTCAGGTTCGATACACCATTCTCCTAAAACGTAATAGGAGATCGAGTCTCCCTCTTCTTTTACTGGAAGCAACAGTGTCCTTAATCAGAATTTTTATCTACCATTATTAACAATTAAATAAAATGATAGTTCTAAACTCTTTTACAATTGACAGCGAAACACTGACTCAGGAAGAGATGCAGCGAACAAAGACAAAGTAAATAAGTTATTCCTGTCGACTTCACATCGGTTGATTCAGTGCAGCATCTTGTTGCTGAAGTCGTTATGAGAGAATGCAGTGTTGTGAATGCAGAATTCGGTGTTGGTCATAACCGAAACGGAAAAAAAAAGTCGCATAGGCGGATCGTCGTAAAGTGAAGGTTTTACTATAATTTCCTTTAAGCTTCTGAAAACCCGATCATCTGATGGAAACTCTGTCGTTTAATCCCACAAAATTGGCAAATCAGCTGTAAGACACATCCATGAAAGTTCAGCTTTAAATTTTTCAGCCAAAACTTTGCATAAAACGAAGTTGAACACCGGTTTGGATGGCATTATAAGAGCTATAAAATGAACGGTAACTTCATAAAGCATTCCTAATTGGTAGTCGTGTTCAACATGCCCCGCCTCACTTTACCTTATCGCGCGTTACTAGTCAAGTTATTTTACCTTAACGAGTGCAATGCATCAGCCGCTTTCGTGAGTGGAGAACCCAACAGAACTTACGTAAAGGTCCTTTATCGGCTAACGCAGTTAGATCGATGATTGAAGAAACACGATCTTTGGAAGTTCTACCTGACAGAGAACGGAAACCAGGGCCACCACGGGTAATCGAAGAAGTTGCCACCGCGATTGTCAACAGATCATACGAAAATGTTGCCGGTAGTAGCAGCTGAGGAATAGCGTGACAATTGTTTAGGTTTTATTCCACGTCTTGCGCGAAATTATTCCATTTTATCCATAAAAGATCAGCTGCAAGACGATGATTACGATGAGCAACGAATGACATTTGCTCTGACGTTTCTGGTCAGACTGTAGGTCGACGATGCTTGACTTTGGGAAATTTTGTGGAGAGATGAGGCGCATTTTTATGTCAACGAGATTGTAAACACCCAAAATTGTCGAATTTGAGCTTCAAACTCTCCCTATGCGGTGTGGGCCATTCTTTTTTGAGGACGTCTCTCCAACAGGAACTTGTTCCATTACAGCACGGAAATATCGCGATATGCAGAACAGTTTTATTCCGCATTCAGCAACGACGATGTTTGTACAAGATTAATTTTATTCAAGCTGAAGCATCTCCCCACATTACACGATTGGAACAGCAGCTTCTGCGCATCACTTAACACAGGAATGAGTTGCATGGCCACCTCGCTCCTCTGATATTACTCCATGTGATTTTTGGTAGTGGGGTTACTCGAAATCTATCGTGGCGGAGTCTCGAATTTAGTAGCTAAAGGCTAACGTATCACAGAGTGTGACGAACATTCCTTCAGACATGTTACGTTCTGCTGTCGAGAACGTCGTTCACAGGATGCAATTTCTGGTCCAGGAGAACGGTGGCCATATTAAACCAGGTCTTTCGCATGGGTGCATTTAGTGTATTCGAGTTGGGCAGCTGGTTTGTGAAACCACTAACTGTAATATCACAATTACTGTGTTAAATTAAATTGATGTTGCATCTTTTATTGCTTTGTTATCATACGTGCAACACATCACGGTAAATTTTCATTTCAGTTTAGTGTTTATTATTCATTTTTCTCCATTATAACGCATTTTTTTACACTGTACATATTCCCCCTGTCAGCGACTTTTAGAACTTTTGTTGTTGTTTTTTTTCTCAGAATTCTTCTTTTTATGTTTTGATTAGTTTCATTACCAAATTTGCTGACATTCTGGTTGTTAGATGGAGCTACATAAGGCTCTGAATAGGGGAAGCTTAATTATGACCACCCTGTACTTATGTGAGACCGGCTAACACGAGGTTTTACACACACACACACACACACACACACACACACACACACACACACACACACACACACACACACACACACACACACACACACACACACACACACACACACACACGCACACACAGTTTCATACTTAGTGGTTGATATGACAATGAAGTAACAATTTTCTCTTCATATGACTTCATGTTTTATTTATTAAAAATACAAGTCGAGAACGAGGCTCCCATCAAATATAGAATTTCGTTCATAAATTTTGTTTTCTAGAAATCCAGAAAGGATGTTCACAGTGCTACAACAGCTTTAAGATTTTTTAATTTTAATTTTTATTTTTAAACAAAATCTCTCTATATATTTGCAAGTTTATACTTCCACCAATTGTTGAAGATGGATAACATATGGAATCTACAGGACTTTTCAATGGATATATATAGCGTAGTAGATACGTTTGAAGAAATCGAGAGGATCATGAAGAACTTGTAAAATGAAGAATCGGAATTCTACTCATTGAGATATATGGCTTGAGAAGGAATTGCATGGATGGAGGATTGTATACAAAGGTAAGCTCACTCTAGTTCCCTTTAAGGAATTCGTGTCATGGGTGGCTTTCATATGGTTATTATTTCTGTTGGAGTGGCTTCTAAAGTGGATTAAACGTCTGTGATATTCTTTTGTGTATATGGCTTGAGTTTTCTTTGTTTGGCAGTTAAGAGCAGAGAAGAAATACGCTCAATGATCCTCCTGCGAGTTGGATCATACTGAAAATCGGATTATTTCTCTCCCTTTGTGTTTTTTTTTAGCAATCAAACAACACATTGGCAAATAGTAGTAATGCTTTCAACATTTAGGAAAATGTTTGTTTGTTTTAATACTTGATAAATATTGTGAATTTAGATGGACAAAAAGGTCGTTTCAAATAAAAATAAGTAAAAATTATTTTTTCTCAATTGCCGTGTAATCATTGAAATCCTTACCACTAATCTTTATTTTTCTCATTTGTTTGTCCTTCTTGACTTTTGGAATATTCCTTCATAAAAATAGGTTTGCAGAAGAAATATTTTATGAGCTTTGCTTCCTCTCCCATCTTATTTTTTTTATTTTAATTTTTAACACCTAAGTAAATTTCACAAACCGGCAAAATATATGACAGTTGAATTGAGTGCTATGTTAATAAATAATAAATAAATAAGAATGATGGATTATACTTATAGTTAGTAATTCTCTCTTCTTCCTTTCTGGCAGGCTATTTTATATTGATGGAATAAGCTAACAAATAAATTAACAAGCTCATCCTACCATCCCCCCCCCAACCCTCACTTGCTCCGCGCCCAAAGAGAGAAAAATGTTTTTAGCTCGATAGAAGTATTCAAAAGCGGTGAAATACAGAAATGAAATTAAAATACAGAACCACAATAGCTCGGATCGACGTGCTACACGGACATAATATTGTTTATGAGTTTAACTGCCAATCTGGATGCAATACCTGTTGCATTGAATGAAATATTCGTTCCATAAAGTCCCTTAATTGAACATTAGCGAGATTTCACTCTTACAATGCAGACAATCAATGATCTTACAATCAATGATCCTCCTGCGAGTTGGATCATACTGAAAATCGGATTATTTCTCTCCTTTTGTGTTTTTTTTAGACAAACAAACAAAAACACAGGGGAGAACAAAAATACCACCACTGAAATATCCTTACATGCAATACGCAACATGACCTTCGAAATCGAGAAGGGCATAATTAATCGATTTCCACAAAAAAAGAAACCAAATTATGCTGCTCTGAGTCACTAGCAGTAAAAATCTCCCACTATGCACAAAATAAATTACTTCACAATACTTTCAAACCAACCAGAAGACAAAACTGAACGTCTTCTTAAGTAAAGATCAATCAATATCACATTTCGAATGAGATTAAAAAGAAAAGCGATTGCTTCATTTAAACTGTTCGCTTGTCTGTAACCTATTTGTCTGTAAGTTAGTTCACAAACTACCTTACCGAAAACTTAAGAAATGAAGGAGGAGTTGGATTGCAAATGCCTTTTCTATTCCTTTCTTTTTTGTTCCAAGAATTGCACGCTGGATAACCGATTCGCCAGCTTTCTCCATGGAAGGAAGCAATTTCTTATTACCATTAATTCATTTTCACAGCTATTCAAGCAGTTGGCCGAGGCTTATCGTGAATCCTTCCCCAATTTACACTTTAAAATATTCAAGATACGCAGTATGTCAGGGTATGACAATTTTCATCATAATTTAATTATTATGAAAATTGTATCTTCTTGTGATAAGAACATGGCATATTTATACACTATCATTCACTGAAAAAATTAACTGCATTCCTTCTTTTATACTTCCTATGATGCAATTCACCTGATTAAAACCAAATAAACATGCCTATTCCTGTGGCTCTACACTATCTGCAACACTGCAATGATGAGCAAATTCAGCACTGAAATAAACTGAGCGGTTAAAATAAAAAAGGAGAAATTCCTTTTATCATCAAAGTATTTTTGTCGGGATATTTCAATTTAAAGACATTTCTTAAACGATGTCAGACTGTTTAGAGGGAGAAAGTAAAAAAAAAAAAAAAGACACTGTTACAGGAGAAAGAGAGAGAGAGAGAGAGAGAGAGAGAGAGTATGATATATCGGTTTGAATTATATGTTGTGGATTTGTTAAATTTCTTTTTAAATTATAAATTCAACACCCTACTCTAATTTAAAGCAGTTCAATAACACTTTCAAATAACTGAATACGAGTGAACAGAGTAAAAGCAAAATTGAATACAGAAAACTGGATTTGTTGATTGTATAAAAGAGAAATAAATTTATAATGGCACATCATAAATTTATTTTAACACACCTAAAGGAAAATAGAATTCATTTACAACTCCTACATATTTCGCTCAGTGTAAAATGAGCATCATTCGGGGAGAGAAAGAGAGTGCAAAAGAGCTGGTTAAAGCCTTCAGAATATTAACGCAAGACTTGCACGTGTCTCGACCGCAGCAGGAGACAACACTATTAAAGTTTCAAGAAGCCCAGCAGGCACACTTGCGTAACTCAAAGTAAAAATATATCATAATAAAATTAATAAGAATGGATAATAAAAATTATAAACCCAGCACCATCCTTCACACTATGAAAGTATTATCAAACGTTTTGTACACGGAGCACGTGCAATTTATTCTTCGGACATCCGTCAATCAGAAGAATTAAAAAAAAAAAATACGAATCACTTTATTCCCCAATGGTTATAAAGAAATCGCCGTCTAGAAAACTTCACTATTTTGGACAGACTCGCTGTTCTGCTAGGATCAGAAGCGAAGAATAAGGAGGTTGAGGCCTTGCTTCTTATACCATCGACACTAGACAAGGAGTTCCTTGTAATCTGACAAAGATGTTACACTATAGTGGATTGAAATTCAAACGATTTCAAACGTCCATTCTTTGAAGCGTGTGAAACACTTCGTCATGTCCTAATTGAACAGACTGAGTTCTGAGTTTTGGGAAACATTCGTTATAAATTGTTACTTTTTTAAAATTACTGATTTGCATTTTTTATTAATTTTTTGAATTGCATAAATATATCTGGCCTTTTTCCTTGAATAGTTTTGTCTCCTGCTCTCTCAGCTCAGACCTTGCAATATGACTAGTGCTGTTTGACCCTCTCTTGTGTTAATATTTTCAATGTTGCACCCAATTCTTTTGATCTCTCCCCCTCCCTCCTTCCTTCCCTCCCTCCCTCTCTCTCTCTCTCTCTCTCTCTCTCTCTCTCTATGAATGATGATTATTTCACGGTGAGCCACAGTATGGGAGTTGTTAATGAATTCTAATTTTCTGTACATGTGTTAATTTTTTTTTAATATCCTTATGACTATCAAATATTTCTATAAAACTTCTAGTAAATAAATCATCAAAACGTAAATGCATAAATTACCATTTTACATTTTGTGGCGTATCGCGGAGAAGAGAGGAAGGGTTCTGCAATTACGTGACACTTTTTTTGGGAAAATAAAAAGGTGCAAATGGCTGTAAAAAAATATAACATTTAATATACAGTATATCTGCTTTTTCGGCCTCTTTAAGTATTCTATCACGTGGTGACATCTGTCGCCAAGAAACGTAAATATCATAAACACAAATATAGCCGAGAGCAGCGTTTCTCAAACTTTCTAAGCCCAAGGACCAGTAAAATGCCTAAAACAATTCTGCGGGCCACTAAATTACAGAGGCGTAGCTAAGGGGTGGGGGGGGAGATCTGCCCCTGGCGGCACCTTTTTTGGCGTTTATGAAATCTTGCCTTACTGTCTATAAAACAGCAAATGAGTGATGAAATAAACTTCGACAATGTGAGCGACGATTTTGCGAACAGAAAATCAAGAAAAATAACATTTTAGAATGTTGGAATTAAAGTTTTACTTCGAAAATAAACATACTATTTCTTTAATTTATTTCCCTATAGGTCGTGTTGATTTTTTTGTATTTTTTTTTAAAAACCTATGTAGGAATTACCAACATTTCGGAAAAACTGTGCCATTTATAACATAATAAATTTAAAAGCATCTTTTGAAAGATATGGCAACATAATTAATTAAATCGGAAGTAAACGATTAAAAGTATATCATCATTGAACAAAATTTTAACTTTTATTAAACAAATAAATAATATAATATAATTATGTTACTACTTGCTTTTAATGAGATGGTTGAGTTTCTCGGCCCTTGCAGAGTTGCTGGATATCTGGCTCAATATTGGTCAACTGCAGTCAAAGATCGGAACACACACTAAGACGATTTCTGTATTTTGTTTTTATTTGAAGGAGGGATGAAAATCCTTTCTCATAGAGATAGGTTGTAGAAAACTGCAGGACGATTTTCAATGCTTCTTCAGATAATTCACTTCTCACTGAAGACGAGATCCAAAATCGAGCAAAACCAAGATCACGGAATTGCATTTTAAGCTCACTGTCACTTGAAAGCTCAATTAACTGTTCTTTTTTCGATAACGAAAGGTCGTTCTCGTGACTGCAAGCCTAAAATGGATCGCGAACCCACAGAAATTTCTGATAAAAGTTATTCGGAAAATATGTTTCAAAATTCCGTTACATTTGATGTTGAAAAGGGAAATATTACTTCAATTTGGAAAATCAAACCCCTATGATCCAAAACTTGTGATTGACACACAACACATTGCTCTCCTTATAAATTAAACAACTCCACAGAGATAAAGTAAGTATAACATTAAAGTAATAAAATGCGATGTAAACCAATATACAAAACAAAAAATGAAATATGAAAACTCTGTCGGTGGTCTATATAAGCGTTAAATCTCGCCTCGCAATTCACCCATTGCATTTAGCAAGTACTCAACTTCATCAGATAAACATTTGTAGTTTCTCTTTGTGAATCTTTAGGCCAGGGATACGTAATATGCTGAGTGATGACAACTGTATCACCAACTTGAAAGTTTCACGCACTTATATCGACGCTTCTGATGCTTTGGTATGGAAAGGAATTGTGGTTCAATAGAGAGGAACAGCATTTTGTAGTTCAAGAGGAAGGATAAAATACTGAGAAGTTAGCTCCTGAGAGATGAATACTCAACTCAGCGCCTTACTTTAGGTAGATAATGTTGTACTCCAAAATAAATCCACTAAAATATCTTCAGGATTCTCTTTCCTTTTCTTTCTTATTTTGTTGCAAAAAAATTGACCTTTTTTTTTTTTTTAAATCGTGGAAGAGTAAAATCCTTATCCCTTCATATCTTTATTGTGTTCAAAATAAGTGACGAATAAGTACGATCTACGAAAGAGAAAGACAAATAATCAGACGATGCACGAGCTCCAAAAAGTAGAACTGCAAGCAATTTGGAATAAATTGTTGACAGAATGTACTCGAAGATAGGCAGTAATCCTGGTGTCAATGCGATGTGTCAATCTTAATGTGCATTTGCTTCGATTGTTTGAATACAAATCCACAATAGTAATTTTTTCATTGCAGCAACATCTTCTTTTTACTGTCGTAAAACTATTTTTAGCATATTATTTCTTTCAGCTTTTTATAAGAGCTCTTTCCCTTTTGAATCTGTGGTAGCAGACATTGCAAGGATGTTCTTGATTCCGTATCCAATGCGAAACTTATGACCCTGTGATACATGCCCATTCGATGGCTTCTCACCAAACTATTATCAACTATATGGAGTAGATTAAGAAAATTAAAGTCAGCTGTTCTTTAATTCTAACGAAGACGAGCCATTGCAATAGTTCATTCGGTATTTATTAGAGAAAAATAATTGCCACGTTATGCAAAAACATCGTCAGAGTTTCCATCACAGAAAATATGGCCATTAACAGCTTTATTCATAAAAAGAAGACAAAAATAATGAAATATATCGCCAATGAAAAATTCTAAATTTAACTAATAACCATAATAACAAAGAAATGTAATAAATGGCATCACTTCAGTGATAGAGAGAGTTTAGTTTAAAATGTGACCACGAGATGGCGCCACGCTATGATCGTTTTGTATTTGGTGTCGTGAATTTTGATTGTTAAACTGAGTTTGTTAGAAGGTAAATTTAGAAGTAAAAGGTAAAGTATTTGTATATTAAATACTTTGTATACTTAAGTATATGTAAATGTAATTATATAAAGCGAAAACGGCTATTAAAAATAAGACGCAGCCAATAAACAAGATCTAATACATAAGTTATGGAAGCTAAAATATTCTAAATAGTTAAAGTAAACCTGCAACTGCCAATCGTTGAATATTTATACATATTTTGTAAATTTTGTAAAGTATCTTCATATTTCGAGCTTTTTTATTAGAATAACATCTATAGTCCACCAGTATGCAAATTTCACATCCTTAATTTATTATTTAAGCCAAGAAGTAATGGTTTTACATCACTGAGTGAAAGGAAACTGTTTTTAAGCATTCTTCTCTTAGCACCATATGCTGCAGGTTAGCTGAGGATTACATAATCTAGAAATCGTTTAGCAGATTATAAACAAGGGAGGTTTTGAAGCCTTTTCCAGTCTTCTGAAAAGGAGCATAGTGTCTTACATTTCACGAGAAAATCACATTCCGCATTTTAAAAAAAAGCATTGCTAAGTATCCACTACAGCAAGATTCAAACAAAAGTGGCGTTAGAAAGCGAGCACTAACCAGTCCATTCTGCAATTCTGTCCTCTTAGCCTTGGTTAAACTGTAAATCAAAGCTAACAGGACAGATCAGCCCTACGCAGACACACCCAGTTTTATCATTGACTTAGCGAGGAAGATATCCTGTTGTTATTTATTAAACAAGATTATTTTTTTCTTTTTGAGATTATTTTCAAAATTACTCACTAGACCCGATAAATTCTTTTTCTGATCACTACTGCAGTGATCTCCTCCCCTCCCCCCACACATGCCATAGTAATTGTACTGTGGCATTATTATTTACACTATTTACACTATCCCCACCCCTGTCATACCCAGATGGCTCAATTACATCATAACCCACAGAAAAAGCTAATCTCCTGGCTTCACACTTTGCCTCCAGTGCATGCATAACTGAAAATAGCAAATGCTAACATACAATGCCACTATATTCTATTGCCAGAAATTAGACACAAAAAAAAGTCTTCTGGCCCTGCTGGCATTCTTCCAATTGTCCTGAAGGTCTGTGCAGCAAAACTGACTCCTATCCTATGACGCCTGTGCATACTCGCTTACTACACTGGTATATATCTCAAAGTCTGGAAATTGGCCTATATTCAACTCATTCCTAAGAAGGGTGACAAATCACTGCCATCTAATTACTGCCCCCTATCTCACACACCTCAGTCCTATCTAAAGTGATTGAGAAAACCATCAATTATCAACTCCTACACTACCGTAAAGGCATCCAGCTGTTAATCGACCACTAGTACGAATTCCGTCGCTGCCGATCAACAGGAGATCCATTCTCATATATCACCCATCTCTGGAAAAATGCCATGGAGAAATTTGACGAATCTTAAGTGTGCACTTGATATCTCTAAAGCTTTTGACTGGGTTTGGAACAAAGGCTTATTAAACAAACCCCAATCATTTGGACTGCATTAGAACTTCTGCGCTTCGATTGCCAGATTTTTTGTCTGGACGCTCCCTATATGCGATGGCAGATGGCGCCCTATCCTCTCACCATTCAACTAATCCTGGGGTCCCATAAGGTTCAGTTCTCTCACCGACCCTCTTCCTTCTATATATCAATGGCCTACTTCAGTTGACCTCCAACCCAATACACAGTTTTGAAGATGACAGCACATTGCACGCCTCCCTTTCACTTGACAAACCTTACTCTACACAACTCAACCTACAGAAGATCAACCACCACTCTCCTCAGTTCTGACCTCCAAGTCATTCTCCAGTGGGGATCAGATAACCTCATCAACTTCAATGCTAGTAAAACCCAGTTCCGTCTTATTTCTCACAAAAAAGTACCGTTTTTCCAGTTCCTTTTTTGTGAAGAAGAGAAAAGATTCCAAGAAGAGAAAAGATGAGATTTCTCTTCTTGGAATTACCCTAATATGAGGCCTTTCCTGGCATAAAAGCATCACAACCATTGCATCCTCAGCTTCCAAAAAAAAAAAAACACTAGGATTTCTCTTTCGTTCAAGAAGTTACTTTACCTGCAAACAGCTGCTAACCTTTATACAAATCACAAATCCGCCCAGCTATCGAATATTGCTCTCACATTTGGAGTGGAGCTCCTAAAAATTCCCTCAAAATGCTTGACTCAATACGGAGGAGAGCAATTAGGTTGATAAATGACCCATCTCTTCAAATTCACTGCCTCCTTCACTTTCATATAGACGCTTAGTCTCTGCGATTTGTGTATTCTATAAATATTTCCATGGACAAATGTTCATCTGAATTAATTCCCCCACTCAGTACTAAGCCCATCGAAACACGTACAACTGCAGCCCAACATCTTTTCACAGTACACCTTGAAACCCACAGAACAAGTTTCTTTTCCTCCTTCTTCATCCCTGCTACTGCTGTACTGTGGAACAGTCCCCCTTCCCCAATGTACTTCCTAAGGAATACGATATACAGGCTTTAAAATCAAATTTAAGCAAGTTTCTCCTTGCTTAAATGGGTTGAACAATCAACCTCTCGTGTATGGGCCCCGCATAAAAAAAAATGTACTTAGGAAAGCTCCAGGATATGATACCTTATGTGGGCCCGACCTGGTAGATAATTGTTTTAACTATAAGCAGTCGTTGCTGGTAAGCATTGATGCTGATAACCATACTCCACGGGAAACAGAGTGATCAGGGATAAATGGAGAGTACGTAGTGCGGTGAGTTTGAAATTAGATTATAAGTTGGTGGTGACAGATTGCAATACGGATGTTGACAACTTTCAAGCAGAGCGAACTATAGATGAAAGCTCGAATGAACATTTTCGGTTGAAGTATTTTTAGAAAAGGTACAGAGGAGAAACCAGATGCCTGTACACCAGGGAGTAGAGTGGGGTGAATCAGTGATAGCGGAGTTGCTAATTACTCTGACTGCAGTCTGTCGAACACTGTGTAATAGTTTAAAACGATTTCAGGTGCATCTTTCCAAGATCTCTCACCACGAGTAATGTCATATTCCAGTGGAAAGTAGTAATGGGATGTAAATTTGATTTTTCAAAAGGAAGTTGTCGATTGCTCATTTTTATTCTTATGAACCACACTTTATTTAATCATAAGCAAACAACATTATTTTTAAATAAAACTAGAGAAACAACAAAAAAGTTATGCAAAACGGGTTAATTATAAGGGGATTCTTTCCAGTATATAATATCCAGCAATTCATATTTGTTAGAAAATAGTCATAATGCTTTATACATATTGAAATTTATTTATCAAATTCTTTTTTACTTTTTTTGGTATTTAGCATACACGAGATCATTCTAATTTATACAAATCGGTTTGTGTTGAATTTCTGGATGTAAAAGCGATCGAGAAATTTAAATGCGATCTAAATGATCATCATGCTTTAATTTTTATATAAATCCAATCAAAAAGTTTGAAGACCCTTTTAATTACCTGGAAGGGGAAAAGGCTGCATGGTGTGGAAATCTTCGCGAGAAATAAAACCACCTATCACTTTTGCATCCATTTCAGGCTTCCAGTAAGCACTCCTCTGGTCTCATACAAGGGAATGGACATTGCTACTATCCAAACTTGGACAGTAGCGATGCAGTACGTACTTAGTGGTGTTGACACCGCTATTTCTTACTGTTTCAAATGTAACAGTTGTTAGTTTGTTCTACAGTACTTTTAAATCAATAGCGAAGGCCATTTCAGGGAATTGTTGCAAAATATACATTCGCTTTGGTATTCATTAAGAAAGGAGGATTTAATTTTCATGGAAACATTCGATGACTAACAGGTAGATACTGCTCACAAATATGTGAATGCAGAAATATCACCTCCTCCTCTTCCTAATAGTATTGTTAACATTTCAAATTTCCAGCATAAAGATTCCACAGCTGTCCGATCATCCTCCACTTCCCCAAGAAATGTGCTTACTGCTTGGGCAAACATTCGGAATTGGTAAAAATTGTATAGTAATATGGATATGTCCGTAATTTAATGTTTTCTTTTTCAGAGAGGATAAAGAATTTAAGCCTAAGTATACAATGGAAAACTGAGAAAGGTTTTAAAACATCTCAACTACTTTCGCTCAAATCGAGGAGTAGAATCTGCTAGTGATATGCTACGTTTCTTTTTCTTTCTCTTTCTTTCTTTTTTAATATATATATTTAAACTAAAGTATTTCTTTGGTCTGATCACCATTTGATTGAAAATCAAATGTCGGAGAAAAGGCAGAGGTTTTGGATCGAGTGAGGAATAAATGCATGCATTCCAGTAAAAATAATTCCAGTTATTTGAATGGAGAAATTGCTTAGATCAGGGGAGTAGAAACAATAAATTACTAAGGTAATTCCATTTTTATCGTTGTTGCGTAGTGTGATGCAGTGGAATGCAAAGGCCAAGTTTGGCCGGGACTAGAACAATCTAGATCCGGAGAGAATCTGTGGAGAGAAGATACAAGAGAGAAAGTGGCCATTTATTAAAAGGGGAGGAGAAAGATCACCAGATTACATTTATTAAGGAGACTCATAAATAAGTCCCCATGCAAAATGATGCGACAAAAGTCTCATCATTTTTAATGTAGCACATCTCTAGACGAGTGATCTGCCACAGTTTCATAGCGATGAAATCATTCCTGTAGTCAATCAGCGCTGAGATTTCGAGCAACAAATACGACATGATCATCCCAACGAATTCTCAGAAGTAAAGCAAGCACAATGGACGATTGTTTCAAGCCAAACCAAGGTTTGATGAGAGAGCTTCTAAGACGTGGGAGTTTAATAGACGATTTTGAGCAAAACCCAAGGAATATCATCACGAACAAAACAATTTTTCGCATAGAGATTAATCAAACTTGTTGATCTCATTTCCCAGAAAAAAGAAAACTAAGGGATGGATAGAAAAGGGTCTTCGACTAAGTCCCTGATATGTCAGATGATGAATTCTGTTTTTCAGTGACTCTCTCTCTCTCTCTCTCTCTCTCTCTCTCTCTCTCTCTTAGTAAATGCCTTTCTAATTTTTTAAAAGGTCATACATTAAAGTAACAGAAGAATTAATAATTGATTATGGCATAATCATAAAGAGTATTAGTACACCTATGGATACGGTGTGGCATGTTGACAAATATAAAATTACATTTGAATCAGTTATCAATCACTGGACTAATGCAATCTTGTAGCATTTTGTAGTTTCCTCAGGCCCCATCATTAAATTAATTTGTAGTAATTTTCATTGACATATCCCATTCTGTTCACCAAAAAGTTATAATATTATTAAGTGTAAAATTAATTCTTGTATTATTAAATTGATCTTAATAATGTTGGTTTAAAAAAAATGGTAGTTAGAAAAATATTATGCATTTTAACTCACCACAGAAGTCAGCTGAGTAGGGGAAGCAAGAAAAGGATATCAAGTTGTCTGGGAAACACTTATTAACACATACACACGCCTAATATTTATATATGCAAATTATGTCATTTAATAAATAAAAATGTATGAATCTCTCAATTCTAAACAATAGTTCCAACACTAATTAATATTTTGAATTTAAAAATACTTTAACACATCGAGTATAAGTTAATCTTGGTTTCTCTTATTACAATTGAGTTTTTGAAGGTTTTAGTTATAGTGAGAATTTAATTGAATATTATGGACAGATAAATACGCTTATTATGCTTGTAAACAGCAAATGGAAAAATAAGTAGTGTCGTCTCATCCGTTAGGACCATTTTGCGAAAAAGAACAACGGAGTGACCTGATGCAATATCAATTTTGCTTTTCTCGTGAGCTCACTCATGTAGTTTTTTTTTTTTTTTTTTTTTGAACCCTGTAATTTACTCATTTATATTTGCTGTCGGTTTCAGGACAGTTCGTCCAATTATTTTTGTCCAATCAAAATCTCGTTCATTACTTTTCTCGTCCAGTAGGACATTTCGTCCAATGCTATTTGTACAATTGAAAATAATTGGACGAAATGCCCTGAAAGAACCTGGGTTTGAGGTTATTCATCGAATCCTATTTCATCCAATCTTATTCGTCCAATGCTATTTGTCCAATTCTTCATATTACTCCAACGAGTTATAAATAACTTGTGATCATTAATAATAGTTAGTGGACGTTGAAATGTTTTTGTAATTTATCCTTAAAATTTAGCAC
Organism: Typopeltis vanoorti; assembly: GCF_054136105.1. NCBI lineage: Eukaryota > Metazoa > Arthropoda > Arachnida > Uropygi > Thelyphonidae > Typopeltis > Typopeltis vanoorti. Next base: position 10,063,819 of record NC_143550.1, read on the forward strand.
TGCTGAATATGATGGAAATTGTGTTGAGTGACAGGGGTAAGCATCAATGCTGTTCGGCTTGCTATTCGTGCCGATCGACGACGTACCCAAGGTATTTGACTACATTGCACAGAGTGTTTTGGAAAACCCGGAAGGAATGATAAAGTATGTTGAACGTGTTTACATCAGAGGGCGTCGAGCTCGAGGGCGTAGGGGGGGGGGGCGGAAACCCTCGCTTTCCACCCGAGGTATGGAATATCCATGATTTGATCATCAACGGGACACAGAGAACACACAATTCTGTAGAAGGTTGGCATAAAAAATTCCAAAAGTTGATGGTGGTGTACCCTTCATCACTTTGGAGATTCACCGATTCCCTGAAGGAGGAAAAGAACAGAACGAACAAGATATAACACACCTTCTTGGACGAAATGTTCGATGGGACAAATTGAGATTGGACGAAATGTCTGACCGGACGAGTGTTCCCTTGGACAAACTTATAAGAGGACAAAAAATCTTGGACCATCTGCCCTCAAACCTTGCTGTCCTTTATTATAGTTCTATCCTGTCTACAACAAATTTAATCTGCCCTGTTGGACTTGTGTTTCATCAGAACATCCGAACGTGGAAGCAACGTGCAATTTTTGTATTATTTTGTTTATTGCTAATATCAAAATGGATTGCTTTCGATGGAGCAGAACGAAAACCTGAAGATTATTTTAAGAAAACTAAAACTCATGCGGTCACCAGTGGCGGATTAAGGATCGTTGGGGCCTCTAGGCAAATTATATTTGGAGGTCCCCCCAAAAAATAATTGCAAATAAATGAAATTTTGTACTTTTGAAAATTTCGAACTTCTGGATTTTTCTGCATGTTAAAGGGTGATAAATAATAAAACTTTTTTATTTAAAAATTTTTTTTTCTATAGTTTTTTATCAGTTTTTTTTTAAATTTTACAAAGTTTATTTTTACTTGCACTACACTCAACTAATAAAAACACAAAAAGTCACACTAAAAAGTTATTTTTGAAACAAACACCTCACTCTTACACGATTCAGTAACAAATGAAGTTAAGGAGCAACCAGGCGAAACTTCCTATCTCTCCAATGCAATCAGTTTTCGTGACCTCGAAGCTGTCAACAGCGCGCCGACATTTGTAATGCGGTTTAATTTAAAGCGTAGATAGTGCGGCTGTTCAAAATACGTGTTAAAACGTAATAATTGTTTTGAAAAATTTTTCGCTTAAAATAATCAAGATTTTTATGATGTTTATTGAAAACATTAATCTATTTTAAAACACTATAGGAAAATGTCTTGGCTTGTCCCCCCCCCCTAAGCTTGAGGCCCCTAGGCACGTGCCTCATTGCCTTAATGGTTAATCCGCCACTGGCGGCCACTAATGTTACATTTATCACAAATGTGGTGAATGCTGATGAGAAATGAGTTCAATGCATAATATGAATTGATGTTTTACCAGCTGTGAGCCTATTTGTTTGGTAATCGTTGACAAAGTTAGCCATCCCAGGTCAACATCACTGATATCATGCTGAGATGGAAGTCCAGGAAGTCAACTGCAAGTGCTACCCGCAGTGGACGACCACTACATTCACCGACCGTAACTGTAGGGTGCTACGAAGGATAATATGTAAAATTCGTCGGCCGACTTTTTGAATGCTAAGTTCGCAGATTCGATTGGAACAAGAATCTGCACAAAAACATGCAGACAATTATCTGATATTCAGACAATCGTACGCTCGTGGAAGCTTGGAAAGCTATGTTATGGAGCGACGAATCACGCTGGACTCTCTACTGAGCAGATGGATGGATGTGGTTGTGACGGATGCACGGAGAACGTCTCTTACCGCTGCGTAACCCTAAGTATGAAATTCGGAGGTGGCGGCGTGATCCTGTTTTTACTGGATTGGCTTTGAATCTCTGTTTGTGGTACCACGAACATTGAACTCCGAGAGGAGGTATCTGAACATTCTGGATAATGTTTCCTATTTTGTGGCGTTTCTACGGAGCTGACCATCATCTCTTTCAGCAAGACGGATGATCGTAAGCGTATTACACTGTCGTAATACGCTTACGACAGTGTATTACGAAGTGGACATGAACGTCACCACACTTAACTGGCTTCCTGAGAGCCATCATCGCAGACGACTGGACATCTGCGGGATGAACTGGAGCGTCCGGTGAGATCAAGGGACGTCCGCCCCACAACAGCCAGGACTTCATCACATGACTACAGGAAAAATGGTCTAAATTCCCATTGATCGCTATCGTACGCTTGTAGAATGTATGCCCTGATTGTACGATAACTGCAGTCGTTGTAGAGAATGGAGGTGGTCCAACATCTTATTAAGGTGGGGGCCATGGTTGTTTGTTCCTCACACAATGGTTTCAATTGACTTCTTTCCAAGCAGTGTATAAAAAACCAGAAGTATTGCATATTTGAAAATGAACAATTTTACATATATTTAAGTAACACTGAAAACGTATTTCTGTTTCCAAGAAAATCTAATATGCTAGTCATTCGTACTTTGGTTAAAGAATGCATCGGTATTCGAAAATCCAGAGTGAAAAGCGCTAATTCTTTGCCACTCAGCGACGTCGTTAAAAGTTTAATATAAAGGTATACTTGTAATGAATTAATTTTATTAAAATCCTTCAGAAGGAGTTGTGAGCGTGGAAGAGCTTCCTTTAACAAACAACTACGGACACCATAGAAATAATCGAATAAGTACTTTATAAAGCTCATTAATCCCCGCCCCTCCCAAAAAATAACATTAAATATCCTTGTTAATTTAAAGTCTGTTAAAACACTTCACCTGATGCAGATATACAGATAAGGAAAGATTCAAAGCAACCAGGGCCGATTTTATCATTAGGCGAACCTAGGCAATCGTCTAGGGTCGCTAATACAAGACATATATAGACAATGTATAGGGGCACCTACATTTTCTTTGCCTAGAGGCATCAGATACTCTCGGACCAGCGCTGAAAGCAACAGGCAAAACGACATCAATATAGTAAATGTCATTATTGTGCGAAAGAATTGTCGTTGTTTGAAACTGTTCTGTGGATGTTGGTATTGCTGAACGCATGTGTTTGACTTCCTTTACGTCGCAGTTGAATCACTGTTGAATAACGACCTTAATGTGTAGAAGCTAAGCCGACTTTCAAATGGTTAGGCAATTTCTGTAGATTATTCTACTTTTCTTTCTTTCTTTCAGTTTTGTGATACCACTGGGATAATATCTCCGATACATCTAAATTCGCGTCTTGTAGACTGGCTATCGTTTTGATCTGCAAAAGTGCTATCATGTACTTTTGCAGATTAAGAGATAGTACATGATAAATAGGGCCGACACGAACTGGATCTCCCGTGTGTGATACCTCTGACGTGCTCTATCGCAATGTGCTATAGATTTTTATCCAGTCTGCTCTTATTATGGAGCACTGCAATCACTTCGGAAGTGATAAACACCTAGTAATTCAGAGTTCTGCATTTCAGTTTAAGTGATTGGTTCAAGCATCGTTTTAGTTTTATATTTTACCAATTGGTGATAGATATTATGTATTCCCACCTTTGAGTGAAGAAACCTGTCTTAGAGGGGTAACAGCCTTTATGCTTCCCCCCCCCACCCACTGCAGGTTATTAGTAAACTTGCAGCATATTTGGATCGTGGGTGGGATAATGATTTTTTCCCGTTTTAATCAATTTTTTATATTTGTTGTAATTTTTTTATTTTTAGATAGCCATGGAACTTTTTCAAGTCACTTCAGGCTAGTGCCCCCACATACTAAATGTTTTTGACTACAAATCTTTAAATTAGGAAAGAATTAAAAAAAAAAAAAAAACCTTAATGAAATCGATCATAAAACAGAATTTTTGGCACCATTTTCTATTTTGTCAGCAGAATCCAGGCAGGATTCGGGAAGTTAATATTTATCAGAGCCGATGTAAAAGACGATGAAGTAAGAAAAATCAACCGTGAATAAGTATGATGATAATAATAGTGAATGCAACAACATGCAACTGAACACATAAATCAATAATGAACAAGTATGGGATAAAATAAAACTAATATTTCAGTATTTACTAGCATTTCCCTTCATAATTTAGTGATAGATTGCGTTTCACTACTCAGGACGAATGAAACTACTCCGTAAACTTTCGAACGCTAACACACAAAAGATCCTGGATTGATTTCATTACGAAAACTTATCCTAAACCCACCATGTAGTGAATTTCCGACACTTTGATTCATACCACTTTGGTATGAATCCCTGCATCCCTACACTATAAAAAAATCAACTGCACCTTCCCATTTCAGCAGTGCATATAAATACACAAGAGTTCCCGAAGAACTGAATCGGGATATCACCTATTTGAAATAGACCGTTTGGGCAGGCTCGGTTAAACCGAGCCTGCCCAAACGATTAATAAACTTTGTTAACTTGAAGGCCAAAATAAAAACTGCAACCCCTAGGGAGAGTATAAATATTCCCTGTAGAAATACTTTCAAATTCTTGTACATAAGAAATATATATGAATCTGTAAGGCATGTATTCAAATACTCTGACTATATGGTTACTTCACGAGTCATTAAAATGATCTTCGTCTTATTCTTCTTCTTCTTCTCTCTTCCATCATCTATGTAGATGATGATAATGAGGCCGAATGAACTCTTTCCACTTCTGTCTGTCTCAGGAGAGTCCGAACAATTCTGTCCAGTTTGGTGTCGCTTGTTGTGATTTGGTTTTCAGGTCCTCTTTTATTTTGTCTATCTATCTAATTCTGGGCGTCCTTTGGATCTTTACCTTCCATCGTTGTATTCAGGGCTTTAAATGGTACTCATTCTGGTCACATGGCCAAACCATCGCAGTCTTCTTTCTTGGATATTGTCTATTATTGTTATTTCTTGTTTTCGTCGTTTCCTTATGTCTTCGTTTCTTAGCCGATCCAGCAGAGATACTCCGAGTAATTTTCTTAGCCAACCCATTTCAGTAACTAATCATCTTTTCTCTTCAGCCTTTTTTGAGACTCCAGCATTCACTTCCATAGAGGAGTATTGGGAGAACCATTGTTTCATAGATTCTTACTTTTGTACTTTTGTTACTTGTTTGATGTCTCTTGACTTCCATATTTTATTAAGCCGTTTGGGATGCTTGACTGATTCGTCTGTTTATATATTTTATAATTTCACCATTGTACTCAATAACTCCTCCAAGGTAGGTGAAGGTTTCTACCTGTTCTAGATTCTTACCAATTTCAGTTTTTAGATTGGTGCTTCTTTTTCCTATTTGCATAATTTTTGTTTTGTCTATATTTATGTTTAATCCAGATTTTATACACTCCTCCTTTATTTTATCAAAAATTCGTTGTAGATTTTCTTCTGTGCTTGCAAGTAATGCAATCGTCTGCAAATTTTAAATTTGTCACATTTCTCCCATATATTTTGATTCCGGAGTCTTCATTGTTTAAGGCTTTATTGGCTGCTTCTTCCATGTAAGATTGAACAGGTCTGGTGACAGATGGCATCCCTGTCTTACTCCGCTTTCTGTGTGGAACCAGTTGGTTAAGTGTCCTCCATTCGTACTGCACTTTCAGATTTCTCATATAGATTCTTTATTATTTTTATGGTTTTTTTTGGGAATTCCAAATTCTTCCATAGTTCTCTTCTACGGATTGAATCAAATGCCTGATGAAAGTCTATGAAATTTATGTAGCAACTTTGGTTGTACTCTAGTGTATTTTCTATTAGCTGTCTTTAGGTGAATAGTTGATCAATTTTGCTTCGCCCTGGTCTGAAACCTGCTTGTTCTTCTCCTAGTGACAGTTCTATATATGGCTTAATTTGTTTTTGGAGTACTTTCGTAAAAACTTTACTTGGAATACTGAGGAGGATAATGCCTCTGTTTTATTGCATTCTGTTTTATCTCCTTTATTGTATATAGGAGTTATGACTGATTTGGTCCAATCAGTAGGCACTGCTTCGTTTTTGTAGATCCTTTCAAATAATGTTTTTAATGGTTCCAAATGTTGTTCCTTTCCTGCTTTTAAGAATTCTTCATGTATTTGATCAATGCCAGGTGCTTTCCTAATTTTCAGTTTTTCTATGATGTGTGCTATTATTTCTTTGGTAAAGATATTTGTTTCCTCTTCCATTTCAGTGGCTGGAATCGTAATATTCTGGGAGCTATTTCTATTATATAAATCTTTGAAGTATTCTTCCCATCTGGCCATTATTTTTGTTTTACTTTCAATTAGTTGTCTCTCTTTGTTTTTGATTATTATAATTTTTGTTGTCCGTGTCTTACTAATTTGGTCTATTTGTTTGTATAATCCATGAAGGTTATTTTCTTTTGATAGCTTTTTTGCCATTTTGCATTTTTATTCTAACCAGATATTCTTGTCTCTTTTAACTAGTTTTCTAATTTCTCTGATTAATCTATTATATTCATTTCTGTTATAATTCTGGTTTAGTTTCGTTCTTTTCCTTTGATCGCTTAACCTTTTTACGCCATTCGAGATCCAATACTTTTTACTTTCTCTTTCTGTGTAACCTATTGTTTTTTCTGCCGAATTTAATATTATTTCCTTTAATTTACACCAATGTTCTTCGATGTTTATATTCCGTTTTGGTAGTTCCTTCAGGTTTTTATCTAGTTTTAGTTGATATTTTCTTAGAATATTATTGTCTTGTAGTTTATTTACATTCAGTCTCCTTTTGACTCTAAAAGTGCTTCCAGATTTTAACTTTATTCTTAAGTTTGCTAATACTAACTTATGGTCTGATCCACAATCTGCAGAGAAGGATCTGCAGTTTAGGATACTTGATTTCCATCTTTGGGTTTTATTTATTTATTTATTTATTATTGTAAAATAATATAGTCTATCATATTCTTGGTTTGTCTATCTGGTGATATCCATGTCCATTTTCTTTGGGGTTTTGGATGTTTAAAGAGAGTGTTGGTTATTATTAGTCTATTATTTGAGCAGAAGTTTAGCAGTCTTTCGCCAAGTTACATTGCTTTCTCCATACCCGAACTTTCCGATTACTCTTGGCCAGGTATCCCAGTCTTTGCCTACTTTTGCGTTTAAGTCCCCCATTACAATTAGGAGATCTTGGCTTGACGTCTGCTGTGCTGCTTTTTGCAAATCCATATAGAACTTCTCAATGTCTTCTTCTGATGATTTCAAAGTTGGCGAGTATTATACTTGAATAATAGTTAGTGATCCGATTGATATTTTAAATCTTGCTTTAATTATCCTATGTGAGATAGGATTGTAGGACAATCCTATCTCACCTAGTCTGACCATTAAAATGATCAAACCATCTAAAATTACACAAAACAAAACAGTTTAAGAAATTCTGCTGTGTTCCAGGTTGGTTTAACGCCTTCCCTGCCAACCCGTTTGTGACACTGTCTGCATTGGATGTACGATTTGATTTCTAGATTCACGCTTATGTGAACTTTACAGCGATTGCCGTATAAGTATCCAAGATATTTCCCACAAAACAAACAAAATAAAAACATCTAAATCCACAAACGTAGAAAAAGCAACACATGCAGTCGAATATAATCATATCCCTCAAACAGAAAAGATGAAGATTCTCAACTTTCAAAGAAAATAATTAAAATGAAGAATATCTGAGACAATAGCAATAAAATTACACTGGAACACCATCAACGTTCAGAGCCATATTACATTATCTCACCCGCAACTTTCATGTCAGACCTATATTCTGAAGACAGTCAGTTTTTTTTTCTTTCTGCATTGGTGTTATTCTCATTCCGTAAACTTATTTCTTTGCGCTTTTCGCATCCCAGTATCAAACGTTTTAGTGCATTTGTTAAATTCTTAGGTGTTTTAAATTTGTCTTTCTTATACTTCAACCTTTCATGTCAGACCCATTATTTTTATTTTTTGTATCCTTTTTATTTCCCCTTTTCTTACATAATCATCAACATTATATTCGTTCACTCTTGATTTAATTTATTTCATCATCTTTTATATCAACTCTGATGAACTTTAATCTCTGGGAAATTACTTAATGATTCTACTTCTCTCTCTCTCTTACACACACACACACACACACACACACACACACACACACACACACACACACACACACACACACACACACACACACACACACACACACACACACACACACACACACACACACACACACACACACACACACACACACACACACACACACACACACACACACACACACACACACACACACAGGGCCGAATCAACACCTTCTTGGGCCCCCGGCGGGAAGAGAAATGTAAGACCCCTATCACATTTCCTAATTTTCATTAATAATAATAATAATAATAATAATAATAATAAGATATTCATCGATTTTGAAGTCCCAAGTGCATGTGAAGGCGATATTCAAAACAAAAATAACACAACAATTCACTCCTTCCCACCCACACGCTTCCACATTGCAAAACGAACATTATAAAGTGACGTTTCTACATCTTGATGTGGCAAAATCAATTATCATTAAACTTAGGCGGTTTAATTGTGACTGTGCCATGACAAATGACTTAATTCATTTTTTAGTAATTTTATTTTAGAAAATGAACGTTCACCGCAGGCATTAGTAACCATCATTGAATGAAAAATCCTCACAGAGATTTCCATATTAGGAAATACGAAAAATATATGTTCCTTATGCATATATGCGTAAATTTTGTTATTGGTAACACAGTCTCCCTCTTCATTTGTGGTTAAGGTCTTATCACGTACGTTTTCTTTCTTCACTGATTCTATATCCATCATCATGTGTGCCTTAAAGTGGAGACATTCCATGAATAGTTTTGTAGAAGTAAGGCCTTCGCTATAGAAGTTGGCGAGATCATCACAGTGAGTTTTTATGTTCTAAAGTATGAAGAATTTCTAAGATGCCAAATTTATTAAATATTTCTTCGTACTGTTTTTCTCGCGTATATAAACTAGTTACCAAGGAATCTGTGATCGGTAAGTATGTGTCCACTCTAAATTTCCTGCGGCCCTTAAGTTGCACGTCTGAGTCGTTTGTGTTTCTACCACCATCCACAAATGTTAGAGTGCTGCCGCGTTGTTTTATTCGTTTGTAAGAATCCTGATAGTTCTTATCCCGTGACTTTTCTTTCGCTTGGGATTCATAGTCTTCAAAACAGTTTCTTTTCTCAGTTACAAATGCCTTTAAGGACTTAATCAATTTCATAGCAGTAGATAAGTTCATGCTTTCTTTCTGGAGGACTTGGCTCACATCGTTTTAGTATGTCATTCCAATATATAGTCAGAAAATTTTTTCTACTTTGTCTAGTTTGTCTCTTAAACCCTGAGCTCTAAGCCGTGTTTCTGATTATTCCTGACTTCTTCCTAAATCATCCAACCTCGATCTGATTTCTTCATAACCTTCGTATAGAGCCCCTACTGCATCTGCATATGCAGACCACCGAGTTCTTGTCAATTGCTTTACCACTTTAATCCGAGATCCCAAACGCAAAACCATTATTTCCTAACGATAAGGCGAAGATGAAAAGAAGTTGTAAAGAATTTGAACAAAATCAAAATAAATGGTGATATTTAAGGTACTGTTTACTGCATGAACACCTACACAAGGTTCAACGAATGTCCTGCGAATGGTATATACAATGCAAATTAATTTCGTTCCTTAATTTTAGCCTGTAATCCTCAATAATGCCCTGACATATTTGCAGCATTATCATAGGACTGACCTCCACAGTTCATTAGTGGTATATTATTTTGATCCAAAAAAGGGTTGACTTCGTCAGCGAGAATATCTGCGTTATGCCCATTAATGGGAATAAACTGTAAAAATCTCTCTTTAGGAATACCTCCAGAAGCTTATTATAAATGTCAGTTGGTCTACGTGTGTATATGAGGTGTTGAATCCACCGATATGGAATAATACTTAGCCTTCTGTACTTCAGCGACAATAGTTTCCAACACTTTAACTCCCGTAATTTGTATGAATTCTTCACAAATAGTAGCTGATCGATATGATGGGACCCTCTTTCCTTCATTACCATACTTCTTTATATTTTCACATAAAAATGGATCAAACTGACTGATCAGTTCCAAAATGCCTAAATAATTGCTATTCCTAGGCGAGCCTATGGTTTGGTTGTCTCCTCTTAGCGGCAGGCCTCTAGACACTAAAACTTTTATAACCGCAATTATTCTTTTCAATACTTCTATCCAGTACTGACGCTCACTGTCGAACTGGATTACCAATTGTGTGTTTATACGCCCTTGCACTTTTAAACGACAGCGGTATGTCACCATACATTTTCTGTGTTCAGCCCTATTTTCATGATGTGAAATGGCCTTTATTCCGTGTTTGCAGTCATTGAATCCGCTCACTATAAATTGAAAACAATTTACAAACAAAACAATATACTTTTCCTTTTGTGGGAGAATAAATAAGCCAATCTCGAAGTTGAGTTTCTCCATTCACCAACCGTTGCGAAAACATTGCCGTTGTTAAAGACCTAGTTTCTTTATCTGAGTTGTTACTTCCTACCATATATTCTCTGGCTGACTGACTAAAGCTGCATTGATTATTTTGGCATTCGGATGGACTTTTTTAGCCCAGTACTCCTGTAAGATATGATCTGCCATTTGCCATAGTCTGGGATCTGAACTTGAAAAAAATACGGAATCGCCAGATTCCGTATTTTTCCTTTCCCTACGCTTTTCATTCTCCCCGACAACTTCACTTTCACTGCTCTTAAAAATGTTGTTAGTTTTGGAAGTTTTTGAATAGTTTTTCCTGTTCTTTCATTTTCTTTCGTTTGGCACAACCAGTTTCGTAACATTTCTTACTGAGGGGAAGTGCGTTCTCCTCATATTCCTATGACTTGTCTATAACTTTTAACTATTTTAAAACTAGACTAAGACAATAACAAAATACATACTTATCTACTAGTTTAAACTTGTAAAGCAGAAAGCCGAACCTGAACTGTGATGTATATATTACTGTTGGTACTCAACAATCACCTGCAGGCCGCACGAGAAGATTCATGCATTCTTGCGGCATTCCAGCTATGAAAGTCGTTCGAGATTTTAAAAAGTTTCTATTCATTTATTTATTATATTTTAGCTTTCTCGAAATAGAAATTTAACAAAACTTTTGCACATAAGCATTATCAACAATGCGTTGGTCAGAAACTGGTGACTGTCGACGTAGGATGCACCAAATCAACCAAATCAAGTTAATGTTAATTCCATAAAAGTGAATAACACATAGCTTATTTCGGTGCTAAGCTATGAATAACTCATAGCTTAGCATCGAAATAAAACGAAGTTTAATAGCAGTTTTTGTTTAACCGGATGTCTTTTAACTGAAATTTGAAAACGACAATCGACTAAATTAAGCTTTTCAACATAATTCTAAGCTCTTTCCTCATAGCATTTTCATAAAATACTTTGCATCAAGTTATATTAGGGTTATGTAACATTTTAACTAGCCCATGTTGATCACTGAAAATTTGTTTGGTTTCTCTATTTTAAAAAATAAGAGAATGGGGCCCCTAAAAACACGATAAGGTAACGACGAACCCGGCGGCCGCCGGGTTCGTCGTTACATTACCATGTATGTTTGTGTCTCCTGTGTGACAAACACCCACACACACACACCTCTAAGTGAATTAGTGTATAAGTGGATCTTTTCTCATTTCGGAATGGCAGAATTCTTTCAACATGAAACAGAATTTTTTGTCGTGCAAAACAGGCAAACCGCATAGAAGCGCTTGAGAAGTGTTCAATTTTTGTTCCTACAGCAGGGCTCCTGGACTATGTAAAAAATACACTATAAAATAAACAAAATCTTTAATCCACCCAAGGCACGAATGTGGTATAGGTTTAGGGGAGGAAAAAAATAAAGGCCTTTCAAAGTGAACTGCTGATGAAATGGAATGCACAAGTAGGTAAGTTTAACTTCAAAATGAATCAAAATTATTTAATTTAAAAAAATAATAACTTTGTACTATTTGTAAAATTGAGAAATGTCTTTACTGGAAAAAAATACCAATGTTGTCAGTAATAAAACCTGATTGGGCAAGGGGATAACATATCTGCTCGAAAAACCAAAAAACTCTCTCTCTCTCTCTCTCTCTATATATATATATATATATATATATATATATATATATACACTCTCTCTCTCTCTATATATATATATATCTATATATATATATATATATATATACTCTCTCTCTCTCTCTCTATATATATATATATATCTATATATATATATATATACTCTCTCTCTCTCTCTCTCTCTCTCTCTCTATATATATATATATATATATATATATATATATATATAAATATATATATATATATATATATATATATATACTCTCTCTCTCTCTCTCTCTCTCTCTCTATATATATATATATATATATATATATATATATACTCTCTCTCTCTCTATATATATATATATATCATCCTTTTAATGCCGATCTTATCAAAATTTCGATTGTTTATTAAATTTGGAGATATGAATGTCTCAAACTAAATGAAAGATAACCTTGGATAAAAAGCTGATTCCATACGTTAACTCAGAGAAAGTGGCTGTGTTTTATTTTCAGTAAAACAGAATGTGCTCTGAACTGAACATTTCTGTTCACGTAACAAGAAAACTATTTGCAATTGCTCGTTCACATTTCAAAATTCCAAGCTGGTTACTCAGAATCCACATAAATGCATCTTCGTTTGCTTAGGAAGCACATACAGTTCGTTTTTCAGTGACACTGACGATCGGCACACTTTCACTGCACTAGCTAAACATTCTCTCAAGGCTCGATGTATTGCGTACATTTGCTGAACAAACAAAGCGACTAATTGCACTACAAAACCGCTGCTAAGTGATTCAGTAGGGGGGATACTGGTGTTCTGTCTTTGCGCTACAGATCTAATTAGTTTTTTTTTTTCGGTACCAAACTTACGACCCTTGCAAAGGAAAAGTGATTAATGGGATGTTGTTTTAACAATTTGCCATTTACAAGCATTCTATCTAATCTTTGTACAGTACTTCATTGTTTTGAACGATAAGAAAAAAAAATCTCTTTATATCCTCTTAAATCATCAGTGTGTGTGTGTGTGTGTGTGTGTGAGAGAGAGAGAGAGAGAGAGAGAGAGAGAAATTTGGACTGTGTAACGAATTTTGTTGAGGGCACTTCTCTGTTGTTCGATAGCGTAGTGTGACCTAATTATATTGCCATAAATATTAACGCTTTCAAATGGGAATCAACATTTTCTGTTTCACTAGGATTTTATTACAATGCATGTAAAGAGAGAAAAGTACGTATTAGAATATGGTGTTTTGAGAATAATCAACACATTGCTATTAAGTGCCAGATGAAATTCTCTTACAGAATCAGGTAAATGTTTTAAGATTAACTGGCCTTCATTCATATGTAAGAGCAACATTTCTGAAAGACCGTGTTTTAATTCATGAGTAATAATCATCTTCTAATCTTTCCAACATGCACGCACACACGCACGCACGCACGCACGCACACACACACACACACACACACTAGTTGTTAAATACTTCTGCAGTAACCTAGATTAGAATGTATTTTGCAATCACCGTTTGATAGGATATATTTTCCTCCAGGAAGTAATACGATTTCGAAATGAGATATCACATACGTACAATTCCAAGGGGCTTACAAGGATCCATTTCTCAGCCGTCCAAGACCGGTTGAGTCCCCTGATAAAGGGCTTCAGGCAATTTAAACCAGCCATTCCTCTGCTGCATCCCTTTAGCGGTGAACATTTTACTCTGAAGAACTGTTTGTTCAGGTTTCTTTGGTTTGTTTCTTCTGAGGAACGAAATACCAAAGTTTCCGGGAGAAACTTGGGATTTACATACGGAGTACCTCCGTATGTGACCTGCTACTTCACGATTTGATTGAAAAGACCTGCTAAAGGTTCCTTGTGTCGTAGACCGGATTCGAACCTGGGTTGTTTCAACCGAAAGGCTCGTCTATACCAAATGAGCTACGTAAGCTCATTCTAGACTTGCATTTGCATATCTTTGTCACGTGTATTTCTTATAATCTCACTGTTATGTTCTGCTGTTATTTTGGAGCCTTTTCTATCCATAAATCTGACCTAAAAATTATTCGACATGTTTTGATGAACGGTTCTATGTTCTGAACATGAACTGTTTAATTTAAAAAAATCTTTGTCTTGTAATTACATTTTTGACTTTCAAATTACAAGTGCATGGACATGAAACTATTCCGAACACACAAGTAAAGGAAGAAACTGATGCTTTAATTAGTATGCCACAGTAAAATCAAAACAGAGTTTGATTAAATCAAATGAAACCTAAGAAAATCATCTGATTAAGATGTTAACAAATATGTTTCATTGCTGAATATCACTTGTGAGATATTTTATTTAGTTCAGTATAAGTACGGTTACTCCTGAAATAGAGCAGCGAATAAGAGGGTGGCAAAGATCTTCAATCTGCATCCCACATACATTTCAGGAAAATGAAAAGCAGAGTTCTATTTGCATCTTCCATTGAGTAATCTTTGTTTACACCATGAAGATCGCTGTTCATTCCTCAAGAATTCCTCTCCCCATTGTGAATCTGGAGTCCTAATAGCGTTCATTTCAAGGTGTCACGGGGATCATCCTTGATTCTCGTTTTCCACTGATTGGAGATCTTGTAAGAAAACTCCAGATTGGAATTCTCAGTTCATCAAAAATAGGTGTCTAAGCATCCACCTTGGGAATTTTTTATATACCAGAGTCATCAGGAACATGGCCTCACTTCGCCAAATTTTTGGCTTTACGAGATCCAACGCCAGCCGCACTGTGCATAACAATCTGTCACGTGAAATTTTGACTGAGAAGATTCAACTGACTCCAGTGGCTGCACAAGTCTTAGTTGTGTGATGTTTTGGTAAGTGTACTTTTTAATATGCGTAATTCCCAAGGTGTCCGCGCGGTTAACCTAGGCTTTTCGCTTCGCAACCAAATGCCTGGGGAAGTAGTGTCCTAGGTTCGATTCTCGTCGGAGACGTGAGGAGCTCAAGGATCTTCCTCAGGCATAGCCAAGTTAGCCGGTCTTGGGTGAGGGCAGTAGGTTTTTTCCCCGGCTTAGCTGGGATTTTTTCATCCCACAAGCAGGCAAACCGGCCCCGTGAATACACACGGACTACAGTCATGAATGCCTCCATTAGGGTTGCAGCAATGGAGTGGCGTGCCGGCTGCATTATTTCGCCGTGACTCCTCATTAGCAGGAGACCCAACTCGTCTGATCAGATGGAAGGGATAGATAGAATTCCCAAGGTCTGCTACGTTGTACCTAAACTGAATAATGAAATCACTTTTACTGCGGTGAAAATTGTCTCCACTAGTTTAAGAACATTTCTAAAAGTGCTCTGAATATCATTACTGATTTTAATTCAAATGGATATTATTCTCTGATTAGTTTACATATTTATTTATTTATTTGTAATTCTAACCTACAAAGAGATTGTAAACCTATAACAAAGACTAAAAATAGAACATTTTCAAGCCAGTTCATTTCCCGGTATGCATGGTACTGGTATCACACAGGGATACGAAAATAACTCTTCAAGCACTATTTTATTGTTCTCATGAGCGAGTTATTTAGCAGTGAATACGCACTGTTTTCAGAATCCTCCGTTTAATAGGTATTAATAGGTATTAGGTATGATCGTTCTCAAAGGCCATATTAGTGGACGTGTATTTACTCTTCAATCCATTAATCACACCAATTTCAGGGAAAATATCAGACAGTCTTGTGATAACACGTGACTCAATTGGGAAAAACTTAGCAGATCACAATTTCATTTTACTGTAAATGCGGTGTCTTTAACTATATTGCTACAATTTTCAATGTGAAAAAAAGACGAGAGAGAGAGAGAGAGAGAATACGAAATAACAACACTTCTTTTCTTCTTTAATTTTGAACACCAGAGGAGTTCATAAGTGTCCTCCTACTACATTAAGTATCCTACCCACTCCAATCACCCCATCAATTAAGAAATGGGAATCTAAATAATCATTCATCAAATCTCGATCATTTATAGGCATTTCCTGTGCATAAAATTTACAGCATAATTTATGTTGTGCAATGCATCAGTCATAATGCACAGGTATATTTAAATATTTAAATAGATTTAAATATACGTGTTCGTGAATCAAGAGTACATTTAAGAAGCTGAACGTACTTTGTTGAAACCGACTCAGTGGAAACATTGCCATAGGGAACAGATGCAACGAGGGACAGCTTTTTTCCAATCGCTCCATTTCTAAGTTTCCTCTATCTTTTTCGCTCTCCAGTGATCCCATCTTTAATTTCGTAACCATTTTATACACGTTTATGATGATATCTTTTGTCAATTTCTGGGAATTATTTGTTGGGAATAGAGGCTTAGAGTTTCTGATGTTGCGGCTAATCAACAGTGAAACATCGCAATGTAATTAACTTACCGGTGTCTGCATTATATAGCAGTAATGTGCATGCAAATAGAGTGGATAACATCGCAAAAATGACTGATTTGTTTTTAAAAAATGCCTAACGGTGATTCAGCCTGCGACAGGTAACTGAGTTTCGTTTATGAAGGAAATGAATTTTTTTTCACCATGTGAAAGTAATCGAAATCCGCCATATAGTATCAAACGATTTTCACTTTCGAATTAAGTTTTACTTCAATCCCAAAATACAAAACTGTAACTTGTGTTGCGAGTAAGCATATGATGATATACCGTCCGCCATTTGAAGAATAAAACACATCTTTTTTCAGAAAAGCCCCTAACGAATTATATTATTCTATTCAATGACAATAAATCTATATTTTAAGTTTATGCAAAAGTATTTGATGTCAGCAGGACATCGTTTCATACCAGACAATTTGGAAATAAAGGTGAGCAATGCAAAGGTGTTTGTGAAATAAAATAAGTGAAATAAAATAAGTGAAATAAAAACAGTTCGCCCTCGCATATATTCTAATTGCCTCGTAAAAATTAATAATGTTTAATTTTCAAATGTTAACAGTCAAATACCAGTCGTCTAGCTCTGTATAAGGCGGCGGATATGTTTTATTTCTATTCCAGAAGCCCGCTGCTAATGATGGTGAGCTATCTTTCACTTTCTCACTCCCTCACAAATTGCTGTCATCTTAACAGTCTGTCAGCAGGCGTAAATCAGACCACCGCAATGTGGACGTTTACATTATCAATGTCTACTAGATGATTAGTAACGACCTCTTTATAAATAGCTAAACAAATAAACGGGATGCATATTACTCTTTTAGAGAGAGACAGAGAGACTAAGATAACTCTCTTCTTTCGCACACCAAACATGAATTCTATTTAGGCAACTAGTTGTGCACTAAGTGAGCTAGGAGCGAATCAAAACACAGAAAGAAATTACTTCTAGCGGATTCTTAGAACAACAGCTGGCTGAATTTTTTGTGTCATACCTTTACATACAATGATAAATGGCTTTATCTCACAAAGGAGCTTTATGAGGCACGTGATCACAGATGCATGGTCTGTGCCAGTAGAAATAACGCGAACCAAGTGCCTTTTTTTCTTACTTTTTCACGCCACGGACTGTAAGATTCCATGTTGATTGATTACTCCTGAGACAAGAACACCATAGATTCAGCATATTTAATGTCTTTCCAATCCAAACTATGTTTAGTTTTTATAGAAACTAGGCTAGAAAACGCGTATCTGATGAAAGACCTAAGTTGTGCTACCTCTCCTATGGTGTCACTTTGTCAACGCCTATATTGCCGTCTCTTACAATGCTAACTTCATCTCTCGTGCCGCGGATGAACACCGCTCATTTCTCAAAGAGCGGACAGAAGCACTGGACTCTGACAGCAGAACAACCTGGAGTGTTGTGTTGAAAATAACACGCCAAAAAGGCCCACACACGCTTTGGCGAGTAAGAAACTGTCTGGCGAACGATCGTGAAATATGAACTGCTTTCAACAATTCACAGATGGAGGTGTTAGACCGGGCTACTACAAGAAGGATATTTGCAGGCGGGAAGTAAACTCAGCTGTACGACTTCTTACTGTCTCCTGATTACGGAGGTTGTTTCTATAATTAAAAAGACGTTGTGTTCAATACAAAATCTAATTTCGATAAGGGCACCATGTTTAGTTACACCAAAAATGGTGGAATATTTTCTAGACAACTCGCTCCACAGAAAACCTTTAATACGTTGTAAAGAAAAAATAATTCTCTTTATATTTTTTTAAGAATAAATAATCCCTTAACATGGACGGTATTAATACTGCAAAATTATCTCTAGAAGAGTATTTAATTAATTAATTAATTATTTTTTCTATGGATGAACTCTCAACTAGGATTTCAAACTGTCAGTAAATTTGTTTTATTCAATCTTAAAATAAGACTTCATAAAATTTTTCTACAATTTTAATAAATATCAGGATTTGAAGATTTATATGACTTGGAGTATTCGGAGAATGTGCTAAATGAAAAAGGATAGAATATTACTTTTTTCGAAAAAGCCGTATTAAATTTAATTCAGTCAAACAACTTTTTTTAAAACACTTCAAGTGCACTATATTAAAAGATTTTATCTGGACATTCTATTTCTTGTATTTCAATTAATTATTAATATTTGTATTGTTCTGAGAGGCTTTTTTCATGTGTCGTTCATGTGCCTTTGTGTTCAAAGATGTACGAGCTGATAGTCAACTTCTTGTTCCTCTTCCCATTCTCTTATTTACGAGCAACATGATTACAGTAGGCACTTTACGGTTCGCATGTATTTCACCTCATAGCAGTGTAATCTTTTTCCCCAGTGCTGAATGCAAAACAGACATAATCATTGTCAGAATCATCAAAGTGGTGGAACAAGCAAAGAAATTACTGAAATGCCGTGTCTTTGGCATTTCAGTAATTTAAATGCGAGCTATACAATCATACAGTTTCAACAATATTGTAAACTGAATATTCCAAAGTCGTGAGTATTTCACCAAAGTTCCAAAAACATTCGCTTTTAGTATATTTCTTTGAAAACTAAAAATACCACATTGAGTACAGCAAATAATCTGATAATCTGTAATGGAATTGTCGAAAATGCTTTCACGTGGTTTATCATTATTTTTGTTTTTAATTTCACTTGTAAAATACATTAGTAGTACTGCTAAAATGAGGACAGGTAGTTGAAGCTTATTTCCCACGAAATGAATCTGCTGGAGAACAATTTCTTGACATTTTCCGAGAAATATACATTATAATCATTTTAGTTATATAGTTTTTAAAATTAAAAAAAAAATTCTGTGAATAATAAGTTGATTCAAGGCTAAAGTATCAGCTGAAAATAAAACCAGTGTTGTTATTTGAATTACGTAGACATACAAATGCACAAAATGAAAATATGTGTAAAATATTCTTAGCGTGGATCATGATGGGAAGAGTGAAATACCTCATTCAGTTATTATTATTATTATTAAAACAAGAGAAGATGCGTGCTTTAGGTTTTGGAGTGTGCACAACTTTTCATGTCATTTTGACTTAAACGATGCGTTACGTGGCCGCTTACCTGTTAGTCACCCTTGGTGGAAACAAGAGTCCCACTCAAAGTGATGTTGAGAAGATTCTTGGTAGTGTTGGGATTGAGATTGATGAAGATAGGCTGAACAAAGTTATTAAGGAGTTAAAGGGCAAAAATGTGAATGATGTCATTGAAGCAGGTAAAGCTAAGCTAGCATCTATGCCAGCTGGTGGAGCGGTTGTTGCTGTTAATGGTGGTGCTGCACGTGGTGGTCCTGCTGCAGAGAAAGAAAAAAAAAGAAGAGTCCGAAGATCTAATGATGATATGGGATTTGGGTTGTTTGATTAAATATATTGTAAAACATTCTTTTGCCATGTTTAGCAATTTTGTACACTGTTGTACCATAAAGAAATATTAAAGCAAAAGTTATTTTGAAAAAAAAAATTATTATTATTATTATTATTATTATTATTATTATTATTATTATTATTATTATTATTATTATTATTATTTAAGCTGCGAGCAGCATTAAGAATTTATGTAAAGAATGTGATTAAACTGAATACGGTATTACAGCGCGGCTGCTCTTTTTGTGCTGTGTTAGTATTTTCTACATTATGTGGACCGCATTAATCTGAAACTAATAAAAATAAATAAAACAAGGTTTTATTTATTTTTAATTATATTTCGCTGATTAAAATTTCTGAACTGTATTTCTTGATCATTTTTTCATACATGTTGAAATAAATATTGGGATAGTAGTGTACTTAAAAAAGCAACTAAAATGCTCTTCAATTAGTGCGTTCATCATCCTGTTGTCCTCAACACTCCCTTCTAGAAACATTCGTCACCAGTTTGTGGCAATATGAGTCAGGTATTTTGAATCTTTCTTCCTTCAACATCAGCTTATTCTTCACCAGTCCGTGCGCCGTTGCTGGATACCTTGGTCTGGCCTACACTCGATGATTCATTTCATCTCAAATTCGTTTAAGATTGGAGCTCGGCGCAGCGAATCAAATTTTTCCGTTTATTTTGCAAAACCCATTCCGCGCAGACACAACTGTAATATGATACCGAGCATTTGTGTTAAAAGAGTCCGTTCTTTAAAAGTGTAGAAAAAATGTATTGCATTATTAAGAAGTTTTGTATATCTGTCAGTGAGACTCCTTCCGGACACTGAAATGAAAGCTCCGAAATCGCAAAAGGAAAAAGAGTTCACGACCGTCACATCTCTGTCACAAACTTCACGGTAAGGATGATGCACTTGGGCACGAGGTGGACTGAGAGCCATTTGCTAATCCCACACTCGCCCTTCCGATGCTGAAAACAGCATAGTAGTGTGATTCGTAACTCAATACCAGGAATTAGGATTTCAATCTTTCTTCGGACAAATCACAATATTCTTTTCACCACTGTAGTATGCTGTTGATTACATAGCTAAATGTTTGGTTTATGTGTAACTGCCCTTCGTTGAAACGGAGACTGTGTGGATTCCTTGCATAGAATTCTATGACTAATCTGAAAATCTTTAGACCATTTGAAGTCCATTTGATGTGGCGTAGTTATTTATTGGTGATTCCTGTTTTTATCAACATTAATAACTGATATAACGCAGATAACATCTGTTTTAAAATCCGTGAAGTTCTTCTCCCTACGCAACTGACAGTAGTATATGGATGTGTATTCGACTCTGAAAGTAGAACTGTTTAATTTGTGGAGAAGTATAGGACATTCGTGACAAGAGAAACTGATTATCAGTATGTTTCATTCTTGAACGGGAATGTTTCAATACTTATTTCAACAGAATATATAAGATGTATATAACAAAACAAAAAATTAAAAAATCGAAATATGAATAATTTTGAAAAAACAAGAAATTATCACTTTCCTTTTTAATAATGAACCAATAGATTTAGGAGAATCCTTGATCCTCATTTTAATGAAAACAGAACAAAAAAATGAGAAATGGCCAAATTAGCAACACCGTATGAATAAAGATCATTAAAAACAAATGAATGAAAAGAAAATACTTTGAGTATAAATACCGAACTAAGGCTGAACAAAATTATTGTTCATTTTTAACATTAGATAAATGAGATGTGGAAACAAAGCACTTAATCAGAGTTCGGAGCGAAACTAGGACAGCAAGCAGTACATTGAAAATGAAAATTCCAAAAAAGAACTCCACATCTCGACATTGTTCACATTCAGGAATCAGATAATAACAGAATTTCGGGAAAAATATATGGATAAAGCAGCAGTGTGATCTTTATAACATTGGGGTATTTTGGAATTCTGTGAGATCCTGAAGTATATTCGAACAGATGATGAATGGCGAGTCATAAAAATCAGAGCAGTGTAGCTTCAATAAATCAATTTGGAAATCACATTTTGTTCTTGACATTTCTTCATGAAGTCAATGAAATAAACGTAATAAATCATTCCGTGTGTAAACCCATAAATATGTCGAAACGAACATAATAACCATCACAAGAAAACTGAAAATTGAATCCAACAGAAAACGTATTTCACGGAATTTGAATCAGATAAAGAAAATATAGATCGAAAAACGGAATACAAATTTTGCAATTAATCGGCATTACATGAAGATCCATGAAATAATTACATTGTGTGTGAGATTTCTTTGCTTTCATTTTTTTAATATAACACACCATTGCTTCGTATGGACATTATAAATGGATCCAGTACAATGTCGCATAGAAAGTTCGCTTTCCACCTCTGCGTATGTTTATTTTTCTTTCATAGAAGAATTAAATTAGATGTTTAATCTCTCTCTCTCTCTCTCTCTCTCTCTCTCTCTCCCTCTTGCTATTTTAAGCCTCGGTGACCCAGATGGCTTACAGAGCATAACAAAAGAAATGAGAAATAAAGAAACGAGATTATACAGTATATATAAATTTAGATCGCTAATTTTTTAAATCTTTGACTTCAGCGTTTCTTGTCTGTGTGTGACTAACGCAAGATGTTTCCAATTTCAGTATTTCAAAAGTAAGATTTTCCCCCAGTTCTGCACGAAAAGCACATGAACCCATCGAGAAATAGTTCAATGATTTTATTAAGTCTGCATTTCTTGTGATTTTTATATGAATGATATATACCAGAATAATGTATATATATTTTGATGTTAAATGCAACTGATATGCAAAAATTACATCAAAAATTATATCAAAGCAATGATATAACCACAAGAAAGAACATACGAGGACATAAGAATATAAGTTACCTTCATAACTTTGCTACTAGTACGTTCCTTCTTGTGGTTACATCAGTTGCTTTAGTATCTCTCTCTCTCTCTTTCTCTCTCTCTCTCTCTCTCTCTCTCTCTCTCATATCTCTATCATTTTGTTCTAAGTGTTTATCAGAACTTTCTAGAATCTCCCCCCCCCCCACCCCGTACATGTGTTAACCTGTTTCGCCTCTGGTACCCAGCTTCAGTTTCTTTCAAGTTTAGTTCATCACCCTTTAAAATATGGCACACTCTCACCATGATGTTTTTCCTTTCAGGTTATTTTATTTTCATAGTACTCTAGCACGAAATATTTATTCTTTAGTATCAGAGAAACTGTCTGGGTTGACGTCAGTAAACAGCAATACCACATGTGAAAAATGAAACATACTCCTTAAGGATTATGCTGGTTACCACACTACACACACGCTTACTGATAATAACTTCCAGCTTTGATAGGAAGAAGAGTTTGATATATACTAAATGTTGTTTATGTTACAGCGTTATGCAGTGGAAGAGAAAAAAAATTCTTGAGGTAAGGTGTTCTCTGAAAAATGTTTTACAGACTTGTCTGAGATCCAGTTCAGCATTAGTCATGATTAGCGCAAGAGCCGAATTGTAGCAGGTGATGAAAAGTAATATTATATTTTTATATTTTGTCACTTAATTATAAATCTACACATCGACATATGTATTGTGTTATATATGTTACATTACAATAAATCCGGTGTGGCTAAATCAGATATCGGAGCTAATTCATTAGGAGATCATTCAAAATAAAGATCAGTATCCTGAAAAAAAATATCGAAATGCAATTTTTATGTATTTTATTGAAATTTTCTTGAATTTAGTACTATTAGTAGTTCTGTTATGGACAAAGCGACTAACGCTATTTTATTGTATTTGTTATAGCTGTGTTTTTAATATAGTTTTCATTCCACAAAAGTTGCTGGTTTCATTTGATATTTATCAAACTGTACATGTTAACTACTAAGAATAGTAAAAGATTGTGATGGTTTCTATTCATTAAAAAGAACTGTGTTCAGGTTGCATTAATGTATGGGCAGGTATCGTCGCTGACTGATTAGTCGGCCCATGCCTGTTACCACTGGGACTGGACTCCCATAAATATCGGAGCTTTCTGGAAGAAGTTCGGCCAGATTTACTGAACAATGTTCCAATGACTGTGCGTCCGTAGATGTGGTTCCAACACGACGGGGCTCCAGCCCATTTTGGCATTTCTGTGCGTCAGTATTTGGACAGATCCTTTGGGGTTTTAATGGATTGGGCGTGGTAGACCCGTCTCATGGCCCCCACGCTGACCTGATTTATCGAGCATTGATTTCTTTCTGTGGGGGACCCTTAAAGCCATGGTGTACGAAACGCCTGTTGCCTCTGACATGGACCTCGTGGCAAGAATCACCATCGCCGCTGCTAATATCCGGGAAAGACCAGGTAAATGCCGACTTCTTCAGGTTAATACAGTACAACGGAGAAAGCAACATCTTAAAAATATATACTGTACTTTAGACAAACACATAGTTTAGAACAAGTAGTAATTGTGTTTGAATTCCAGTTAGTTCTGGCGTGAAGCATTTTGCATGTAAATGATATCATGAGTACGCCAAAACCGGATTACAGCACCAGGTGAATCGGTTAGGCTGAAACTGAGATTGTTGTTTAGATGGGTATGGTCGAGAGTTATTTCTTTGGATTCCAAGATACGTCTTTGTAATTCATCGGCGAATTTATGGATGTTTTCAGTTAATTTCCAGTCTATTAGATGTTGCCTTTCAACATTGGTCAATTCTGTCTATCCATAATATAGTTTGCCACAACCGCAAATGGTTATGAATACTCCTGGGAACTGAAGAAGGTTGTGTTTTATTTTATGTTGACTGAGGCAAGATCTGAGTTTTGGAAATGTGGAGAAATATGTTTTAACATTAATTAACTTTCGTCAGGATTTTCGCCAGTTTAGGAGAAAGAGAACTTATATACAGTAAGGAGATGTAGGCTGTGGGGTTTGAGTCATCTTCATTACTATGTTGATTACGTACACTAAGACGATTATAGATATTTTTAGGAGAGTAACCGTTATTTAAGAAAGTCCTTTTGAGGTAACTAAGTTCGTGTTGAAGTCCCTCTTCTTTTGACAACAAGGATCTCGTTTGATGAGCTAGTGTGGAAATAATTCCTAATTTTTGAGGGGGGGGTTGTGGTGAGAGGAAGCATGTAGGTATCTATCAGTGTGTGTTGGCTTGAATTGTTGGATAGAAATCTTGAGACCATCCGTTATTCTAGTAAGTTTACAAAAGCCAAAACACCATTAATTCGGATGTGAAGTTTATATTTGATGAAAATTGTTTAAATGATCCAGAAAGGTTTGTAAGTTTTCTGGGACGTGCTCCTAAATTAGGAAAATGTCGTCTATGTAACGCAGCCAGATTTTGGGTTTCGTGTGTCGCTGAGGAAATGGCGTTTTCCTCAAAATCTTCTGGAAAAACGTTGGCTAGCATCAGAGACAAAGGATTACCCATTTCCAAACCACTGTTCTGTTTGTAGATCTTGTCTTCAAATAAGAAGTAGCCTGAATCCACACAATGCACAAGTAAGGCGAAAATGTTTTTAGATAACTTGTTTTTGAAAAGACTCAGGACTTCCAACTTTCTCCGCCTAGAAGAACACAACGTGACATTCCTTATAACAGAACCGGTGCTAGTGCCCTATCCAGCCATGGAGCTGAAGCTATATGAAGGACGACAACATGAAATAGATTGGAACTTATCTGAAAACATCCATTAACGCTCGGATGAATTAGAAAGACGTATCTTGGAATTCAAATAAATAGCTCTCGACCCTACCCATCTAAACAGCAATCTTAGTTACAGCCTACCCGATTCACATAGCGCTGTAATCCAGTTTTGGCGTACTCATGATATCATTCGAAACCAGTGTTTCAATCCAGAACTAACACTTGGACTCAATTTCAAACACAACTACTACTTGTTCTAAACTGTGTTTGTCTAAAGTACAATATATTTTTAAGATGTTATTTTCTCCAAGGTACTCTATTCATCTGACGAAGCCCGCAATTCCGATGAAACTGGTAATGAAACCTTATTAAATTTCTTATATTTTTTCTCGTTGTTTAAGTCAGTTAATAATTACAAAAAATATAATTAAACCGAGTCAATAACTTCAAATAACCATACTCCTTCTGACGAGGATATCCAACATCTCATAAAAGAGCATTGGAAGACCCTTAAAATATTGGACTTTTCATTAACAAGCTTGTGTTCTTAAAAAGATGTAAGTTCCATTCAATCATCCCTGAGTTCTTGCAAATTAAAGAGTCCGTTCATACAAAACGAGCACATATTATTTATCAAGGCCAAACTAGAACTTTTAGCCAAAAGGATAATGGATACCAAATATAGTTTATCCTCTTTGTTCTAGAAAAAAGGTACGTTAGAAAACAGAGTCTTCGTTTGACAATATATCTTGGAATGAAACTAAACCTATTAGTGCATCTTTTGCAGCTAGAACCCAAAACATCAATAAATATAAACTGATTAGGAAATTCGATTCTCTCAAACGTACGCAAGACCGTTTATCCTGTAATCTTGCTTCACGCACGCTTAACAATGTTGTCGTTAATAAATCTTCTCACAAATTCTTACAACGGCAGAAATAAATGTACTCTGCCGTTGTAAGAATATGTGAAGATTTATTCACATATCCCCCCCTACCACACACACACACACACACACACACACACACACACACACACACACACACACACACACACACACACACACACACACACACACACACACACACACACACACACACACACACACACACACACACACACACACACTGACAACGTTTCCTGTTCGGAGAGAAAAGCCATTCATCAACTACGGAATAATAAAGATATCATTTTGCCAGCTGACAAAGGGAACGCCACTGTTATCCTAAATAGAACCGACGATTATCGCTTCAAGATCTATGAATTATTAAATTGTAATACTTACTCTGGACTTCAAAGAGACCCCACGAGAGAACTACATAACCGGACAAATAATCATCTCAAATCCACCTCAGAATTACCTAGGAATATCCGCCTATCGCTGCGCTCTCTTTATCCACTTATTCCCCGTTTATATGGCCTTCCGAAAATCCACAAAGAAAACACTCCTCTCAGACCAATAGTTGAAGGCATCGACTCCGTTACATAAAATCTCTCTAAATATCTCGTTTTTTCCTTGAAACATCTCACAAGAAAATCCTTTTCATATATCAAGAACTCTGTTGATTTCGTCTCGAAGATCAAGAACATCCAACTTAATGACAGAATGATCTAACCCAGGAAATCCTTGGTTAGATGGTTAACTTTTTAATTAAACAAGTTATCTAAAAAGATTTTCGCCTTACTTGTGCATTGTGTGGATTCAGGCTACTTCTTGTTTGAAGAAGAGATTTACAAACAGAACAGCGGTTTGGAAATGGGTAGTCCGTTGTCTCCGGTGATAGCCAAAGTTTTTCTGGAAGATTTTGAGGAAAAAACCATTTCTTCAGTGACACACGAAACCCAAAATCTGGCTGCGTTACATGGATGACGTTTTTCTAATTTGGGAGTATGTCCCAGAAAACTTACAAACCTTTCTGTATCCTTTAAACAATTTTCATCAAAATATAAACTTCTCATTGGAACCAGAAGTTAATGGTGTTTGGCTTATCTAGATATATAAGAGCTTACTAGAACAACTGATAGTCTCAAGATTTCTATCTTTAGGAAGCCAACAAAGACTGATCGATACCTACATGCTTCGTCTCATCACTACCCCCCTCAAAAATTATGAATTATTTCCACACTAGCTCGGGCGAGTTCCTTGTTGTCAAAAGAAGAGGAACTTCAACAAGAACTTAGTTACCTCAAAAGGACTTTCTTATATAATGGTTACTCTCCTAAAAATATCCATAATCATCTTAGTGTACGTAATGAACATAGTAATGAAGATAACTCAAACCCCACAGCCTACATCTGCTTACCGTATATAAGTTCTCTTTCTCCTAAACTGGCGAAAATCCTGACGAAAGTTAATTAATGTGAAAACATATTTCTCCACATTTCCAAAACTCAGATCTTGCCTCAGTCAACATAAAATAAAACACAACCTTCTTCAGTTCCCAGGAGTATTCATAATAATTTGCAGTTGTGGCAAACCATATTATGACTAGACAGAAAGGGCCATCTCTCTCTCTCTCTCCGCCTAGAAGAACACCAACGCGACATTTCTTATAACAGAACTCGTGATAGTACCCTATCCAGCCATGTTTTATTCTCTGCCAATACCAATGTTGAAAGACAACATCTAATAGACTGGAAATTAACTGCAAACATCCATAAATTCGCCGATGAATTAGAAAGACGTATCTTGGAATCCAAAGAAATAAATCTCGACCCTACCCATCTAAACAGCAATCTCAGTTACAGCCTACCCGATTCAAATGGCGCTGTAATCCAGTTTTGGCGTACCCATGATATCATTCACACGCAAAGTGCTTCACGCAGAACTAACGCTGGGGCTCAATTTCAAACACAACTACTACCAGTTATAAACTCTGTGTTTGTCTAAAGTACAATATATTTTCAGGTTGTATATGTATATATTAAAATAGCTTGGCATCTTTAACATATATAATATATACTGGAACTTAGATACTGGAATAGACTGGAATATTCGCCCCTGAAATTAACTGCAATATATATATATATATATATATATATATCAGATTCGCCCCTGATATATATATATATATATATATATATATATATATATATATATATATATATATATATATATATATATATATATATATATATATATATATATATATATCAGGGGCGAATATTCCGGATGTGCTAGTGCTAGGTGTGCGGTGCACATCCACGAAATATCATTATCACCGATGTTATATTTTTGCATTTATTCCCGTTAAAGACTCCCCCAGTTGTTTGCACACTTCGCGTGCGATTCCTAAAACTGAACACAATATACTGTACTAATGCTTCATTGTCCTCTTCACGGGATAATAAAGCATTAGTGCTTCATGAAGGAGGCGCTTTTCGCTGTGTAAACATTGCGTCACATTCGCGCCGTTAATAGCCTTGCTGTGCTTTCAAAATGCATACACCTTTGAGCCATTCGAAAAGATGTAAAGAGGGCGCAGCGTGTCAAATTCTTAGTGTTGTATTATTTTTAAACCACTGAGAAGTCATGACTAGGTGAGCTTAAATTTTGTGCTCACTCAGCACCTAGCAGCTGTGATTGGTTATTGTATCAACCAATCCAATTGAATGTTGTCATGAGTTGAGAGATTACTGTATCCGATAGCTTTATTGCAAACAGCTGTAACACATGTTTTCTGGAACTGAAAATTTGAAAGTGGATGTTAGGAGAAAAATGCTAATTGTTTTTCTTTTGCTTGTGCAGTATAGCATCTGTTGAGGTTGCAAAGTTTTTTATAGAGACATTTTTAATCTAGTCTTCGGAAACAACAGACAGTAAAAAATATCTATTCCTGAATAAAAATGAATATTCTGTGTATTATAAGACGTTGTTAATCTACAACAAAATACCAGCACATGTGAGATTGATAAGACAGAAGAACCACTGATTCTAAAAAAAAAAAAAAAAAAACTAATGAATTTAGGATTCCCGAAAGTATGGATAATTCCGATAATGATCGCAAGTTACGCATAGTGAGTCTCAGTAAATAAAATAAAATTCTTGGAAAATGGAGAGAAATATACACAAACCAGAGAAATACATATAACATGGGCAACAAATTTTACGAGATGATTTGCTGCTCCATCAAACCATATTTATTTCTGCAATAATTTCTCTCCCTCTCATAAGTTTTTTTTTTAATTATGCCATCATAAATTCACTTATTCATGTTTATAATTTATAGGATCGTGCTATTAGCTCTACCCAGCAACTTATAGGATACACGTATACAAATGATAATTATTATTTGTTTACCATTAATGAAAGTGTTTCTAGTCACACTTATTCCTTCATATTCTCACATGTCTTATAAATGCTGATTCACATATTTTCATCTTTGAGTATTTCAAATATACCAACCAAATATAGCATTCTCCTTCATTGTTGTTTTCTAATCAATCATAAAACAGATTGTTTCCCTACTCTACGCAGAAGTATTCAAAGTTATCCTGCAATTAATTGCATTGGACCAATTAAGATGAGTGCTGATGTGCTATGCCCTCTCAAAACTTTCATACATCGATAAAATGCAATCCCACAGTCATGGGCGTCCACGGGGAGGGGGATGGCCACTTCACGTTTTTATTGCAGTAATAAAACACGTGTTCCTGTTTTTTTTCATCTTTTTCTGATTTGTGAACAGTGACTGATTAGTTTGCCCTCCGTCTAGTAAGTTACAGAGTGAAGTGTGAATTTATAGTGAAACAAATTTAAACAAAAAAAATTCATTTTTAAAAGGTAAGTGTAAGTAATTTAATAATATTTTACTTGTTAATTTTATGATTTTTTGCTTTTAAACTGAAATAAATTAATTTGAGATTAATTAATTAGTTGATTTTTAATAAAATATGGCGGTCAATTTGTTAATACATGAAATTGTGCTAAAAACTATTAACCTGAATACCCTTTTTTCCTCCAAGAATTAAAGATCATTAAAATCGATGCAAAATGAAAATAACGTATTTATAGTTTACATCGACAAATAATTACATAAAAAAAGCTAAAAGAGGTTTATTTATGTAATTATTTAATTATATCAATAATTATAAAAATTTATTCATGTAATTATTTGTCTCCACGCTTCCCCCCGCCTCCTTCCTGGAAAACATGACAGCACACCCAACCGGAATGATCACGCGACGCCACTTATATATATATATATATATATATATATATATATATATATATATATATATTATGACCAACTGCGGAGTGTACTGAGTTCAGTGGAATGGAATCGGTTGCTGGATGGAAAGAATATCAACAGTGCATAGGAGCATTTAAACAATACTTAAATGATGGGATATCAGAATGTGTCTCGAGAGGTCCAAGAATAAATATAGAGTATGAGGCAAATAGATGTGTAATCAAATTAAGCAAGAGATTTTGTTCAGTTCTGCTGGATTCCCAGCCACATCGGAATTAAAGGAAATGAGGCTGCAGATGCAGCAGCTAAATCAGCTCATGCCTTCTCCACATACTGTTTGACAGTTCCATATACAGACTACAAACAGCTTATAAGATCAAAGCTAATTGCCCAGTGGGAATCAGCATGGCAGAAAATATTAACAAACATATTATATGACATTAAACCTGTAATTACGCACTGCCATTCTAGTCAACGTACAAAGAGAATGGACGAGGTTGTTCTGGCTAGGCTCCGCATTAGTCACAGTCACCTTACGCAATCTTATTTACTGAGAGCTGATGACCCTCCCATATGGGAAAAATGCAACACACATCTCGCTATTTATCATATTCTGGTAGATTGTCAAAAATTTACACGAGAGAGGAATGAAATTTTCACCTATCTAACCAAGCCATATACACTCAGGGAAATGCTAACAGACTCAGGCAGATTGCATGATGTTTTTAATTTTTTAGAAAGAATTAATTTGTACAAACACATTTGCCTGTAAATTTTTTATATGTAAATACTGTATTGCTTAACTTAGCTTTTATACATACATATTATTCATTAGTTTAAATTTTGAACAATTATTTATTACTGTAGGCCTTGATCTTGTATATTTGTATCACCCTGCTGTAATTTTGTTAATATGTAAATAACATAATGCTAAACTTAATTTTTATGCATATATGCTGTATAATAGTTCCTTTCTGACTCTTTATGTATTAGTATAATAACATTTGCTGTAATCTTACTATATGTAGATACTGCTTTCTTTGACTTGTTTTATATATGCATATGTTAACCTGCACTGTTATTTATGTATGTACTGCAGTAATTAAAATTACTGCAGACACCTCTGCAGTAATTTTGTTTATATGTAGATACTGTATTGTTTAACTTAAATTTTGTATACGTATTTTATTTACTAGTATATGTTTCGACTAATCATATATTGCTGTACGACACCTTGTCTATTTGTGTACCTTCTAGTAATTCTGTTTATGTATTGCTAAATTCTGTTCATACTGCATTGCTAAATTTAATTTTTCATCCATGCATATTGTATAATAATCCCGTTTTGCCTATTTTTCTACTGCTGTAAAAGCATCTGTTATAATTTTACACATATGTAGATACTGAATTCCTGCTTGGTGTTGCGTATTTTGTATATTAACTTATATTGTTAACTATTTTTGTACTACCGTAATAACCTCTGACCTTGTGCTTTGCTGTGCCCTCTGCAGCAGTTCTGTTTATCTGTAGATGCTGCTTTGTGGAACTAGATTTTTGTACAGACATATTGTTTACAATTTTCTGTAACTGCTTAGGTATAGTTGTAACCTTTAATATGGCACAGTATTACCAGTGTTGTCTTTGTGCCAAATAAACTATAAACCAAACCAAACCAAACTGTTGTACGGAAAGCAAATTCTGAATATGAAAACAAACTGGCTCTGTCTGCTAAAGACAACCCACAAGAATTCCATCGATATGCTGCAGGTAAAAGAAAGAATGAATATGAAAGAATAACTCTTCTATATTCAGATGGCGTAAGGATTACAGATGCAGGAGAGGTTCTTCAGTTAATGAGTGCTCATTTCGTTAAAAGCATTCAACCTGATGAACGCAATATTGAGCTCACTGTTACCTCTTCACTAGATGAAGAAACGCAGGTGTGTGTGTGTGGCCGAGGTATTAGAGCTGTTGCACAAATTGAATAAGAATTCAGCAATAGGGACTGATGGAATAATAGCACCTATGCTAAAAGAGTGTTTAGCTGAACTGGCAATTTCTTTGACTAGAATGTTTAATATGAGTCTCAGAACAGGGACGATTCCGCAGGAATGGAGGGAATGTATGGTAATTCCAATGCACTAGGATGGAGCAAAGACCGATATATCCAACTATCAATCAGTATCTCAGGAGTGGTGGTGAAGATTTTTGAAAAAATTGGTTTCGGCCCGCATTGAGAAATTGATTGACAGTGAATCTCTACTTTGCAATGAACAACATGGGTTTGCTAAGGGAAGGTCATGTTTTAGCAACTTGCTCACATTCTATAATAATGTTACCATTGAACTAGACACGGGGAATCGATACACGATGATACTTTTGGAATTTGCTAAGGCTTTTGACAGAATACAGCATGGTAGACTGTTTCATAAATTGGAGAAAATGAGTTTAGATTATACAATATCAGCATGGATAAGAGGATGGCTGACTGATAGATTTCAAAAAATGGTATACGGGGTCTGAGTCTGCAAGGTTTAAGGTAACAAGTGGTGTATAATAAGGATCAGTGCTCGGACCACAGTAGTAGCGTAGGTGATATGAACCAGATCAAGATCAAGATAAAACACTTGTAAAATCCTTCAAATATCATTAACATACAGATTAAATACTAGTGGTCAGTAGTAGGGTAGGCGATATGAATCAGATCAAGATCAAGTTAAGATAAGGAATCGTGACGTGATTGGTTGTTGAGATGATGACGTCACTGTGTTTGACATCATGAGATTGTCATTCTGCAACTACCGATATGCAGTAGTTGCAGAATGATTTGATAGGCTGGAATTGTGGGCATGGGAAAATAGGTGTCAGTTCAATGTCAGTAAAGGTAGTCATTCATCTCGGCATAATTAGATATCCAATGTCGTATTATATTGGTTGAATTAGGCTAGAAGAAACTGCTGAGGCTAGAGATCTTGGAGTGTTAATAGATAGGAAGTTCAGGGGCCATGTGGCAAAGATTGCAAACTCAAAAGAAAATTGCAATGATGAAACGAACGTTCACATGTAAAGATAAGGATGTTATTTTGCTTCTTTACAAAGCCTTGATAAGACCTCACTTGGACTATTGTGCGCAGGTCTGGTCTCCTGGTTTCCCTTGTGATTCTGATATATTGGAGATAGTACAAAAGAGAGTGTTAAAAATGATATCAGGATTGTGGAATACTGATTATGAAGACAGATTGCGAATTTGTAGACTTCCGACAGTATCAAACTGGAAAAAGAGGGCTGATATGATTGAGACTTACATACAGGGTGACCATAAAATAACTTTCCCTCTTTGGAGGCATCTGTAACTAAAACTAATAAACGGAATTAGACCAAATTTTATATTGAGACTTTCGAAGGTATGGAGAAATAATTCCTGCAAAAAATATAACAGATATAGTACCAAAAGTCGCCAATAGGGAAAAACGTTGGCACTGGCGGAGCCGAAAGCAGTCAAGTATTTGCAGTAAACGCAGGTAAAAAGGATTATGCAATATTGCGTATGTAACAGCACGTCACCAATTCCACTTAAAAAGGGATTGGGAACGTTCCGGCAGTTATTCGAATGACTGACGAATTGTACTCAATATGCGTACTACTACCTTGACTCAGCGTGCTTTACTTGTTAAGTTGTTTTACCTTAAACAGTGCAATGCCGTAGCGGCTCTTCGGGAATTTAGAAGGATTCATAACCTGCATACAGGTCCTATGTCAACTGTAGCACTGAGAGCTATGATTAACAAATTTGAAGAAACTGGATCACTAGGAGTTAGATCAGGCAGAGGACGGAAAGCAGTGCAAGAAGAGACAGTAACAGACGTTGCTACTGCGGTGTTCGATTACACAGGGACCAAGCGCTCGTGCCATAGTTCGCAAACTTGATATGGCTTATGGTACATTCTGGAAAATCTTACAGAAAATGCTTCACTTCTATCCGTATTATCATTGTAATGCGCCACATATCCAGCTGGAATGAGTGACGCGGCTGTCGCTTACACCGTCGAAATGATATTATTCCATTTTATCTGCCTTTAATGTAATTATCCACTTGTTTGGTGTTCCGCCATCGCCAAAATTTCTCCTATCGGCGACTTTTGGTACTAAATATTTTTTTTTCGCGGAAATCATCTCCCCATGCCTTCAAAAGTCTCAATATAAAGTTTGGTCTCATTCCGTTTATTGATTTTAGTTACAGATGCCTCCAAAGAGGGAAAGTTATTTTATGGCCACCATGTACTTCTGAAAGGGTCGTACAGGATTTGAACTGATGAAATTTTTAAATGGTGGGGAAAGGACGAGAGGACATCCTTGGAAGCGGAGAATGAAGGCCGCCAAGAAAGTTGTGATGGCTAGGGTTTTTCTCACAGGGTGGTGCGTGATTGGAATGGATTTCCTTTGGATGTTGTGTGTGAATGAATTCAAGAATAAGTATGATAGTTGGTGTGTGTGTAGTATGTATCCTCCCTCGATGAGTCTCTGACTCCCTGAAGGTATCTTTTAATAATAATAATAATAATAATATATATATATATATGTAAATAAGTTTTTTTACTTTAAAAAATAAGTAAAAAAAATTTCCCAAGGTAAAAAAACTTATTTAAATCTATATCTCCTCCAGAGAT
This sequence comes from Typopeltis vanoorti, assembly GCF_054136105.1. Classification (NCBI taxonomy): domain Eukaryota; kingdom Metazoa; phylum Arthropoda; class Arachnida; order Uropygi; family Thelyphonidae; genus Typopeltis; species Typopeltis vanoorti. The sequence continues at coordinate 10,099,243 of NC_143550.1, forward strand.
TATTAAATATAAAAACACCTTGTTGCAACTTGTATAGGTAAAGTTGATAAGGCTAAAACCTTGGTATTTAGGGTCTAGCTACTCACTGAGGAGACCTCAAAAAAGGTTGAAACCGGTCTCTGGGTAGTGACCCCACCCATAATGTATTGCAGTATACATCTCTTAGTGAGATGTGCTTTACATTATGGAAAATACTAAGAATAGTGATCAGAGCTTTATCCACCTTTACAATGAGTTGCCCTGGTGTTGCACCACCTTTAAACTTGAACTACGTTCAGGCGCAAACTTAACTGTTTGCTTACTTGGGATTAGGAGTAAAACAACCATGTTTGTAAAATTACTTGGTAACCCTAATATATATATATATATATATATATATATTACAAAATAGTAGTAATAAGGTACATCCTTGCCGTACTCCTATTAATGTCTTTCAATACTGATATTTGTTCTAATTTGACTTGCTATGGATATATTTCCTGTGCATATTTCTTGAATAGATTGAAAGAACTGGTTTGGTATATTTAATCGATTAATATTTTAAATAATGTTTGTCTATTAATTTTATCAAAAGCCTTTTCATAATCAATGAAGGCCACGTGTGTTTCGTTTTTGAAATTTGAGTCTATGCAAGATCGTCCATTTTTGAAATTTATTCTCTTCTCCTAGTAGTTTGTCCTCTGCAATACAGCTATTTAGTTGCTCTTTTAATATTCCTGCATAATTTTGTACTCTTCATTTACCAGACGAATTCTCCTGTACTTATTGCAGTCACCTTTATTTACGTTTTTATAAATTGGAAAAACCAGTGCTTTTTTCCCCAAAAAAGTTTGTATTTTTTCTAGAAATCCAGACCATATTAAACATTTTCAAGAGGCTTTCGTTAAATTTTTCACCTGCATTTTATAAATTCCATATTAAATATCTTATCCTAGTGTTTTCCTATTTTTTTTATTATTTATTGTATTTTATAATATTTTATTTTATTTATTGTATTCATAATATTTTCTATGAGGTCATTCTTTGTCCAGAGATTTTGAAAATGATTTACCTGTTTTTCTAAATCTATTCTTTGTATTTTTTCTTTTTCTTTCATTCATTATGTTATATGCTTTTGTTTGTGGCGTAGACAAATCCTTTACTAGTTCTCCTGCGAAATTGTTCCATCTCTCTCTCTATTTTTTTTCCCTTACTTCTAGTTTTGCAATTGCTCTGTTTCTTTTGTACTCTATTTTTGTTTTCACTGTTTTCAAATTTCTGGTAACTCTTTTTTGTTTTTATTATCTTTTCTGTTTCTGATTATATATATCTTCATCAATTCTTCCTATTTTGTTTTCGTATTTCATGTTTTCTATTTGGCATTTAAATTCCCTCCTAATAGTAAACAATCTCTTTTTATTTATTTTATCTGTCTACAGTTCTTCATAAAAGATTTACTGCCTTATTATTTCCCTTTTCTTGTGCATTATGCCCTAATTATTGTTATTTGACCTCTTAATGTTTCGAGTCTAATTTCTATTAGACTTTCAGTTTAGTAATTATAATATATAATAATTATAATATATAATGTTGTTCTTCCTAGATTTATGTATCATTATCATTATACCTGGCTTTGCTCTTTATTTTTTTCTTTTTGTACTCCGCTGTAGATTTAGCTATATAATTATTTGTTTAGTTGGTACCTTTTTGCTCTTTCTTTGTTTTTCATACTATACATTGGCTTGATTTAGTTGTTAATCAATTTCCCCTTCGTGTGCAACTAAAATAAATCAATGATTTATTTGGATTTTTTTAAAATTATTACGAAAAAAATTCATTACACACTTTAAAAAGCAATTAAAGAATACAATTAAAATTCTTATACAGATTAAATATATTATATTAAACGTGTGTATCTTACGTTTTTAAACTTCTTTAAGATACGATTCTGTTTTTACTAAATCATTGTCAGTGTGTGAATAGTACATGTTAAAAAGATGAAGACTTTTCGCTTTGACTAATATGCCTGACTAAAACACAATATTCCATTTATTTAATTTGTAGGAATTCATATCATTATTAAATATTCCATTAGCCTTTATCTAGTATTAAATGGCTAAGTATTCAAATAGATGCAGGTATTTATGATTGATCTTACTGAGATATGATTAAGGTCTCATTCTTTATTTTTCTTTTATAATAAAAACGCAGAATTGGATGGCTTAAAGAAAACGCCTCCGAATCAGCAGTCTGCGATGTCGTATCCCAAATGCGGCATGGATGTTTATGACAGTATTTAAATATCAGGTGATTCCCTTCGCCAGCGTGAGACTATCGCTCTGCGTAATAAAGCACCATGTTTGGAGTCGAGAACAGATCCACGGATTTTCTAATCTTTAGCTCACCCACGATACGAAATGTACGAGAGTTTTACAGCATTTGTAAAACTCTCGTACAGTTGTAATTGCAATGTCGCAATTATAGTCTCAAGATGACGCAGAAAATATTCTGAAATGCCTACAGTAGTGCATTCAGTAAATGTTCATAAACCAAGAAAGAAAAGTGAAATTAATAAACCGGAAACATGTTTAAATGTGTTGAACAATACGCGCAGTGGAGGAAAAAAAAAAAACGAATATGAAAAATTAAACAACCTTTGAAGTATTTTTTTTTTCGAAATGAAGGGGCAAAAAAACAGCTAAGCATTATCACTTCCTATTCCCATGAAGACTTGTTGCCCTCCATCTTAAAAAAGAATCTGATCGGAGCATATCAAACGACTGGTTTATTGGGAAAGGAATCAAATTGATCGATGGAGTGCGCTTCGAGAAAGAGAAGAAACGAAAGAGAGGGAGATGAGGGGGGGGGGTAGAAGGGAAAATGTGTAACGAAGCATGCAGAAATACCTTTCTACATTTCCGTAACAGATGGCAATCAGAACCAGGTTCCGGTAATAAGCCGAATGAAGGATCTCAATTACCGGAATATTATTTTGATTTATCTGTGGTGTGAATACGTGGTGCGCGTGAGACATTAAATTAAAGGGTACACACCGCCCGGGATCGCTGACGGCAATGGGAATGTCGACTTGAATGTATAATTGTCACAAGGCCGACACTACAGCGAGGAAGTCGGTGGACTGGGACGACAGTCGGGGACCGAGAAGTAAGTGGTCGCCTCAATGGCGCGAAAATAGCCCAAGCACCATTTGTCAAAGGACCCGCAAGGCAGGCATCTGGAATAGACTGTATTTATGTTAATGAGTTTCCAGATCCATCCCGTGACTGTTTCCATTAATCACTATACCTTCTTGCGGCATGTGAAGGTTATTTTTGGTGTTAAACAGAGAAACATCACCACAAATAATACAGAGCCCGATTGGATACACGGATATAATAGCTGCTTATCCTGCGATAATTCGGGGGAATAATTTTGGTTTCTAGAAAACTATTTCAAACACACACACACACACACACTGATGGTTTTAAGTGTTTTCAATCACTATCTCGAAATAGAATTAAATCTGGTTCATATGCCGACATGAAATCTTTCTTTCACACGAGCATAAGAGGTTTTAGACATTTAGTTTATTTTCAAATTTAAAAAAATTCACTTATTAGAATGAGGGATTTTTGTAATACGACGTCAAGGAATAGAAGTTAAAGCTAGTTTTTCGACAGTATATCGGTCGCTAAAGGAATATTACTTTGCTTGCAGATGTTTATCTCTTATTATACGCAATCAGGCATAATACTAAAATGTGAATATTGATAATATAGATGAAAATTTAATCCGAGTTCCTTTTTTTTTGTTGAAGTTACTTACTGTCATCAAGTTCGATTTAGAGTACGAGATGTATGAGAGCATCGATAAATGATTATAAATTCTTTATAAATTGTTTCTTATATTTGCGTCATATGAGATTAGCATGCAGGATGATCATTGGATATTAACATGCATGTTTTCAACAATGAATTTTCTTCAGAAGTAATCATGTTGAATATTTGTGGTAGCTGCATATACAATGAAGTTTAATTTAAAAAAAAAACTTTACATCTATATTTCTAAAACAAAATGAAAGCGAGGAGTCTTTTAGGCGGTCCAAAATAATTAAAAGCGTCTTTTTACTCGCTCTTCATTAGTCAAGTTATTCCAGGACTCTGGCTTAATGGATTTCGCTGAAATCTATATTCCGAATGCTTGTCGAACAGCAGCCTCAATTTCAGAGGAAACGTCAAAACTTTCGAAGCTTCATTTAGCGCGAGAAGCTTCATCTTTCGATAGGATGATATGCGACATAATTTAGATATTTATAGTGTACACTGAGATATATTTTGTGTAGTTCAGTGTTGGTTCTAATTCTGCAACTTTTATTAGAACAATTTGGCTAAACTAATCGAACCGACTCCGATAATTTCGAATTGACTGGATGCGTTGCAATGGTATTTAATATTCATAACTATCAAATTTGTAGAGTCATATCAGGTGGTTTCAATAGGAACATTTGAGCGCAGATCTAAGAAAAACGATTATATCATGTACAATGTATAAGCCGAAAAAGGCTGATCCTTTCATAAACCGCCCTTTCCCTTTAGATAAATGCATCTCCTTTTCAAAATGCACTTACAATCGATAGACCTCTATACTAACTTAACTTCGCCATGGAGATAATGATTTCTTGCCAAAGTGACGGAAATATTAACAATCGAAATTCATTTATGAGTACTTTTAAACTGCATCGCAATGTAAACAAGTAAGAATCTTTAAGATAATATGCATATTTGTTGTATGCATACGTGGCCACTAATTTCTGCAATGATTTTTCTCATCAATCTCTCGACTATTATCTTAAACAGTTTTTTTTTTTTTTGGTGAGAACAAAATTAAATGAGAAGAAATTTAATGAATTTTTTGCCTTTATCTCTAATAAACTTTTAAGCATTCCATTTCATTTCGATCTGATGGTTTAATTACAAAGTAAGCAAAAGAAAATTATCTCTGATCTACATTTTTTCTGGTAGCAGCGAAAGGTGTGGATATACAAAAATGCTCTTACGAAACCAACCTTTGTTATGTTTGTTTACGATGAATCGCTTAATTTTTTATCAATACTACTGTCTTGCTCAGGTAAGACGTAATTAGAATTAATCCCAAGCAGTTATGGTTTCCAATCTATTGTTCACTCTTACTGGATGGGTCGAACACTCAGGGGAAAGAAGAAGCTTTTAAGCATGAATTTTTGTATTTCTTAGGAAATGCATGAAAAGGAGGCTGTTTCATAGGACAGCAGTGTATAGAATGAATGAAAGGAAGAAAAAGTTATGTCAAAGTTTTTGCTTTTTTAAGAGAAGAGAAGAGAAGAGAGAGAGAGGGAGAGAGAGAGAGAGAGAGAGAGAGAGAGAGAGAGAGAGAGAGAGAGAGATGAATCGTTTGAGAAATAAAGTAACAGCAGATCTCAAGGGAAGAAATACGTCGTCGCTCAAATGGTGAGTGGGGGGAGTTTTGAATATTTATAAAGAGCGTTTGCTTCGCCAGTTTCCCCATATGATTGCAGGTGGGAAAGCCATGCCACAGGAAATTATAAATATGATAATAAGTGGTGCTGTGATTCTAAAGATCTTGCACCCGCGAAATTCATCGCCAGTTATTGCAGATGTACGAGAGAGCCTCGTGTCACAGAAATAGATTTGGATTTGATGTAACTTTTCCTAACGGGAAAAACTATTCCAGTACAAGCAGACATTGATTATAACGGTATAAATGAAGTCCTTGGACCACCCACCCATCTACCTCACACTCTTGATTTGATGTTGTATGTGGTGTTACCTTTTGGCCGCTGCAAATTGCTTCAACCAGAGAAAGACAGAAGCAATTTGCAGTGGCCATTGGTTAAAGACACTTGATATCGATTTCAGCTAAGCGAGTGGACAGCATGATCCCACTCCAACCAAAAGGTTGTGGATTCAAATCCCACCGTTAGTACAGATGTTTGTAAAAGCCTGCTCTGGACAATATTGTATATCTTTTTAGGTTTATATGGCTTGTAATGTTTTTATGAAAATAATTAACTACATCTTATTCTTCCTCTGGGACTTCTTCCTGCCATCTGTAACAAACACCAGCTTTGTTAACCTTTCCTCTGCCATTGTGTTTAAGTGACCAGCCACCGTAGAATATCAATGCATACACAAACTGGAATGCTAACAATCGTCAAGTTCCTTTCTGATATCTTCATTTTTAAACTGAGTCTGCCATCTGTGTACTTCCCTGATTTTTGGTAGAAATCTCATATCTGTTGTCGCCACTCTTGGGCCATCTGCTTTGTTTATAACCCAACTCTCAGATATTCATATGTTAAAATTGGAACAATTTGGCGCCTTCCTGAAGATGATTACCTTCTATAAACCAAACTAAATACTTTCAATGGCCTCCATTTTACTAATTTTACACAGAGCTTCATTCCCTTATATTTTTCTCTATATTCTCTTAGGCGATCTACCGACTTGCTGAAACTTTCAATATACCTTCTTCTTTGATTTTTTTCTCTTTCAGGCTACCTCTTTAACTTTGTGAACCAAAATGAAGTTCTGTTTTCACGATCCTTGCGGACAGCATCACCATGAGTCTCCCTAACGTGAAGGTCCACACTTTCATTTTGTTTAAAAAAATAATATTTCTATTGAAGGATCTAGAGTTCACTCGTAAAAGCAGCTGAACTGTAATGCTTTTTTAAAATTTCTTACATATTTTCGTTTCAATATTATATTTATTTTATTCTGTAAAAACTGAGTTATGATCGCCTTCGATTTAAATTCTATACTCATGCATCCTGAACAAGTGCGAAGATAACAATATCAACGATAATATAGTCAATAAGCCTTTTTTTAAGTAGCTCTCTCTCTCTCTCTCTCTCTCTCTCTCCATGCCCATCTATATTCCGTATAAAGGAGGAGACAAATTCGCTTTGAAACTGAAGTGCTGTCTACTCCGTGTAGCCAAAGGATACCGTTATTAGTTTTGCCCATTTCTGAAAATTTTCAAATAATAATACTACTAGTAATAATAATTTTTCCGTTAAATTATTTATTAAAATTATGATTACATATTGTGATTATATAGTTAGATTACATTCGATTACATAGTTAGATTACATTTGATTACATAGTTGGATTACATTTGATTACATAGTTGGATTACATTTGATTACACATGATACATACATTACATTACATATGACACATTGGTTGCATATTTTTTTTAGTTCAGTCCTTTTTTTATTGTTAAAATTATGATTACATGTTGTGATTACATATTTACAACACATATGATTTACGTATGATTACATATTTATAACACATACAGTTCTGCATTTTTTGAAACAATGAAATACAGTTTTTCCTTTTTTTTCCTGTATAATGTATTAATGATAGTTACTGTACTTTGTAATTTATAGTTCCCGTTGAAAGACGTTGCATTTTCACAGTATTTATACAATAACAATGAGTTACATATATATTTACAATGATTGATTTAATGTATTTAAGCTCTGTAACTACAGCATTTAAATGTAATATATGGATTTTTTTCCCCTCTTTTATTAATCATCTTGACTGAGATGTAATTTCTCAACTTTTTTTTATCATCAAAGCTTTTTTATTAAGCTTATCTGAGGATGACACCGGTCAGTTATTGTTTATAGGTTTGATTGCTGTAGGAATTAGGCTGATGTTTGATGATGTCACACACACACACACACACACACACACACACACACACACACACACACACACACACACACACACACACACACACACACACACACACACACACACACACACACACACACACACACACACACACACACACACACACACACACACACACACACACACACACACACACACACACACACACACACACACACACGATTATTTGAAATGTCTTGATGCTTCGCTGAACTGGAAAGCCTGAACCTAATACATTGTATTTCATTAAGTTTGTAAGGTGTGTAGGCTGCGTGTTTCTTGTGTTCATAGTATGTTCTCAGGGCTCTTTTCCGGCTATTGTAGTTGGTAAGGTTCCTGTGTTCAAAAGGTCGTTTATTTAGCACGTCTGGGATGTAGGAGCATCGTGTGGTGTTCCGTAGTGATTATTATATATATATGTGATATAATTAGTTCTCTGAGGTCTTGTTATACGGCATGTAATTCTCACTGTCCTGTTGTTCGCATCGAAATAATGTTTTAGCATAGCTGCGTAGTGACATAAGTGTTTTGCTGTTAGTATTTTGTGTTTTGACAATGCAGTGTATATAAGGTCGGTATTGTCTCTGTCCCCAAAAATCAGTTTATGTCATGCTACATATTTGTTTGGGTTATGCTTGCATTATTATGGATGGATATTATAGCTGTATCGTCTACGTATTGGACGATCTTGCCTTTGAGAGGCAGCTGGTTAACATCGTGCTTATAAATGTTGAATAGAGTTGGGGAGAGAACAGCTCCCTGTGGGGCTCCACAGATTACTGGTAGCTCTCTACTTCGGTTTGACCCGATACGTGTGATGTGCTCTCTATTCTGAAAGTAGTTTATAATCCACCTGTGCTGAGGCCCATTTATTCAAACATGCCTCAGCTTTTCTAATAAGGCTTGATGTGTGAGTGTATCAAATGTTTTAGTTAGATCAATAAAGACTACCCTGGCAATTTTGTTTTTTAAAAGGCGGTGTTAATTACGTCCGTAAATTCTTTCAAGAGAGATGTTGTTCCCTTATTCTGAAAACCATATTGTGTTTTGGAGTTAATATGAGAGTTCTCTGTATATGTTGCGAGTTTCCTTATTACGATCCACGCTATAATTAGATTGATAATTAGTAGTGTTGCTACAGATCTGTAAGTGCTGATTAATTGTTTCCCCATGTTTTTACATTGGTGTGATTATGGCAGTCTTTGTCGTACTTGGTATTTGTCAGGCTTTAAATATTTTATTTCTTAATTTTAGCAGGATAGGGCCTAGGCTAGTTGCCTGTTGCTTGATATCCTTTGCTCTTATACCATGAATTCCTGGACCTTTGTTTGGTTTGATTTGATGTATTACAGAGAGAATTTCTGTTTCTTTTATGGTTGGGAACCATAATGTCTGTTTTGATTGTGGTCTAATTGGGGAATCACGTTTTGTGATTGTATATTTCTGTGCTTCGATGGAGTCTACAAAGTATTTATAATAATAATAATAATAATAATAATAATAATAATAATAATAATAATAATAATAATAATAATAATAATAATATATGTTTTTAGTAATAATAATATTTTTAATAATAATAATATTTTTTATTGATCTCTCAAATATTTACATATATACAATGATCATCTTGAGCAACATTCAATATATTATTTTACAAGGTTCAGCACAAAGTGCTACATATAATAATATTTCAATAATAATGATGATAATAGTTTTTTGCTATTTTTTTAAAATAATAATCACAGTAATAATTTACAATAATATAGTTCCGAGTTACACAAGTTATATGATGTTATATGTTGTGGTTTACTATTTTTTTTTCAAAGCTTGAGAAAGTGTGATTATGCAACAGTATTTACACATATGCAATTAAAATATTATCTTTCCTAATTCTCACAGACAAACAATGTAAACTCATTATTTACATTTTTTAAAAATATATTTTATTGATTGCTAAAATATTTATATATACAATACATATCTTGTGTGAAATTGCACCTTGTAATTTTATAGAGTTCAGCACTAAGTGCTGCAATTCCCACATTCGATTTCAATTAAAAATTTTAATAGTACTTTTTTGCCTTTATATTATGTATTTACAACACATGTTCTTCTAATGTTAACAATGAAGATTATACAGCATTTTTTGTATAATTTTTTCATTTTTTTATTTTTTTATTATTTTTTTATTTTTATTTTTTTTAAAGTTTGAGAAAGAGTGATTATTCATACAAATTACTGCATTTGCTTATAAGGATTACTTGTAGATGAGTGAAGCGTTTTAATCCCACCTACTTCGAAGCTTGGGTTAGCTTTTATGAAGAGAGTGGAATTTAGCCTTCACTATTTGTGTTGTTGCTACTGTTTATGTATGGGATGTAGGCATTGGATGCTAATGATTTGTGATGTGTATATTAATGTTAATGGTTTCTTAACTTTGTTGGTATATTTTCTAGAGTTCGTATTTTAATGTTCTGTAGTTATCTACGTGTTTTAACTTTCTTGGTAGGTTGTTGAGTTGCGTGGGTAACTGATGTGATCTCACAAAAGAACCGTATGAGTTGATGAAGGGTGTAGGGATGTACAGAGTTGTTGTAGGTCGCGTTATACGATATGTGTCTCTGTTGTTTCGATACGTGATGTTGAAGTAATTCCTTGTTAATATCATGTAGTGTTTCAGGTTTTTAATGCTCAGAATTCTGTGTATCGGCATTTGCTTGTAGGATATTGGTTGCTGCGTGTAAGGTGTCCAAATCACTGTTGACACAATTTTCCTGTGTAGTGTTTCTAATTTTGTTAGGTGGCTGTTTGATGTATTTGCATAGACTATTATTCCGTATCTGAGTAGGGATTCGCAGATACCGTGATATAGGAGTTCTTTTATGTTGGGTGGAATAATGTATTTAACTTGGAAGAGTTTTGCTGTGATGATCCGGAGTTTGGTGTGTAGGTATTCTATATGTTTTGTCCATTTAAGGTGGGAATCTATAGAGACCGAGATATTTTGCGTGTGTTACAGGTTTGATTTCGGAACATTGGCAGGTATTTTGTTGTTAATGCAGCGGTATGTGTGACAATGTATCGATAGTAATGCATGGCTTATGATTCTTGGGTTGTGTATTATCAACATCTCTGTTTTGGTGCCGTTGATTAGAATTGCGTTTAGGCGGAAGTATGTTGTGATTTCGTTTAGGGCTTGTGTTTTGCAGAGAGCTGTGTCAATGTCTGTGTGGATTGCTAGTAGTGCAGTGTCATCTGCATATTGAAATATTTGACTTCTTATGGATATGTTATGAACATCGTTAATGTATATGTTGAATAGAGTGGGTGATAATATGGCACCTTGAGGTACACCGTGTTTTACTTGTATACTCCGACTGTGACATGTACCTATTTTTGTTACTTGTGTTCTGTTTGAGAGGTAGTTCTTGAACCATGTATGCAGTGTTCCTCTTATACCTATTGAGTATAGTTTGGTGAGTAGTATGTCAAGTGTGTCAAATGCTTTGGTTAGGTCCAGCAGTATAAGGACGGCGTAATTGTTTTTGGGAGGGGGGACGTAATTGGGAGGGGGGACGAAACGTAATAAAGCGAATTTGAGACAAAGTAGTGATCGACAATTTTTACGTTAATTACTGATGATGTATATGTATGGATGGGAGCCCGTATGTTGATATGATCAATGCATGATTCTGTTAGTGAGTTATTGAGTATTTCTTCTCTTGTTGGGGAGTTAATGGTAGGGTTTATGTTGTAATGACTTAGTATATCAATATATGTGTTAGTGGTTGAAGAAGCGTGGTCAAGAGTATTTATGTTAATGTCTCTTATTAGGATGAGCCTGTGTTGTACGCGGTTAATGCCGCTTAGCCATGTTTCTAACTCGTGAAGAAAACTGAGTGGATTATTAGGGGTGTCTGTATATTGTTTTTATTGTGTATTTGATACTCATCATCATCATCATCATACATATCAAGGATTTAGGCATAGCATGGCCTGTTCCAGCCTTATAAGTCATCGTTGAATCCTTAAGAGGACGTCCTGGTTTTCTTTTTCCTAATGGCTGGTACTTTAAGGCTTGTTTTGGTAATCTTTCTGTTTTCATTCTTTGAACGTGTTCCATTCATTTATATTTATATTTTTTAATTTTTTCTATTACTGGTTCTTGGTTTAATTCTTTCATACTATCTTCGTTTCTTTTGTGATCAAATAGGGTATACTTTGCAGTTTTTCTCATAAACTTCATTTCTGCTGTTGTTAATCTTTGTTTGTCTTTTTGTTTTATTGTCCAGATTTCGCTTCCATACATTAAGACCGGTAGGGCTAATGTATTGTATACTTTTAGCCTGGTTTGTTTTTGAACTAGGTTTTGTTTAAATATAGAGTTAATTACTCCTGTTATTTTTAAATATTTTGCAATTATTATGTTTATATCTTTTTCATTTTCATAAGTGATCATACATCCTAGGTAGTTAAATGAATTCACCTGTTCTAAGATCTTGTTATCTAATACTGTTTTAGTTGTTGCTGGATCTTGTCCTTGAAAGGCCATAGTTTTTGATTTTTCCGTTGATATTATCATACCATAATCTTTGGATATCTCATTTAGATTTAAAATAGCTTTCTGTAAGTTATCTTCAGAATTTGTAATTATTATTTCGTCGTCGGCAAAGAGGAGAGTGTTTAAGTTAACTGTAGGTGAAAGTTTAATCCTTTGATGTAAATTTTTACTCCATTTTATTATTATTTCGTTTAAGTAGATATTAAAAAGAGTTGCTGAGGGGACATCCCTGTCGGACCCCTTGGTTTATCTCTTGTATATGATAGCTCGTGATTTAATCTTATTTGTATTTGATTATTTTCATATATACTTGTGATAGCTTTTAGGATATTATTTGGTATTTGTCTTTCTTTTAATATGTTAAATAATATGTTTCATTTAACTTTCTCAAATGCTTTTTCAAAGTCAATAAATGCAATATGTGTTTCTAAATTATATTCTCTTCTTTTCTCTATTATTAATTTTAGGCAAAAGGCTGGGTCTATACATGATCGTCCTTTTCTAAATCCATTCTGTACTTCTAGAATAAAGTTTTCGTAATATTTCATTAGTTTGTTATTTAAGATTCTACTATATATTTAAGATTCTACTATATGCCTCCGTAGCGCAATTGGAAGAACGACGGTACATTGCGCCCTTCGATTGGAATAGGCCTAAGTTCGATTCTCGTCGCGACGGGAGGAATCTTTATCTGGTCGATTTCAATCGAAGGTGAGTTAGCCGATCTCATACGGAGGTAGCAGGGTTTTTTCTCCCGGAAACTCGGGTTTTTCATCCCGCATACAGACAAATCGGCCCTTCAGAACACACGCAATTTACAGACAAAACATACTAGCTGTGGTAGTGGTGGAGGTGGGTGGTAGATGGCGTTGATGGTTCGGTGTAGTGGTTGAGACAGTTGTAGGTGTCCTCCCGCGATGAGTCTTCGGACTCCTTGGAGGTGTCAGGAATAATAATAATAATAATAATAATAATTTAATAATATTTTGTAACAGGAATTTAGTATACTGATACCTCTATAGTTTTTAGGGTCATCTCTATTACCTTTCTTAAAGATAGGAATCACAATTGCGTTTTTCCATTCTATTGGGGGGATACCAGTTGAGTAGATTTTATTAAAAATAATAAGAGTTTTTCTTTGAATCTTGTTCCTGCGTATTTATATAGTTCTGAACCTAGCTTATCTTCTCTAGGTGATTTTCCGTTTCTTGTTTCTTTCAGACTGATTTCTAATTCTTCTTCAGTTATTTTCTTTTCATTTTCGTTAATTGTTTGCCAGTTGTCTTTTTTAAAATATTTGTCTGTCCACAGTTCTGTGTAGTAATTTAGAAATTCTTCTAATTTCAATTCAGTTTTTAGTTTTATGTTTTCTTTGGTATCTGCATTTAAGTGTTTCAAAATCTTATATACATTGGGTCTTATTTTATATAAATCATGTTCTAAATTAGAAACAAATTTATTCCATAATTCTCTATGTCTTTTTCTGACTTCTCTTTTAGCTATGGCTCTTATTCTTTTATATTCTCTTTCATCTTCTAATCTTTTACTGCTTAACCATTTGTGATAGGCTTCTTTTTTCTTTTTGATTATTTCTTTGATTGTATCATCCCAGATCTTCAGTTTTTTTTCTTTTATTGAATTTTTTGGTCTTTCCTAATCTTTCATTTGCTGCTGCATTTAGTATCGTTTTTATATTAAGCCATTCTATTTCTATTTCTTCATTTTGTTTTATTTTATCTAGATATTGGTTAATTCTTTATTCATATAGCCATTGTACATTTGTGTCATTCAATAGTCTAGTTTTATAAGCAAATGTTTCAATTTTTCTTTCTGTTCTTGTTACTTGTAGCCATTTAGGTGGTAATCTTAATTTTATTTTAACAAGGAAGTGGTCACTGCTTATTTCATATCCTCTGTGAACTCTAATATCTAGTGAAAATTTTGATGTCTTTTCATTTAATATGAAGTAATCTAATATTGATGTCTTTTCATTTAATATGAAGTAATCTAATATTGATTTCCATCTTCCTGCTGCCCAAGTATATTTATGTATGTCTTTATAGAAGGAATTCATTATTTTTAGGTTATTATAAACTACAAAATCAATCAATATTTTACCATTTCTGTTTAGAGCGTGTTCTCCATGTATTCCTATATTATTATTAATTTTCGTGTTTCCAATTCTTGCATTTAAGTCTCCTGCTAAAATTATGTAATCATTTTTATTTATTTTATTATATATGTTTTGTAGCTGATTATAAAAATCATTATTATCCTGTTCTCTTCCTCCTTCTGGGGCATATAAACCAATTATTGTTAAATAGCCTCTATCTATTTTTATTCTAGCTTCTATTATTCTTTCATTCCATGTATTTGATACAATTGGCTATTTGTGAGTTCCAAAATTAGTGTTTCCGCATGTTCGAAGTGAGTTTTTTTTTCTGTCACATTGTATTATTCTTTGATAAATGACATAATTTTTTTAATAATAAGAATAATAATTTATTACATTATTTTTTCTTGTTATATAGTAATATTATATTAATGATATTATCACATAATAATCAGTATCTTCAGTATCTTCTTTATTGTTATATACTTCACTGACTGTTTTGTAACATAATCTGCATTCTTTGATTATAAGGATGACGTGTAGATCAGTGAGGCGTTTTAATCCCACCTACTTCGAAGCTTGGGTTAGCTTTTATGAAGAGAGTGGAATTTAGCCTTCACCATTTATGTTGTTGTTACTGTTTAATCATGGAATGTACGCATTGGATGCTGGTGATTTGTGATGTGTATATTAGTGTTAATGGTATATTAACTTTGTTGGTATATTTTCCAGAGTTCGTGTTTTAATGTTCTGTAGTTATCTACGTGTTTTAAATTTCTTGGTAGGTTGTTGAGGTGCGTGGGTATCTGATGCGATCTCACAAAAGAACCGTATGAGTTGTTGAAGGGTGTAGGGATGAAAAGAGTTGTTGTAGGTCGTGTTATACGATATGTGTCTCTGTTGTTTCGATAGGTGATGTTGAAGTAATTCCTTGTTAATGTCATGTAGTGTTTCAGGTTTTTAATGCTCAGAATTCTGTGTGTCGCCATATGCTGGTCGGATATTGGTTGTTGCGTGTAAGGTGTCCAAATCACTGTTGACACACAATTTTCCAGTGTAATGTTTCTAATTTTGTTAGGTGGCTGTTTGATGTGTTTGCATAGACTGTTATATCGTATCTGAGTAGGGATTCGCAGATACCGTGATATAGGAGTTTTTTTTTTTATGTTGGATGGAATAATGTCTTTTTCTTGAAAGAGTTTTGCTGCGATGATCCGGTGTTTGGTATGTAGGTATTCTTTATGTTTTGTCGATTTAAGGTGGCAATCTATATATAATAATAATAACAATAATAATAATATTCCATATATTAATGGTGAAAGGTCAGAAGAAATCCATACCGGATAAGTCGACGCCCGGGTTATCAAGAACTGATTTTGGGGATCCTGGGCGTCAGGCAACAAGTGGACTACAGGATACAGAATGTTTTACAGATCAACACCTGAAAAACGAGGTTTTAGAAAGCGTATACATTTAATTTGAAAACCTAAATTCCCAGAATCTGCAATATCAGAACAAATACTTAGGGACCAAAAGAATTTCATTATCCGTAACCAAATATTTACTAAACTTGAGTTGTAAGAGTTACGTAATAAACCAACAACTCCAGTAACAGCCAATCATTAGGAGGTACCTATGTCAAACTTTGAGATTCAATTCAGTAAGCATCAAGTTGACGAATGTTTTGACAGAAGTGCAGTGTAAAATGAAGTCAGGGATTTTGGAATATATGAACTCCATAAATGACCGTATAAGACTACCACCTTTAAAATCTTTACATAAATCTAAGCAAAAACAGCTGCTCTTAGACGCAAATGCTCTGATTAAAACCATCTGTGATGGTTTTAATCATCACAACCAACGGTATAAAGGAAACAAATCAGTTCCTATACAGCACAGCCTATATAATTACAGTAAAGCTTGGTTGCAAACTGCAAGAGCAAAAGCCGAGGATGAAACAATCTGCATCATGGAAAATCTGGTTGGAAAGGAAAGTCAACAAACTTTGAGCTGATCTGAGCAACTGAAAGAGTTTTAAAGGAGGACAGCTGAAAAATAATAACTTCAAAAACAAACTGATTAACACATATAATTTGGCCAACAAAACAATTGCGGAAGTTACCGAAGAGCTAAAACAAAGAATTATAGCGACTGCACATAAAATTATAAGATTGGAAGCAAGAATAAACCAATATGTACAAAATATGCAATTTCAACAGATTCAACGTCTATTCTTTCAGTCTCTCTAGAGAAATACAAATGCAAACAATCATTCACCAGAAAAAGAAGAAACACTCAAATTTTGGAAGTCAATCTGGGATAATCCTATTGAACACAATAAAGATGATTCATGGATTAAGGAAATAGAATCAGAAATGAAACAAAAACAAATGAAAAATGTCATCATCACTAAAGAAATGGTCAGTGCACAAGGTAGAAAATTAAAAAACTGGAGTGCACCCGGCAAAGACGAACTACATGGATTTTGGTTAAAGCATCTAATCAGACTACATGATCG
The DNA here is from genome assembly GCF_054136105.1 of Typopeltis vanoorti. NCBI lineage: Eukaryota > Metazoa > Arthropoda > Arachnida > Uropygi > Thelyphonidae > Typopeltis > Typopeltis vanoorti. The sequence goes on from NC_143550.1 coordinate 10,116,162, forward strand.
AATGACAGAACAATTTAATTATTTGTTGCAGTCAGGCTCAGTGGAAGATTGGATGATATCTGGACGCACTTTCTCTTCATGAAAGATAAGGATAAAGGTGCAGCCTCAAGTAACTATCGTCCAATAACATGCCTATCAACTATGCTTAGGTTGTTCACTGCAGTCATAGCAAATTTCATATACCACCACTTATCAGATAATCAGATTTATCCGATTGAACAAAAAGGCAATTTTCAAAAATATAGAGGAACAAAACACCAGATCCTTATTAATAAAATGATTCTCAGACATTCAAAAAACACGAAAAACTAACTTAAACATGGCATGGATAGACTACAAGAAAGCAATAGATTCCCTCACACACTCCTGGATCCTAAAATCACAAGAAATATTTGAATTAGCAAAAATATATGTTCGTTTCTGGCTTCTGCTATGAAATCATGGAAAACAACTTTAATAGTGAATCATGAACGATTCGGAGATATTAGTATTAAGCTTGGAATTTTCCAAAGTGATTCCTTTTCACTATTGCCCTTCAACATTTCTTTAAGATCTTTGTCTAGGATTCTGAAGAAAACAAAACTTGGATATGAAATTCCTAATTGTAATATTCAAATTTCCCATCTGTTGAATATGGATGACTTGAAGTTATAAGTAAAATCGGCCCAGCAAATAGACTCTTTACTGAACACAGTTCGTATTTTTAGTCAGGACATCAAATTGGAATTTGGTTTAGATAAATGCGCTAGTGATGACACTAGCAAATTTCATTTTGATCAAGAGAAATATATAAAGCAATTCCAGCTGACGAACAGTATAAATACCTAGGAATATTAGAAGCAGTGCCAGATTTACGTATAAGCTAAAAAAAGCTACAGCTTAGGGCCCCGCAATCTGCCAGGGCCTCAAATAAGAAAACCAAAATACCGGCTGATGTAATTTAAAACAGTAGGGGCCTCTGGGATTTGTATAGCTTAGAGCCTCAGCAAGTCTAAATCCGGCCCTGATTAGAAGCCAGTGATATTCTCCACTCGAAAGTTAAAAAAGAGGCAGCATCAGAATAGATCAAAAGAGTTAGAAATATTCTGAAAACAAAATTAAATTGATTAAACAAAATTAGAGCAATGAATTATTGGGCTATACCAGTGGTACGATATACAGCTGGCATAATAAATTGGTCAAAAGAAAACCTGGACAAACTGAACAGCAAAACTAGAAAATTAATGACTATTCATAATGCAATACATCCACGAAACGATGCTAACCGGTTTTACCTACCAAGGAGAATAGGTGGACGGGGTCTGCTGCAAGTGGGACATACTGTGGAAGAAGAAGAAGAAATTAGTTTAAGAAGTTACATTGACAATAGCTCTGAACCAATGCTTCAAGAAATTACATATGAGAGCCTTCTAAAAGCAACAGCAAACAAATCCGATTACAAGAAGGAACAACAAAATAACAGATATGTGCGATGGAAAAATAAACCTTTGCATGGCCAATTCATTTGAGATACTGAGAAGAAAATTGACGTGAACAAGACTTGGAAATGGCTACAATATGGATATATGAAAAAAGAAACGAGGATTTATTCCAGCAGCTCAACAACAGGCATTACAAACCAATGCAATGAAAACAAAAATTATGAACATCACTAATAGCAGCAAATGCAGATTACAAATCAGAAAGATGAGACTGTAGAACATCTAATCAGTGCCTGCAGAAAAATAGCTCAAACTAACTATAAATACTGCCATGATCAAGTGGCCAAAATATTTTTTTTTCATGTATGCAAACAATATGGCTTTCCCACTTCTAATAACTGGTGGCAGCATAAAATAGAGATAGTAATAGAAAACGAAACAGCAAAAATGCTCTGGCACTTTAGAATAAAAACTGATCGGCATTTGGAACACAATAGACCTAACATTACAATTATCGAAAATCGACAGGTTGCGATTATTGATATCGCAGTACCCAATGATAACAAGGAACTGGAAAAATTAATAAATATCGAATAAATGGAATAAATTACTGAATATTTACTGCATATTTGTAATATATATATATATATATATATATATATATATATATAGATAGATATATATTGTAATGTTAATGTTGTTAATAATAATAATAATTTAAATGATTTATTATTATGATGAGAAATTATCATCTTAAATTTTAGATTTCATAAAAACAAAATTTATTTTTGTTTATTTAGTTATTCTATGATTATTAAACAAATCCTAAATGATAATTTACTATCTTCAGATAATTTACTGTTTCATGCTGTGCTCCCTCTGTATTAACTCTAAAGAACTCATCGTTCTCTCTCTCTCTCTCTCTCTCTCTGTTCTCTCTCTCGTTCACACACACAAAGAGAGAGAGAGAGAGAGAGAGAGAGAGAGAGAGAGAGAGTCACTGAAAAATATAATTCATCATCTGATATATCAGGGGCTTAGTTGAAATACCCGTTTCTATTTCAGTGTATGCTATTCTTCCGTTAGTTTTTTTTCCTCTGAAATGAGATTAACAGTTTGATTGATATCTATGCGAAAAGCTATTTTGTTCCTGATGATATTCCTCTCGATTTGCTCAAAATCGTCTATTTCACTGGTATCCAGCTCCTACATCTTAGAAGCTCTCTCATCAGTCTCATGGTTTGTTTTAAAACAATCTTCCATTGTACTTGCTTTACTTCTGAGAATTCGTTTGGATGATCATGTCGTATTTGCTGCTCGAAAACTCATTGCTGATTGACTACAATAATGATTTCGTTGCTATGAAGCTGTGTTTGATCATTCATCTAGAGAAGTGCTACTGAAAGTGCGAAGAAGAGTAGTCTCCATTCAAAATGATGAGACAATTTCTCATCATTTTGAATAGGGACTTATTTATAAGCTTCTTAATAAAAGTAACCTGGTGAACTTTCTCCAATCCTTTAAAGTAAATGACCATTTTCCCTCTTGTATCTTCTTTCCATAGATTCTCTCCGGAATTAGATTGTTCTGGTCCCGGTGCCGAACTTGACCTTCGCATGCCACTGCATCATACTACGCAACAAAAATAAAAATGGGATTACTTTCGGGATTTATTGTTTCTGCGCTCCTCGTCTAAGCACTTTCACCATTCAAATAACTGAAATTCTTTTTAAAGGAATGCATTGACTTATTTCTCACTCGATCCAAAACCTCTGCCTTTTCTCCGACATTTGGTTTTCAAACAAATTGCGAATGCTGCCAATACATAAATTCAATATTCCTTGAATGGATCAATTTAAATTCACTAACTTCTTACTCAAATTATTCTGATACATTCCTTCACAATTTGGAAAATTTCATCAACAAATTCAAAGCAGATTTCTTAAGAGTCAAATGCCCTAAATTTTTCTCCTGTTTCTACGTCAAAGTCGGTGGAAAAAAACTTCTGCCCTAACAGGTTTTCAACTCCCTCTTATTCTGATGGTAAAGTGATACCATCTCCTAAAGTGAATGAATATATCTTAGCACAAATCTTTTCTTCGAACTCTTCTTCTTTAGATAACCAAGATAAATATCCTCTTACCCTCCTAAGGACAACCCACCACATGTCTCCTCTGATCGGTCGTAAGAAAAACATGAGGGAAATTCTCGATACTCTTGATACTAATAAGTGTCCTGGTAATTGTACATTATCCTTCCAGCTATTATAAAATATCGTCTACAGAATTAGTAACGATTAGTTGCCATCTACCCAACTGTATGGCACCAAGCCTTTGCCCAATCTAACACAACAAGAAAAACACCAAAATGGTTGTATAATGGTGAAAGACTTCTCCCACTCTGGAGAATGTCAAACAATCAAATATCACACACACACACACACACACACACACACACACACACACACACACACACACACACACACACACACACACACACACACACACACACACACACACACACACACACACACACACACACACACACACACACACACACACACACACACACACACACACACACACACACACACACACACACACACACACACACACACACACACACACACACACACACACACACACACACACACACACACTTATCGATATTACGTACAGAAGAATTAAAACTTTAAAAATTAAAAATTAACAAACGCGAATACAGAGTCATGGAAAACATTTTGTACAGTTTCAACCGTGTCGAATAATTGGACTTGCATATATTAGCAGGAAGCAAGAATAACACAACGCCTATATTACCAACCATCCAGAAAACAGATGGCACCTACACTAAAAACTTAACAGAAATTGCAGCTATTATGATAGAGAAGTTTATTCCCGATGACGACGAATCAACAGATGAAGAAATCCACAAAACTTACAGACAAAGAATGGAAACAGATGTAGACACTCCTGACGAAGACTTATTTGCAACAAATGAAATCGAGTCAGTAATAAGATCAGGTTCCAAGAAAATTTCTTGGAGAAGACGGAATAACCAGCGATATACTCCTAACGGCGTTTCTCGAATTCCCCGAATTCATAATAACGATTTCCTTCAATATGGAAACGCTCAAAAATTATACCCATAATCAAACACGTTTACAAGTAGTAAACCTCCTAGCTAAGTCGGCAAGGATTAAATGGGGATTAGGCCAACGAGCGCTGAAAACAATATATACCCGAGCTATACTACCACTGATGTCTTATGCTGCGCCTGCCTGGAAACATACACTAAAATCAAAGATAAACTGACAAAAACTAGAGTTCAACGCCTTATAGCCATACGTATAATAAAAGGATACAGGACAATATCATTCGAGGCAGCTTGCGTTATTGCAGCTCTAACACCGATCTGTTGAAAATACAAGAATTATCTATTATTTATGACGTCACTTCCAGAAGATATAATGAAAGTTACATTGATCCAAATTGCTACGAACGTCCGCTTCACTATAGCAGGTGGCCTCACCCAGCAAAGACAAATGCATTAAGGAGAAGGAAAGCTCTGAAAGCGACGATTTCCAAATATACACTGACGGAAGCAAAACCGAAGGGAACGTCGGTTGTTCTTTCACTGCATACAACAGACAGTCCATTATACAAGAACGGTGCTCTAGACTGCATCCTCTCTGTTCCAACAACCAAGCAGAACACTTGTTATAGTTTAGTCAGTTACATATCTCCAGCAATTAGAACTCAACATCTCTCATCAAAAGACAGCAAAAATTTACAGCGATAGAAGTACACTAGAGGCGGCATAAAAAACACCAGAACAATCATATTGCATTAATAGAACGGACAAAAAATCTGGTTCGGAATCTCCCTCTAGACTGGGATAGTAAATCAAGTTTTGCTGGGTGAACACGCATACTGGTGTATCAGGAAACGAGAGAGCGGATCAGTTGGCTAAAAAAGCAGCTAGAAACGAATGGCTTGAAACCAGTTACCAAAACTACTCGAAATCAGATAAAATGACACTTGCAGAAGAGAAAAGCCTAGACATGTGGGAAGAAGAATGGAAAACATCAAAAAAACGGATCAACAACAAAAGAATTCTAGTCAAGCATCAGAAGTAGACTCCCGCTGAAAAAACGCGCCATTTCTCCAGGTTTAACCACGCTACTAACGGGACACGGAAAACTAAGACACTACTTACACAGATTCCATATCCTGGAATCACCATCGTGCATTTGCAGTCCACACCTGCAACAGACTGTTGACCACATACTTTACGACTGTCAGCTACTGGACTCCATCCGGATGCCCCTAATACAACACGTCATCACTTCCTGAGACAAGTACCAGTGTCAAAACAGAGACTTATCGAAAAGTATTATTAAGAATTAGTAAAATTTGCCAATAAAATCAACTTCCAGTCCTAGTAATCTTACATATTTACTGATATTGTGTGAATTATATAGTGTTAATATATGTATATATAAAAATATAAATGCAAATATGAAAATTGATACAAAAATATAAATACAAATGTTAATCAGTACTTGTAAGCTACGTGTAATATAAGCATTGTATGCAATGGATCATATAAGAATAAATTCCTTCCTGATAGAGTTACTATTGGGAGGTAAACGCAACACACACACACACACACACACACACACACACACACACACACACACACACACACACACACACACACACACACACACACACACACACACACACACACACACACACACACACACACACACACACACACACACACACACACACACACACACACACACACACACACACACACACAAAAAATATTTTATTGCGATTTGCAGTTTGATCTATAAACACTGTTTCGACAAATATTGCCTGTTGCAATTCGCATAGCCACAATTTCGCTTTCATTTTCGCTTCAGGGTATGAATATAGTATGATATTTTGGCATTAGAAATGCAAAGCAGGTCATTTTAAGTATGAACTTATTGTGAATTCTACTCCGGAAATAACGTGACTGGTCATCATTCCAACGCATACTTAAGCTGTCCTGAGTTGGCAACGCCGCTTCGTATCTGTGGCTGTTTAGTAAGCTGATAATTACTGCTTAAAGACCGGACTTGACAGGATGGAAAGACAATATAGTGTTAAGTAGTACTGTGCCGAAGCAAATAAGTAGCAATCAGCAATATCCGGACAACAACTGGAATAGTCGTATTAGCTAATTAAGAGGCCCTTAAGAGTTCCGCCAAATCGAGAAATGACTTTAACGTCTCCTGAGGTATGCATTGTTTATTTGTATTCATGTGCAGTCAACAATTTAAGTACAGGCTATTTATTTTTATTAGCTCTCATCTTCTTTAATGATTAAAGGTGTTTGCTGAAGTGCTGTGTTATGGCATGTGTTCCGATCAATCCAAACGTTACTTTCCATCGATTTATTGAACTGTCATGTAAAAGGATAAATAAATGAAATTAGATAAGCGGTTCGAACCAAAACTACTTCTTCCATAATTATTTTCCTTCTACTGTAAAAAATAGAATAGCTCTTCATCATTCTTGTATTCCACAGCATTAATCACATGATTTCTAATGAATTTTTCCTAATTGATAAGTAAATAGTATAGTATAATATAATATAATGTATAGGTTTATAATTACATTATACAAATATATAAATTAATAGGCTATTTTTCAAATTAAATTTTGAAAACACGTCGAACCAGTGATGTAAATCTTGGTTTGTCATGGATCGGACGCACTTCACATGTTATTGCTCTTTAAGATCATGACAATGCTGTGAAGTGAGTCTAATATTTTCGATAGTGTAATTTTTTTATATATTGATTCCATACACGAGAGATCGAAGGTCCTATAAGCATATCAGTGCGTGTGGTGGGGTGCAGATGAGGACTGAGATAGATATTTATTTTGATGTTGTTTTTTTTTGTTGTTGTTGCTGTTATTGTTCCAAAGGACAGAGGTGGAGAGAATAAAGCAGGTTTGATGTGGTTGCAGTTACACATTAAATGGATGGGGGGTAACTGCTTTTTGAATTAACTGATGCAACTGAAAGTGAAGGAATGATGGCTACCAATTCACTGAAGCGGTGACCAGGGATGTAACAAACATAGTGCTGAAACACTGTGTCTGTGTGATAGAGGCTGAAGTGAAGCTCTAAGAGAGGGATCATCAATGAGCCGAATTGCTCTCCTCTGGACAGCATCAAGGATTTTTAGAGACGTTTTAGGTGCTCCATCCAAAAACATACGAGCCGTATTCTAAATACGGGGATGGATTTGCATATGGTTGAGTTGGCTGGGAGTAAAGGAGCATCCTGAACGAAAGAGAATGCTTAGTTTTTTTGAATACTGAAGACGTTATTGGTGTGATGTGTTTATTACACGAGATACTGGGGGATAAATGTTGGTCCAAGCAGAGAGATCTGATCCATAAAATGTTTGTAGGTCTCTATTTATATCGTCCCTTTTTCCTGCTACAAAATTCTGCAGTCAGATATCTTTTTTCACACTCTCCTTGCCCTGTCTCACTCTATCCGCATTACCTTGCAAACCGGGGGACAAATTCTGTGCAGAATGATCCAGATGAGGTCGTATCACAGATGGTAAAAAATCAAAATGATTTCCGTATTCTTACATAGCAGTGTTCGTTTCAGCATTGTAATTATCCACTGAGTTGTATTCCCAGTTTTTGCTATATGATCCCTAAACTTCAATTTCATATATACTAAAACCTCAAGATCCCTAGCCTAGTCAGTTTCTTCTAGCATAATCCCGCCAATTAAATATCGCATTGGATATCTCATTACTCCAAAGCGCATAACTTTACATTTACTAACATTGAATTGACAGCCATTTTCACATTCCCCTATTGCAGCTTATTCAAATCATTCTGCAAGTATTGCGTGTCATTTGCATTTCAAATTACCCTGTCTATCTTTGCATCATCATAACTTAACATTTACTAAACAATGAAATGACAGCCATTTCCACATGCCATCATTCCAGCTTATTCAAATTATTCTACAAGTTCTGCATTTCAGTCACAGCAAACACCTGTATTTTCCTATAAACCCTTCCCAATGTCATTAATGCAAAGATTGAAAAAGGTGCAAAAAGGAATGATTCTTGGGGTACAGTATTGCGCACCTTAAATCTTGTAGACTCACTTCCCCTATATACTACTTTTTTGATATCAATCACTCAGCCAGCCTCTTATCCAAAGTAATAATTTATAATCCGGTCCTCCAACTTATGAAATAGCCTTCCATGCAGAATTCTCTCAGGAGCTTTAACAGAGTCCAAAATCATCATGATGTATCCAGTCCCCTTGATTTGCTCAACAGTCACATTATTATGACATGTGAACAAGTTACTCAAACATCAACTTCCTTTATTAAACCTTTAACAAATTCTTGGGCACATGCATAGATTGAAACACTTTCAATATTTGACTCCTAGAATAGAATTTTCAAATTTTCTTATCTTCTGCTAACCCCCATGGTACCAAGATGCTATACGATTGCAAACCAAACGCTCTTGAATCAGATTCACATTAAAATCATAAAATAAAATAAAAAAATGTACTTACCTTGTAAGCAGTCTTTTCTTAAGTACATCACTGGTACATAAGTACCTATTGAATAAATCCTCTTTCTTACAAACATTACTTTTATAACAGTGCTCTGCATCTTAGGCAAGGTGGAGTACAAAGGCCTTTTTTCAGGGAAATGGCATGACGGGGATTGGCAACGCAAAATTCTGAGGGTTAACGGGTGAACACTTCGGGTGAAATTCCTAACATTAAACGTACACATCACCTCGATTTCTTTTTTTTTTTCTTTTAATAAGGTTTTACTTTCCTTTTCAATAAGATAGAAAGAGAAATGTTAAACTTGTTTAAATTAACATGAGAAGTAATGTCGAAAGCGAAAGTAATTATTGGCAAAGAAAAGTTAATTCACTAGAAATAATTAACTTATTTAATTAAAGTAAATTAACAAAAAATATGGAAAAGACTTGTTGAATTTCAGAATAGTGTTTCTTATTTGCATCATTCTGCAAGTTTAAGTAACATTATGCATATATTCGAAATATTATCTTCTTTGCTTTAAAAATTTTGTTTCAGGTAATAAAGAACTGAAATCCCTTTTTTCTTCATTGCTTGACAGAATGCTTACACGTTCATAACCATTTTCCATGATGAAATACGACGGCCTTCTAAGTAAAGGAGCTGTTTGCTCCTCTATACAATCCCATGATTGTATAGAGGAGCAAATGACTGGTGACTCTTCTTTTAACTTGGGTTCTTTGCCAACTAAACGCGACATTCCAAAGCAGTGCCAGTATCTCCTCCTTGCGCTCAGCTCTTTCGCACACGTCTGTAAACTTCTAACGATGCCACTGCGTTCTTATTGTTCAACGAATGACCAGTTTCTTCGATTCCTCAAATAGCTGTTCAGATGTTAACTTATATTGAATGGAAAAAGCCCACCATATCTGTTAGGAATCATGAATATGTAAATAACAAATACAAGGTTGTAACGTAGCAAACTTTGCAAACTGAGTACAGACATACCCCGGTCGTATTACACGTTAGGTCCCAGAGTACCGTCGTAATAGCGATTCACGGTTTTTGTTTTCACTTGTAGATGCATATAATAGTTTATTAACGTTATTAAATAGTCATATGTGCGCGTAAATTATGTAAATAAAGCATTATTTTATTCAGATACATACACAAAAGAAAAATTTGGAATAACTCTCGCATTTCTTTGCCAATTTCTAATCAAAATAACTGAAAAGTTATTTTGATTAGCTTCACTTCAAGTAATACGCGAGCCAGTTTGATTATCAATCCACACCATTACGATCTTCCCCGCATTTTGGCAATAAGATAGCCATGTTTAGGAATAGTCGTAGTATTAACTAGCGTAGCATTTTTCTCTTCATTAAGAATTTTATCTTTCTTTTAAACACTGTAACACCAGTTGTGCGAGATAAGTTTTTCCAACAACTTATTTTCGTGTTCAATCTTCTCTAAATTTAATTTTAATTAAATTAAGAAAAGATCAAACAATTTAACTTCATTTTAACCCTAGTATATAATGTATGCCCGCACGGTTAGCCTAGGGCTGTGCGCTTCGCAACCATATGCCTGGGAAAGGAGTGTCCTAGGTTCGATTCCAGTCGACGACGTGAGGAGATTAAACATCTTCCTCAGCCATAACCAAGTTAGCCGGTCTTGGGCGTGGATAGCAGGATTTTTTCCACCAGTTTATCTGGGGTTTATCATCTCCCGCAAACCGGCCCCTTGAACACACAGGATACAATCATAGGATATAGTACGGCAAGGAAGGCAACGGGAAACCACCTTGCTCACCGTCATTTCCCTAGATGGTGGCCAATTATTCTTGTATTATTTTGATGAAAACTAAGTGGCATCTCGTTGAAAACATGTCATATGTTAAAGAAAGCAAGCCAAGCATGAAAAAAAACGAAGCAGGAAGTTGTTGTAATTTTGGATCATTGTTTTAATCATTTAGAACAGGGCTGTCCAAAGCACTGCCCGCGGTGCGATTTTGTGCGGCACGCCTGTGGGTTTTGATTTTTACGAGCGAAAAAATAAAATAACAATTTCAATCGAATGCGTATTAGATATTTTAATATTTTAATTCGTGAAATTTCGTGATATTTTAATTCTATCACTAATTAATAATCTCAATGTTGATAATTTTATTTGGTGTTTTTACATCAGTATATACCTACATGTTTTTCAAATATTAGATGTATCAAAGAAGAGTTCTTAAACTGTTTAGTTCCAACGCGCATGCTCCGGGCGCTCACGGGGAACGTGAGCGCGCGATTAGTGCGCAGTTAGTGTTGTTCGTTTGTTCAGCTTTCGAGGTTGTGTCGCTGCTGCTCACCAAATTACTAGATACGCATTATGATGCGGCCCTCGAATTATTTTTTTTTCTAATGCGGTCCTCTGATTACTTAAGATTGGATAGCCCTGATTTAGAATATGACTTCCCACAGTAACACGCGCATCATCATAACAACAGCAACAACAAAAATGACATTAATTATTGAGAACAAAGTCAGTTAATACATGAAAGGAAGATGAGGAGGAGGAAAGTCAGTTAATGGTCTACTTATAAAATGCAGCCAACCTTCTGCTTTAACAATGGTTCATTCCTTTTGTACATAGGAGATGCTTTACATAAGATTATATCACTTGCAAATAATGTAACATTAAATCGTACATTAAAACTGAAAGTGCAGTTCTGTAAAAACGACCATCGACGATACGTCACATAACTGCAACTTTCGGATTCCAGTTTATCGTGAAAAACTGCACTCCACCTACAGTTACACCGTCCATTCCTTCTCTTATTAATTTCATTGCATTCTCTATATGCAGGTTGAAAAAAGTCAGGGTGATAACGCACAACTTTGTCTTACACCTTTCCTTACTTCTGCAGTTGCCACGTTTTCCAGTATGTGTAGTTATCTTTATTTTCTGGCTAGTATACATTTCGTAATTAGTCTTCAGTCTCTCCAGTCTCCATTCCAATTTCCATTATTATTTTAAAAAAGCTTCTTTCGTTGTAAATTATTGAATCTCTTTTCCAAATCTATAAAAGCAATGCATGCAGCAGCTTTACATACTGGGGGAAGGGTTACATAATCCAGAACGTCTACTGTTGCATTCAAATATGATACTTTTAAGCAGCTTCAGATCAGTAAGCAAGATTGTCCAACATATCAAGATGAAAATAATCGCATACTTTCGTGCTTAAAATATTCAAGCTTCAATCAATAGAAACCAACAAAATCAAAATCAAACTTCAATCCAACAAAAACTCTACGTTTGGTTCAAAGAGGATTTATAATCTCCTCAAACCAGAAATTTCCCCTCACCGCATCATCCCACTCTGCCAAATTTTTAAGAAAATAATTTTATATAACTTATATTAAATACAAGAGCGCGTTGAAAACATTGCAATTACTTACCATTTTCTAGTAACTGGAGTAGATATTACACAGAAGCAAAAACGAGGTGCGTCTCTTTATTGTACAATTTCAGCACAGAAATGCTTTATTTTAATAACCTTCTCTGCGTCGTTCTGGGATCGTTATTAGCGTTCAGGTAGGAGTATAATGTTGTTGTTATGTGATATTATGAATGAAGAAATTAAGACTTTGAGGCCAAAGTATTATGTCTGCCAATTGCGTGTGTTGTTCTGGCAGATTTGTCTATTTGCGGGATGAAAAATCAGAGTTTCTAGGAGGAATAACTGCTAGTCCCGTATGATACCGTATCTTATAAGTCCCGTCACAATAGAATTAAGCATTTTGGTCACTGATTTATCTTCATTTCTATCTTGAACGTTATCATCTTACACGAAGCGATATCTTTCTCAAGTGTTATCTCCTTTTATATGAAGAGCTGGAAGAGATCTTAATCGAAAAAAATATTCGAAATTTTGTTTAAGGACCACTTTATCGTGTTGGAAGAATTGCTTCTGCTGTTGCTGCTGCATGTTAAGAAGAACGATTAGAATTTCGTCCTAATATCTTCGGCTTTCCAACATAGCGAATACATTTAATGGTATTGCCATCAGAAATGAATTCTGATGCACTAATATCATGTACTTCTCCCAGAAAGTGGTGCTGAGGTTTGCATAATGGACACATTAAAGACTAATACTATTGTGATGTGTACATTCTCTTGCTCATGACAACAACGATTCTTCGAGAAATCTCATTAAAAAAAAAAAAACGTGTTTTTTTTCCAATCAGAAACTCAAATACTGTGAGCAGAAGTTGCACCTTCATCGACAACTGCTCATTTGCGCCATTTTCTCTGCAATTTAGAAATCGTTAGAGAGGAATTGTGAAAATTTTCACCAAAGTGCTGAAAACCCGTAACATAATTCAATTCAATTCAATTCACACTACAATGCATTTATTTAATTAAAGAAAAGAAAAAAAAAAGACTTGATCACAAAGTTACCAAAACTGTGCTCCGTTTTTTTCACAAAGATATAAATGAAATTCGCGATTATAATAATTATTATTATTTGACACCTCCAGGGAGTTCAAAGACTCATCGAGGGAGGGCACCTGCTCTACAACTCTGTCTCCACTGCTCAATCCACCAACTGATCGCAACTACACCAACGCCATCTACTCCCGACTACCACCACTAGTATTTCCACAGACACTCACAAACATCCATGCCCACGACGGGATTCGAATCCGCAGCCTTTTGGCCGGAGAGCGGATACGCTAACCACTCGGCCAGCCAGCCGGTCGTCTAATTTTGTCTAATTTTGCCTTGTGCCTGTTTGCAGTCTTCCGCCTCTAGCTAGTCTAGCAGGAGATTTCGTAAACAGGGAACACTTGGTCCAGGTTCTGAAGGTTCTTCCTTTCTGGGACTTAGTTTTTTTTTTTTTTTTCTCTAAATCATGATTTCTTTTTCACCGTGAGTCAGGACCATTGGCATCGAAGGGGATGCCGACACACCGAAGAGGATGTTGGCGAAAGCTCTTAGCAAAGCAGTAGGGGCAGAAAATATAGTTGGCTTTACCCCTTATGGAGCAGGCAGGTTCCAGGTAGTAGTAAAGAATGTGGAAACCAGGAACAAGTTAAGTAAAGGACTAGAATGTCAAGGGAAAATTTTTTTCCCTTTGTAGTAGGAAGTGTTTTCAAGACAATAAGAATAAAGAGGTTCCCTGTAGAATATCTGGAGGGGGGAACCGAAATGATCAACAAAGTGTTTTCGAAATGGGGAGTCGTACGCGACGTAAAAATCGCTAACGATACAGACTTCCCCGACTGGAAGACTGGCGAGGTAACTTTCCGTATGGAAATGAAGGCCGAAGTCCCCAATTTTGTCTTTCTAGGCTCTGCCAGGGTAGTAGTTCACTACCCTGGAGTAAACAATGTTATAAGTGCTGTTCTCTGGACCATCTAGCTAAAGACTGCCCCAAGAACAAATGCAGGAACTGCATGGCGGCAGGACATGCCCTACCACAGTATGAGGCACCTTGCCTTAAATGTGGCACCATAGATCACAAAGTAGACACACCTGCCCATGCAGAAACCAGGCAGAAAGGATGGGAGGTGCTATCACGCCAGCCACAGTAACACCAGCAGTAAATATTAATGACACAGAACGGGAAGACTTCCCAACCCTGCAGGCTGCACATAACACAATAGCAACAGGGAATCAAAAACGCAATAAGAAGGAAGCGCCCGTAACTAAGAATGCAGAAACGACCAGCAAAGAAAGAACAGAGGAAGAAGAAACAGCCAAGGATCAAGCCACCACCACAGAAACCGCAGTGGAAGAAATAAAGGAACGCAACCACAAGAAACTACCACTTTAGATACAGAGAAGGAAAACGAAGCAGAGGAAGAATGCGAAACGAGGAAGAAATGGAAACTACTAAAGAAGAAGGTACACAAAAGCGGTCACGCGGTCACGAAGCCCTGAAGAAGGAAACATTAAAAAATCAAAACCAGGTAACACAACCTCATCGGAAGAATCAGAAGCTGATGAAATGGAGACCAAAACAACAATACAGGAAGAGGCTGAAGAATTTTCTGTAGAAGAAATCAAACTAGTTATGGGTGAAAATATGTTTAAAAATGGGTTTGCAATAATAGAGAAATGGAGAGGACCCATCGAATCCGCAGATAGTGTATTCTTAACAATGTACAGAGAAGATGGGCCAACGTTCCTCCTTCGGAAAGGAATTATAAGTATGAAATGGAAGGATATCTATATCGAGGACATAGCCACGGCCGTGCCCAACCAGGTAACGGGTCATCTGGGCCTGACAGAGGTCGAGAGTAAGTACTTCTGCAGAACTTTGAGAAAGTTAACAGAATCAGAGATCAAAGAAGACACTGACTGGGTTGGACGTAAATACTTCCAAAGGTTACGACAGATAGGAAAGTTGAGTTAGTTCACGCAGGAGGGGGTAAAAAAAAAATCGCTAGCCCCAACAGGTTTATGATTATTAGTTCACAAAGGAGGGGGTAGACCTGAGAACCCGGGCTGCGAAGGCTTACGTCGAGGCGGTGCAGCTCCTTGTGGGCTGCATCACCCGGGCTGGGCTCTTCCCCCAACTCTCAGTTCTCTGGTTGATAAAGTCCACCTCAATACGGATCCCGCTATCCCAGGTTTTTTTTTTTTTTCAGTTGTAAGGCATAGTTTAAGAATAATCTAAGTTCCAAATTTTAACAAATATTTTTCTTTTTTTAGGGGTTACGAGATGACGTCTCCAGACACCTGGACTAATGTAATCTAAAGTTATGTTTTTCGGGTAAAGTGAAGTAAATTTTAAGTTTTTTTTTCGAACAGGTGTAAGGAGATTATGTTTTACAGACCTTTTAGCCACAACCTCTGGGTTATACAGCTAAACAGGTTGACTGAGGCCTCTTTTTACCTCATACTATCCTACTCTACCTTTCTTTAACTTCCCCTATTACTACCTGCTGACCCTCAGCAATCTTTATACTCCAAAGGCCGATGATGAAAGACATGAACTCCCATTCTACCTACTCACTGATGAGACCTCAAAAAAGGTTGAAACCGGTCTGGGTAGTGACCTCTCCTCATAATGTAATTACAGTATTACATCTCCTAGGGGCTGTGTTTTTACATTATGAGAAAATATCAAGGATAGTGAGGGATCTTGCTCCACCTTTGATACGAGTTGCCTTGGTGTTGTACTACCAAGTGTCACTTACACTTGGATTTACCGATAGTTTTTCGGTATGAAACTCATAGATCTTAGTCCTAGTTCTTAGAGTTTCGCTTACTTGCAGATAAACATCAAAGGATTTGTACCCCCCCCATTATAAAATGTCGAATTTATTGTTGAAATCATTCAAAACAGTTTTATTGCGTATTTTCTATCCCTGAAGTCCATGGTTTCATCAGAAAAATGCGTCATGTGTCTGTTCAAGTATATACAGACCAGGTAGAAAGATTTATGTGTGGTGTGTGTGCGTGCGAGTGAGAGAGAAATGCTACTTAATGACTTTGATTGAGGTTTGATAGTCGGCTACACATCCCTTGAGCATCGTACAGAAACTGCTAAACTCCGATAGCATTCACGAAAATCAGTGTTTAGAGTGCATGGCTGAACAACCAGAACCAGTCCAACTACTTGCGTTCCAGGACTAAAAAGCTTATTAATGTGAGAATCCGGTGACATGGATCATCTTACAGACTTTCACAGTCTGTAACTGTGTGTTAGTCTGTAACAGGGAGCACGCAATACAAGAGTTGTCCGCAAAGGAGCATATCGAAACACACAATGCGTTGGACTTGTCACGGATGGGATATAGAAGGACACGACCTCTCCATGTTCCACTCCCTATCACCCTTGTCTGATTAATCTGGACTGTACTTATTTGTTGCTGATTGAGTGACGGCTATTGGAGCAGATTAAGAGTACAGAAGTGATCAGAAGTCACGCCCAATCTGCTCAATGAGCAGATTGGGCGTGAGGTAAGGTGGAACTTGTTGCTCGCAAATTTCAGGTAACTGCGGGTGTGATTTAGTTTTCATGGGTCAGCTTTCTTAACTCGATTATTCTGATTGTGAGATCTAATGAGACTTTTAATCTCTAGATGTACCTAATAATCTGGGCACAATGTTTATAGCATAACTACGTACAAATTCGGTTTAGTTTCTTAGAAGAAAAATGGAAGACGATTTCTTCACCTCTGTATAAAATGATATCTATGTGTTATGAAGGTTGATATCCTCAGAGTTAAATGGAGTAAAAGTTTAGTGTTCCAGCAATTTAGAAATTTAAATAGTGAATATATGAATTTTTTAATAATTATGAAATTATAAACGTGGGAGTAAATATAAAATTTGCTTGAAATCAAGTTCAACATATATTTGATATTAAGGAGAGCACTGAAAACACAAATTCTGCATAGATCTTTCTGTTACGAATGTATAAGTTGTTCTTATTTAAAGCAGCAGGAATGATATTTCAATGCATCTGAAGTAATATATATTGAAATATCATTGTTTATATTATATTGAAATATATAATCAGCGGAATAATCATCAAATAATTAATAAGTTGTAAACATTGGTTGATTTTCTTAAATTAAACAGAAACACATAAAAGGTTGACTGCACTCTAATGAACTAAATGAAATCGAATGCGTACTGTTCTTTGAAGATTTTATTATTTTTATTATAACCTAACTTGAAATGGCTACAGATATTATTTCTGGTTGTAGGGATGACAATGAAGAATTTTCATTCCCATCCTGCTCAACCCTTTTATTATTGTTCAAAAGATTTATAAGTGAGCTGCGACGAGACAAAGGGGGTTGACAATGAAAACAATAGGATTAGTAAGTTCTCATTATGTGCAGATCAAACCCTTGACTAAAAATAACTCCGTAACCAATTGAAAATCGATTTAACCGAATGTCATAGTACCAGGTGAATTTACCGTTTTTTTTTTTTTGTACTGGCATGTTTATTCTCCATCTACCAACATATAGGGAAATGGTACGCTACTATAAAAGGAAGTATTTTTTATATATTTTCTGTCCACCACATTAATACTAAACAGCATTAGTGTGCTGGAGAAAAGCGAATAAAAGGTTTAGCAATAATATATGAAACAATTTTTTTCGATTATACTCTTCACTGAATCTCATCAGTTTTTCAGTTCAGTATTTGCAATTCCTCGATAAAAGATAATTATCCGTAATTTATATTGTTAGGTAAAATATTGTCTATTCGATAAAGGATACATTGTTGGATTTAAACGCCTTTATCAGCATTCACAGTATTTCTGAAAGCACAGACAATGGGCATAATAATACGAATGTGTTATTATGCCATTGAATTGAAGTATTCAATTTACAAAAACTGAGTGTTTTCTCATATCCTCTTTGTCTGTTTCGTGAATGAAAAACCCGCTTTTCGAGGAACAAGCATGGCAGGTCAATGTAAGACCGGCAAACGCACCTTGGGGTGTAAAGGTCTCACAAATATTCTTCGCAACCCAGGCCTTATCTAACTAAACGGCATCGCCGATATCCATTGATCTACGGAGGCGTTAGAATAATTTCACTGTTTTAAATTATTAATTTAGACATGAAAAATATTAGTTTGAAAAGTTAGTCTCAATGGTCTCATCGAGTTAATAACAAGGCCACTAAATATATGGTGCTGTTACATTTCATTCGTTAGTTAAATATTGTGAAAACAGATTTTTTTTTTCCAAGAGAAAAAATATTCATATTTCCGAAAAAAAATAATCTCTACAACGTAAATCTGAATAATGACTGGCTAGACTTAAGAGTAATAAAGAAAATTCATCTTTCTGTTGTTGCAACGCTAATGGAATCGCGGCTTTTCAGTCAAAAGATACACGTACTGTGGCGTATGTGGCCAAAAGTCACATCCCGCAGACGCGTATAAAACACTGCACAAAAGGAACTGCGCATTCACTTAGATCATCGGTTCCCCACCGGTGGTACGCGTACCCCCGGGGGGTGCGTGCTGGGCCGTTCAGGGGTACACAAAAATAATCAGTAATGGCGGAAAAACAATGAAAGTAAATTATTTTACATTAAGATAGGCACTGAACAAAAAGTGTCAGTATTTGAAAACAGCTATTTTAAAAACAAGGGGTACAATTTATAGAAATGGGTTTAAAAGAGGTACGCCAGCGGAAAAAGGTTGGGAACCACTGACTTAGATTGTTGTAATTTTAAAAACACGTAAAATCTCAGATTACGGCATCTTTAAATTACTACGTGAATAACTTCTTGATCGTAACAAAATTGATCAAGTTCGCGTAGCATTATGCGAACTCAATGAACACTAAAAGTTTGCTCTTTTATCTGAATTCAGATAAGTAATCAGGCAAAAGAAAATAAGTGCATAATGTTCGTAACATTATTTTATTTGGAAAAACCGAAATACAAATATAAATATTCTTACCCCTTATTTTCTGAAATATGGAACGCACTTATTTTATGTGATACAGAATCTTAAAAGGCAATTTTTATATATCATATATCCCCTTCTTGGAGATGTGTTTTGGCATTAAGGGTAAATATTAAGATTAGTGATCGGAGCTTGTTCCACCTTTGCCACGAGTTGCCCTGATCCTGCACTACCTGTGGGATCAGTTAGACTTGCATCAATTGCAGGCGCAAACTTGACTTTTAGTCTGTTTGTTTACTTGGGAAATGGAGTAAAACCAGGTTTTAAATTACTTGGTATCTTTAACATATATATATATATATATATAAGCGAAGGTGTCTCTCAATTATTAAATGTACTCATCTTAAAAATATCGCATTCGCAACATTTTACGTTTAGGTTTATGTCTGAAAACTTGATACTAAAATTCAATGACAGTAATATATAACAGTATTAGTAGTAACAGTAGTGTAATATATATCGCACAACCTCTCGGGTTTAGCTTAGGATTAGAAATAATGATAATTATTATTTACAACTAAATAAATTAAAAAATATTTATATTTAAATATAAATTTAAATATATTTATATTTATATTAGTTATATGCAGAACCATCCCTAAAATAATTAGAGAAATGGATGGTACAAGTGTCTTCAGGAAAGTTATAGTTACATAATCTTTACTTCTTACATATTGTTACTTATTAATATTGCATGATGTGTGGCATAATTTGTGAAAGGTAACATTAATATAATCACGATTCTAAATGATTTCCTCGAAGCCACTTTGCCACAGCTTTTTTGATGATACCGTAGTAATTAGGGGACAATTTATCATCGCTTAATCGCATCGCATGATATAATTTCCAGAGTGTCTCATCTAGTTGTAATTTTAGTATAAAGAGTCCACAGGGTGTTCTTAAAGTCTCTTTGGGTGGTGATCGTTCTCTGGATTGCTTAAGATGCATTTCACATACACCTTTTACAGGAACATCCTTGGACAGTGTTATTGCAGCTACCATAAACGTATTTCCTTCCGTGCTGATGAACAACATAAGATGATACTCGTGTTATTCTCTATTTGAGTACTGCCATAGCATGACCATTTAATGGCGCATTTGGTGTTTTTTGTCACCTGACTACTTTCCATCGGCTAGGGAGAGTTGTTACCTTCGTGACTTTCCATTCATACAGTTCTTTCCTCAACGTTATTGTTTCAATATCATGTATTTGAGATGGTTTTGAGATGCATTATAATATTATTATAATGATAAAAATATTATTATAAAAATAACAATAATTTTTGATCTTCTAGTAGAACGCTTCCCAAACATTCCATATCCCTTTCAAAATTTTAGTATACTGACGTGTACCCTCCCCCCTCCTTCAGCCAAAGGTAATTTGGCAGGAGTTTTAATAATATTTTATTCAAACATGAATAATTATAAAGTTATTTATTTTAAACGATTGTGTTGTAATAAATTACAAACACGTGGATCAATTTTATTTAATAAATATACTTAATAATTATGAAATTTAAAAATTATAAAATATATTTATAATAATAAATAAATTATAAAATAAATTTTATAATTTTTTTATTATATAAAAATGAATGAATAATGAAATAATGAAAAAAAAAGACTAGAATAGACTAGCACTTATTTGCCAAAATATGGCGATAAAACATAAAAGTGGGAAAAAAAAGTTAGTCAATTGAAAAAAAATGCCTCGTACTCCCTAAAGACTTTTCGCGTTCCTCTGGGGATACGCTAAAACATTTAGGAAACACTGTTCTAGAGAATATACATATGCATTAAGAATACTGTATGCAGTAGAAAAAATGACATCAATTTCAGAAAATCGACTTCGCTGTTGCAAATTATTAGACATTGAGAATTGTACAGATTATTTGTATATTGAAATTCTCACTAATATATTACATTGTTATCATGCAATTAAAAGTACGATATAATGATAAAATAATATTTTTTACAACGGCAGTGATTTTATTATAATACCTTACAAGATATTTCATTACGCAGTTCAAAGCCACCTTCTGAAATGCATTCAAATTCAGCATTTACAGTGAATGTGTATAAGCAGCTTGATTATGGTGATTATGGTGAAGAGTTGCTTTTTCGACTGACATAACATATATTTTTTTTTGTCTAAAATATTCGTTTATGGTTTCTTTTGTATACCGTACTGATGTCATGTTTTACTGTAATAAATATCTTGATAAAACCTCCACAGTTCATGTTTTAATATTCTGCACTGGCTTAGGTGCTTAAGACAGTGCAGTAGGTTGTTGAGCAATGTGGGCAGGAGATATTCTCTCTCACGGCTTCATCATGAGTTGTTATAGTTCCTAGTTATTTAGAAATTTATGTTATGTGATATGCTAGTTCTCTTGGTATGTAAGCATTATTGAAATTTCTTAATAAAATCAAATATCGTGTTCGATTTTTCTTGCTCAGGATTTTGCGCTTTTCCTAAGGAGTTAGGTTGTTGAATTTAGCCTACAAACAACCTCTGAAACAATTAATATTTTTCTTTTTTTTGTTGTTTTGTTTATTCTCCTAAATTTAATAGATGATAGTTTAGTGTTTGAGTAGACCTCAAGTGGGTACTGATAAAAAAATTCTCTGGTGTATGGTTTTTTAATCGTTAGTTTGCTTGAGGTCTTTTTGCTGGGAGGAATTTCGCAGTTGACAATTCTACAGGTGGAGTTTAGTATGTGAATATTCCATATATTAAATTCCTTTAACGTGGCTGTTCATTAAAAAAACTACGGTGTTTATCATGTGTTACGAATGTGATTTCGGACTATTGCCGTTGATAATGCATTGGATGTGTATTATTTAGAATAAGTGAGATGCATTCTTGCATTATTAATAATTTGCGTTTTAGAATAATTTCCTATAATTGAACTGTGATAAAAAATAAGTAGTTATTTCGTTTACGTCATGTTGTGTTTTTGAGAGAGCAGAGTTAATGCCGTTGTGGATTGTAATTAACACTGTGTGATCTGTATACTGATATATTTGATTTTGTACGGCCAAACTGAATGCCTTTTACGTATATGTTGAACAAAATGGGTGATAATGTTTCTCATTCATGTTAAAAAATCATTCCAAACATTTCTCCTTGTTGTATCTGTTACTTGTGTTCTGTCAGAGAGATAATTCCTAAATCAGGTATGTAGTTCATCTCCTATTCCGAAGGAGCATAATTGGATCAACAGTATTTCATGGACAGGTGTGTCAAAAGGTTTGGTCTGGTTAAGAAGAATAATGATTGCATTTTTTTAATCAAGTGACTTGTTTATTGTCTCTGCAATCTTTCAGTCAACATATTTGTGTTTTTTAATTTTTTTGAGAATGTGCTTCTATTGTGGGATCATATATTTCTGTAAGTAGTTTTGTAGCTTCTGTGCATTACTTTATCAAATTTTAGAGATTTTAAGGAATCTATTAACAAGTTTCTTGAAAATTCATTAAGGAAAAACATTTCCCTTAATGAATGCATTAAGGAAAACAATATGGGGAAAGTCTTTTCCAAAGAACAGGGGGATGTAATGTAGGAAGAAGAAGAAGAAGAAGAAGAAGAAGATGATGATGATAAGTTGAATGACTAAATTGAACTCTGTATGGATGTTGATCAGCAGTTGCTTGTGTGCTCACATGATTAGAGAAAAACAGAAAAATGCTAGTGGCCACTTCGGTGGCGCAATTCCCGTTAAATTAATGCGTTTTATAGAAACTTAGTATAAGACAAAACAGAGCGCCTATGAGAAGGTGAATGGGGAGTATGGAGTCCGTGGGAGAGGGAATTACCTATAAGGCCGATAACCTTCTTCTGTATATAATCAAGAACTGTTAGAAAGGTTTGGATGTTCCAGTCCAAATGCGAGCGCAGTATTCTAAGGAGTCAGTAGGATTTGGGATTTATGAAAGTTACAACAGTTGGGCAGAAGAAAAGTACTGCTTGAACGAAAAAACATACACAACATTTATGGTGACTGAGAGCATATGAATGCAATATGTTTATGTCAGGGTAAGCTATCAAGTAGAGAGTAGAGAAAAACGGATCTTGACTGGAAATAGGAACATTATGTAAAGTAAGAGAGAATGGAGTATGATTATTCTTCTGAATGTTAAGCCAGGACTGTGTTTTGATAATATTGAAAATCGCTCGGTTATGTTGACTACTTGAAAATGCTAAGATCAGTGTTTAAAGTAGACACAGATATGCAACAACTTTAGTTTTGCAGGTGGTCTGCACACAACTCTAAGACTTCTAACTGACATTTAGAGCAGAACACCTAATTTTCGGCTTTGTCCCCCACTCGCCGTTTTTTTTTTTTTTTTTGGTATTTTTGCTGTAACGTTTGAAGTCTATACTCAATGTTTGCGACTTTTTCATCCCCTGAGCAGATATTTTTTTTTTCAAGGACAGTGGAGTTAATAAATTAAATGCATTTGCCATCGGCTGTTCCCATCCTCCCTCATCTTTAACTGCGATACTGTATAATTCAAAAAAAGCTTTAAAAAAAAACAGGTCTTAAATTTATTCTTTGACTATGAATTATAGATGGTCGTCAGAAAGGTTAGTAAAATTTAAGGGCTTTATTCGGTGAATAAGTTTTACAAAAAGAGAAAATAATTTAAAAAAAACGAAGGAAGGAAGAAAACCCTGATATTGAGATCGCTTCGATTTTTATCGACATCGAACAAATGAAAAATAAATAAATAAAATAAAAAACGTGGTAAACTTCTGTTTTCGACTTATAAGTCGCAGAATGTTTTAATATAATCATAAGACTAGTACTAATTTGCAAAGTTGATTATTTTAATAAATAAATATCACTGCTTGGACTGCGTGATGCTCGAAGCACCTCAATTTCAATGTATTGATTAATATCACGTTCAGATACCACATTAAGTGATCTAGATTGCCACTTCCATAGATGTCGATTCCTTAGATATTAATGTGTCTCCATAGCTAGTTAAATACAGTAATTAAATACTTTCGTATTGTAGTGGAAAAAAATGTGCAGATGAAGAAGATATCTGTCAGCTTACTTGCCTGAAAACTTAGATGGCATATTTTCAGTAAAAGCCGACAGTTAAATGGAGTGATATGTGCGCAGTCCAGCATCCAAGGTACAAGAGGCTTAGGGATTATAGCAGATGAATCGTCAAATGTCCATTTTCGTTCCATCATCTGGAATCATATCCACTTTGATATACTTTTTTTACGCTTAAAGTCACTCAAGGAATCAATATGAAATTTGACGGAGAACTCTTGTACATTCTATGAATTTTTCTTTAATATCTGAGTAGAACGCTTAGAAAATTTCCGTTAACTTCAACAAAAAAAGACCAAAAAAACATTCACTCCTAGAATCGTTTCTCTGCTTTTTAATAGAAAATATGTTTTCTTTTCCTTGAGAATTTTCTGACCAAATACTTTAAAAATGCTTAATCCTAATCTGTTTTACAGGTAAACAACTTGAAGGAATAATATACTTCTGTTTTATTTGGAAAATTGTTACGGTAACACGAAAACCTTTCTTAATATAGAAAGCTAACCCTCTTAATTCAGAAGACTGCAGCAAATCTTCTCGACAATGATTATAAGCTGTCATCTAACAAACAACAAACAACAACAACAAAAATAAATAAATAAATAAAAATCGGACACCACAAACACAACGTATTCTCTCTCTCTCTCTCTCTCTCTTTCTCTCTCTCAAACACAAGGGGGGGGGTTCTCCCATTAGCTGCGGTGAAAATTGTGTACCGTCTAAATGCTTTCACAAACATCCAAGCCACAGTGGAATCTGAATTTAAGCCATTTTGGTCGGAGAGCGGAGATATTTTTAATCGCCACTGGTTCACCTTCAGAAACAACAAATGCTTGAAAAAAAAAGTGAAAAAGGGACGAGTTTTATTTCCATTTGAATCTGTTTTATAAATAGAGTATTCAATGTATGGAATTATTTCACAGTCGCATTATGACTGTTAAATGTACGTCCCTTAAACTTTGCTTTCTTGCAGGTCTAATTAAAAATAATTGAGATCACTTATTGTATTAGTGGAAAAGTGAACGGCTATATCTTATTACAATTTTAGAAATTAATTATAAATGTTATTATTTTAAATTGATTTCGAATATGGTTTCCAATACTTCAAGTTCTTAGGGCACACCCCGATTTCAGGCTTTGTCCTTCAGTGCTGATTTATTTCTTATCTTAAAAGTTTTTTCTAATGAATTAAAAGTGCTTGCCACTACGGTTATTGTTCAATATTACACTGATCTAAGGTACTTTTTAGGATGGTTTTACGGTGTAAAAGAAAAATTAAAATACTGCTCAGTTAAAAGTGGTAGATATCAATTATTTCATTATCAGTATCTGAGAATAAGTACTGCACTTAACGAATTCAAATTGAAAGAAATTGAAAGAAAAATCTTAATAATTGTCGTCTTAATTTTATAAACGTTTAGGCGAGTATTTCTTATCTTAAATTTAATGAAGTCAAATTCCACGATTAATGTGGAAGAGGAGTGGGGGGAGGAGTGGAGATTTATACGAAAATATGAACGAATGCACGTTTAATTATAAGCTGATCAAAAGCAAAATGAAATAAAAATAAAAATAAAAAATGAGCCGAAACATTTCTTGTGTTTCTGATTTCTTTAAATTTACATTAATGATATATTCAAACAAATGTATGACGAAGGATTATTATTATTATTATTATTATTTTCTTCAGATCATTGATTCTTGCGGTCAACGGAATGAAATAAATCACTTTTGCTTTCACAACACTGTTAGACTCTGAAGAAATGCCTACGTTTCTGTGGGTTAACAGTTCTGTAGGCAGCTGTCACCAAGTGTTTTGCGACAATTAACGAGTTTAATAAAATACAGTATAACCCTGCAAGTTTCTTAATTCGTCAGACATACATCATCAGAGGACATTAGCAAATTTACGAAAATTGTATAGAAAAAAGCTACAAACAATTAATGACACATATTAGATGTTATCAGAACTTCACAATTCGTACAAATCAATAAATAAACAGAATAAAAAAATGTTAAATTGATTATTGTATATGAGTTGGAACAATGTTAGTTGCTGCTGTCACGTTCTGTAGCATCACGCGTATCGTATCCTAGGTCCGCGGCAGTTTGATATTTAATGAAAGCAGATCAAACTTGGTATAGGATTAAGCCCAGTTTTCTGATACATCGAGTGGGGAGCGTCATTTCAGAGACTTCCTTGAACTTTCTTCTAAAACAATTATGATCTATTAAAAGACATATGATCTCAATACCGGAAACTATCTATAGAACATTACATATGTGAACAGTTTATGTAATTCATTGAATCAGGTTAATTTATCATAGGATAAGAGTCAGGTACCAATATTCTCTCCTGTTTTCAAATAAAAAATTAATTTCATGATTTTGTTATATAAATTGCATAAAGTCAAACTTGTATAATTTACAGTGGTTTTAGTTAAGGTATTAATGATCATCGATCAAGATGCCTTAAAATGGAATAAAATTGTCTTTTATTGGGCTTAACTTTTTAATACAGGGCGACCCATAAATCATGGAATATGTCGTAGGAAGGGCCCGTCTTTGTGAAACGAAAATGGAAGAATTTATGCGATGTGGTTTTTCATAACAAATAAAAAGAAATCTAATGATGTTAAAAACTTATGCAGTAACAAAGACGGACGGACCCTTTCTACGACATGTTCCATGACTTGTGGACCACCGTCTATTAAACTGTTGTTATTGACTTTAAGACCGGACAAATTTTAAAAGTATTTCATACCCTTAACTAAATTGGATTCTAATGAATTTGTAAGCGCGTCTAATAAGTTTTTTTTCTTCTGTAATTATATCTTTAAAATTAACTCTCGCAGAATTATAAAGAAAATGAACAATGATATCTCTTCGGCTTCATTACAATTGTCTTTCTGTTTGAATGTTTCATGCTGAATGAAATTTATCTTTAATAATCACCCTTTGTCTTGTCTATTTTCTTTTCCTTATGACACGCATAATCCCTTCCTTGTTAAAATCATTGTTTTTCCTGTAAGAAAAATATTTTCCTCCACTAGCTCGTTCACAACCAAAACAAAACGCTTTCATCTGTACTCTCAAACAATATATGAGTTATTATTCCCTGTTCTGTATAAAATCGCACGGAATGCCATTTTAAGCGCATTAACTCAAACCTAAATGGATTTCTCAGATTTCTAGTTTGAATAGACATACAATTGATCAAGGAAGCAAAGATCGCAAAGGCCTAAATAAAGTACTGTATAATGAAATGCTTATGGTTAAATATAGTACTTTATAGTTTACAATACTTCATAGGTATATGCCTATGAAGTATTGGAATATACTTGGAATGGCAGAGGAACAAGATCTATAATTGATTATTTCATTACTAATCAGAAACTAGCTCCACCTGTGAGAGATGTACATACTTATAGAGGAAGTAGAATTTTTTCCATAAATTTTTTCAGATCATTATTTAATAGTCTGTAAAATAAAAATACTAGCAAAATGGGGAAAGGGAGTGAATAAGAAAAACAATAAAAATAACAATTATACAAGTATATCTATTACAAGAGGAAAGCATTCGAAGTCTACTGTATATCAATCACGATTAACAGATTACCTAAAATAGCCCAAAGCAGTGAAGATATACAAGAAGAATGGAAAAATTTAATAAAGATAGTCTATAAAGCCATAAAGCAGCCTCTGAAGTACTTGGAAAGAAAAATAAAATATTAAAAAGAAAAACAATAAAAATCTGTAACAGATATAGAAAATAAAAGCAATAAATAGCAATAAAAGAAAAACAAATGGCATAGAAATCACTCCTTCAAAAACATACAAAGGGAACAGAAGAAATATACAAAATCAAAAGAAATATAGCTAAAACCATAGTACAGAAAGCTCACCAAGATTCTCGGGACAGATGTATTACTAAACTAAAAGAAAACATACATGGAAGACAAGATATAGCTTACAAAATATTAAGGAAATTAAACAACGAAGAAAGAGATACAGCACAAATTAACATAATAAAAGCAAAACCATGGATAGAGCATTAAAGGAATTTATGGTATGACCCAAATTTAATAACAGAAAATAATAATGAAGAAATCAGCACTGATATAGAACCAATAAAATTGGAAGAACTAAAAGAAGCAATAAAGGTATCAAAAAAAAACGAAAATCAACCGGATTAGATGGCTAACTACAGAGCTTTGGAAATATGGCAGAGAATATTTACATCACAGATTCTTAAAATGGATAAATAACTATTGAAGGAAATACGAGATTCCACCAGAATCAGATCGGTTAAACGGTTTATATATTCACAAAAGCAAACAAAAGTCATGGCATTTAAAGATCGAGATATCATCATGTTAGATCAAAAATAGTTATAGAAAATAAAATAATAGAGCAGATGACACAGTTTAATTATTTAGGTTGCATAATAACATATCAAAAGATAAAATATAGATGAAATTTAAAGAAATTTCAGAAAATAATTGGAACAATTCCAAGGACACTGAATAAAAAACAAGATGAGAATCCTAATTTAATAAAGTAATGGCAACTCCCACTCTATTATATGGTTCAGAAACATGAAATTTTCTGAACGAAATTTTCGTTAAAACGAAAGATGAAAGTAAAATCCTTTCTATTAGACTTACACGGTGATCCGAATACATTTTGGAAAATTATGAAGACAACTACTGTGTTTGAGTAAAACTTTAGTTTAATATAAACCAAAATCCACACTCGACGTTTAGACCTTTATATCAAGGTCATCTTCTGGAGCATGTAAATTTACAACCAATAGATAATATTAAAAATAGGACTCTAGCGTTGATGCAGTACGTTTTTTTTGAACCAGAGGTCTGGCCAATAATTGTTGTCACGGTTGGTCAGTAACTTTAGCAAACCATGTAGATTGTAGTGCAGCTTGTTTCTCTGTATATAGTATATAGGCTCAAGAAGATGACCTTATATAAAGGTCGAAACGTCGAGTGTGGATTTTGGTTTATATTAAACTAAAGTTTTACTCAAACGCAGTAGTTGTCTCCATAATATTCCAAAAAGAAAATAAAATACAAGCTGCAGAGACAAGATGTTTAAGAGCAATTAAAGGATCCACAACATTGGACCACATAATAAATAAAGACATCAGAAAAGAACTAGATATTTACGACGTAAATGAAAAGATGAAGGAACACAGCGAGAAATGAAAAGAACATCTATCTAGGATGAAAAGATATCGGTTATTAAAAGAGGTGGATATATGTAGACCAAATGAAGAGAGAGAGAGAGAGAGAGAGAGAGAGACCAGTGACAAGATGGAAAGATCAGTGAAGCCAGAACAGGCAAATGCCTAAATTTTGATCAATTAAGAATAAATCAGTGACACGTGTGAATATCTCTGGAGGATTAACTTTCAGATGATTGATAGTAATTTGCAGGACAAGGCGTTTAAAACGTTAATATTTTAGGAAGGTTCCTCGATTATAACTGAGATTAAATGCTTTCAAGGGTTTTGATTCTATTCAGTTCCTGCTGTGATATATAAACTACGATGTTTACCTACGGAAAATGAAGTACTTTCATTTTCACAGTAAAATCTAGTATATATAAATTATTACAATCAAAACAAGCATGATGCTCACATTAATCATTAAATTACTTTTAGTAAGGAAATAGTATTATAGTATTTTAGTATTATATTGAAATATTTTTCTTCATAAAAATATTTCAAATGTAACATGTAGAAAAATAACATGGGTTATTTAACCGTTTCGACATTAAACGTTTCTTTCTTTCGTTCGTCTTTTTAAGGTTGTAAACATGTAGTACATTAACATCGTAAATGGGCTGATTGTTGAAATATCCTGTCTCTCAGACCAAACACAGTTCCAGGATTTCCACAAGCAAGGTGGTCTTATATTGGATGAGAAAATTCGACTGCCATCTAGATATTTTCAAGGACGTCCATTGCTAAAGCGTGACTCAAACTCACAGCCTGATTGAGTGGAGAAATGATAATTCATTCACGCGGATAAAATCTGTTTAAGAGACAATCCATCTAGCACTCAAATAACTACCCTTGACAGGCAATAGGAAATAAACGGAGAAACGACTGCTTCCTGGAGACTGTACCTAAGCGTGTGTGTGTGTGTTGCCTATCGTAATAATGGAGGGACTGATCTGAGTGAGTTTAACTAGAGCTCCATGGCTTCATCATGATATTGGAATCCATGATAAACAGGATCGTGAAAATTTATTGATCGGTAAGAAACGAAAAGAACGCACAGTGAGGTCCGAAATCACGACCCGCAGCCTGCAGTTGGGAAACAGAGGTGCTATATAACAGAGGGAAGATTTTTATTTACAAATCTTTATCATACTTTTTAAAGGTAGCGTTAGTTGAGTTATTTTGATGCTCGTTGCAGTGATCGAAAATTGAATCGGATTTTATTGACATTCTTGGCAATTGTTTTGTTGCCTACACTGCGATATCTTTCAGTGTGACTATCAAAATATATCGATCGTTATTCAAAGGCTGTGACGATACTGTTTGTGGAAACAGGATTGCTAGGATCAATTTGTTCAGACAGAGAGAGCGAGAGTGAGTGAGATTCCCCATATAAACCTGAAGAACACGTTCAGGTATAATTAAAAAGTTGTATAGGGTGAAACCAATACGTCCTTCGTTGCAATTGAACGAATACAATATTTTAGAAGAACGACCTAAAATATTTTTGTCCGCTTATTTAGTGGAAAGTCTAGATAGGAGAATTGCATTTATGCATCCACCAGAGATAAGTATCGAATGCTTTTTATCGACTTCTGAATCAACAACAGTATTTCGGTACAGTGTATCCTTAGATGACTAAATCTTGTCGTTTAGCATGGCTTACAATTATTCGTACAGATTCAAACATCATTCTTATCTAGATACCACTTTGATTGTACTATGTGTTAATTGTTATTATTCGTATAATTATTCGTACAGATTCAAACATCATTCTTATCTAGATACCACTTTTATTGTACTATGTGTTAATAGTAAAACTAAATACGACCGTCATTCTAATAGTTAAGTTCTGCATATCCTACCGATGAATGAAGGTCCGTAATGAGTTCCTCGCGTTTAGTTTTTATCTGAGTTTTGGTTCTGCTAACAGCACAGTCTTTATAGTAGCCTTGCTGTGGGTCATAATGACATTGACGTATTCACAACAGACTCACGGAAAATGGACATACCATTAGTTGTTTGTGTCTGAGATGTCATTACATTAGAAAGAGAAGTTTCTTTGAACAATAAAAAGGTACTGAATCTTTCTGAAGAGTACGTCCGCCAGACCTCTCATTACATTCAAATGGAACTAAGAAAATCGCGGCAGTTTTTAAGACTGATAATACATGTACTTTACTTTAAATTATTATTTATCTCAAGACGGAGAGGGAGCAAGCACTGCGTTCCTTGGTTGACAAGGTATCATTTCGACGCCGGAGGTCACGAGTCAGGGGCGATGATCAAAAGAAACCGATGCCAGCAAATATTATAATCGTGATAGAACAGCTCATCGCAATAAAAAAAAAGAATAAAAAAAAGAATCATTTTCCTAATGCCACAATGCTTGTCTAGCTGGAGGTGCCAACTCATGACTTCGAGAAATCATCACATAAAGCTGCTTTCTCGTTGACTTACGATGAGAAAGAGTGACGTATGAATACGAAAAAGTTTGCAAAATTAAGTCGGAAGAGGTGTTGTCTTTGAGTTTTACTGAGAGAACTTAGCTACAGGCACTCTCTCCTTATTTAAACGTGAAATGATCAATCTTGGATGAATGGACACTCCAGTGGGCGGAACGATTCCTTGACATTTATGCAAATATTAAATTGTTATCGTGAATAATCCTACTTATAATTTTTGCACTAAGGAAAGTGAACGTGTTTGCTGCTTATGTAACTGCTATTGAAAAAAAGCTGAAACCCACACATAGCATTAAATGTACTTCGATTTTTGAATTATGTCGAGTTCTAATACGCGCAATCCCTTTTCATGAATATTAGTCATCAAAAGGGATTTTGATTTCATGTTTAGTATTTTCATTATATGCGGTGTGCAGGTAAAATAAAGTCTGTAGAAATTTATTTTTTATACATTATAATTACACTAATACTATCTTTATTTATAAACATGGCGCCTTACGGTAATGTATGGAACATCTCACTACATCACAAAACTCTAATAATAATAATAATAATAATAATAATAATAATAATAACCGCAATATAGTAAAAAATACTACACTAACAGAAGAATGATTACTCAAGAAGTTTTATCGAATTTGACAAAATCATAAAACCAATAAACGGAATGAGACCAAATTTTATATTGAGACTTTTGAAGGCATGAGGAGATGATTTCCGCGAAAAAAAAAAAAAGATTTAATACCAAACGTCGCCGATAGGGAAAATTTTGGCGCTGGAGGAGCCGAAAACAAGCGGATAATTTCATTAAAGGCAGATAAAATGGACTAATAACATTTCGACGGTGTAAGCGACAACCGTCACTCATTCTGTGGCGCGATATGTGGCTGGATATGTGGCGCGTTACAGTGATAATAATAATAATAATAATAATAATAATAATAATAATAATAATAATAATAATAATAATAATAATAATAATAATAATAATAATAATTAAACTAAAACAACAACTTGCGAGAGACACAGAAATTAATGTAGTGATTGAACTCACAGGAAATAATGTTTTATTCATTAGAATCAGGGGCACCTGGACCACATACGCGATTTTCAATGTGCTGACCTTTCTTGTGTACAACAGTTGCATCCGGTGTGCGACATGCTCTACAGCTGAGCGTAAGGAGTCGGATTGGATGTTCATAACAGCCCGTTTTATGTTCTCTTTCAAGACATGCAAGTTGGGAACGCCACCAACATACACAACGGATTTCAAATACCCCCACAGCCAAAAGTCACATGGAGAGATGTCAAGGGATCGAGACGGCCATGCGGTCGGAAAGAACTGATAGTCATTCGAATATTCGAATAACCCGACAGTCATTTGAATAACTGCCTGAACGTTCCCAATCCCTTTTTAAGTGGAATTCGTGGCGCTGCTCTTACGTACGCACAGTAAAATTTGCATAATCCTTTCTACCTGCGTTTACTGCAAATATTTGACTGTTTTCGGCTCCACCAGCGCTAAAATTTCCCCTATCGGCGAATTTTGGTACAAAATCTTTTTTTCGCGGAAATCATCTCCCCATTCCTTTAAAAGTCTCAATATAAAATTTGGTCTCATTCCATTTATTGGTTTTAGCTACAGATGCCTCCAAAGAGAGAAAGTTATTTTATGTCCAACCTGTATTATAACCTCAGCCTGTTAGAGAAATGCATTTGCCATTTGCAGTTTATGCTACCAAACTTGTCACATTGAAAAAAAAAAAAAAAAAAGGATAAACTTTAGTGTATTCCATGACTATATTTACCGGAAATAATGTAGCCGTATTTGGGCATTTATGAAGATCGAGCATGGTGTAATTTAGGTAGCAACAATAACAATAGGTTATTGGAAGAATTTCATTGCCCCTGTGCAATTCATCTGTTACCTTTATTGAAGGGCTGCAGTTACTTGAAGAAATTTCATTTTCTGTCTCTAAAGTTTCATGTTCTGTCTCTAATACTATACAGGGAGTACGTGTCAGAAAAGACACAGTGCAATAGCGAGGGTTTTGGTGAATAGGTTAAAAAACAAAGGTTAGATTCTTATCTGACCTTTGTTTTTTAACCTATAAGAGCAGTACAATACGACTGTAAGAGTAACTTGGGATTGAGGAAGCCCTTGTGGCAAAGAGAAGAGATGAGTTAGTCATTATTGATATACAAATTGTGGGTACTAGATGACCACTGACTGCCCTCCCTTGTCAGAAAGCTCCCTGCTATGCCGAACATCAAAACTTACGTGTCTGCTTGAATAAGAACACCACGTTAGATCCACAATTCCACTACAACTGATTCTTTAGTGGCAAACGTATATGGACTTGCTAATGTTAGGACTCTCTCAGGCTGATTTCAAGATACTCTCACTTTTTGCGTGCCTCGCAGGACACACTGACGACGCTGAAACCTTACCAAAGAACGATTGCTCGCTTCCCAAGGTTTGGAGCAGGATAGTATAGGATATTGTTGGAGACATAGATCTCTTATGGTCCTACGTGTGAGACCATAGTATAGCAATGGTTTCAATGCTGACATCTTCCTGTAGAGACTGCGAAAAGTGAGAAGAAAATAAAGATTTTAAATTAATTTTATTTCTAAAACATCTATAAATACGGGAGACAGTTTAGATTTAATTATATACACAGAGCATTTCGAATTGTTTCTCTTAGAATAGTTTACTTTTCAATGCTGTGCTAAGAAAGTGAGATTTTGTTCCTAATACGAAATAAATTGCGAATAGTGTTTAATGATTATATCATTCTTTTCCTCTCAAGACGTTACTTTTCATCTGAACCGCTACAAATTATGTATAAATCAAAGAAATCAGCCCAACCTTTAAATTTTTGGTAGTGCACTAAATTTCTTTACAGCATTTGCACAAGTTGATGCATTAATTTAACACGAATGAGGAAATGCATCAGCTTGCATCCTTGAAGCGCTTCTTAAGGTTATATTGTTTATCTTATTTGATAAGTTGTAAATATATTGACACAATGGGACCTAATAGTTCTTACATATCTGATATATACCACACCACTATAATAAATAAATAAATAAATAAATAAATAAATAAATAAAACATCCGCACCCTCACAAACACAGATACCTGGAAATGCGATGATATCTTACTGGATTGGCAAGCCTGAACTAGTGAAGTGCATCTCATTATGTCTGTGAGGTATGAAAAATACGTATTTCTAGTCATTAAAGCCCTTGTCATTATTATCGTCTTTACTCTTTATCCAGTACAATTCTATATGGCTGGTATTGACTTCCTGCTCTGCCGTTTCTTTCTCCATGCACTTTTTTTACATGAAGAAAAATGTGCTTTTTCTTCATGTCAGTTGCCTTCTCTAATGACTCAAAGAATTCTTCCACTTCTCCCTTAGTAGACCCTTCTTTGGAGCCACCAGCATATATGAATATTATTGGCCCTTTCCTCATTTTGATGATCGCTCACACCATTTGAGACTAGAGTAGATTCTACAAATTACCGATTAAGTAATTTGCTGGCTATTTGAATGATATGGCCTGTTTCATAAATCTGTGTTTTTAAGCTTTCAAACACAGTAATATTTGAAAGTAAAATCCAGTATCTAGTTGATGAGATGTCATAGGTATTTTACGTCATTTTCTGCAGAGGTTTATTTGACTCTACAGAACCTTCTTTTTGCATTTCTTATTGTGTTGCATAGCAATTCCTCGTTACTTATATTTGGTGTTTTTAAAGTTGCATCATTGGGTATCGAATAAATTATTTTCACAAAGTATTCTTTCTATATTTATTTTATCTAAGATAATATTTTTTGTTATTCAAGAACTGCGGCCTGTTTTTGTATGCGCTTTAATTTCCTTCGGATATTTTATAAATTTCTTTCAGTGTGAGTGTAATGTTGTATAAAATATCTGCAGTACCCGGAAATTCGATGTGTTTTCATTTAGTTATTCTTATTTCTTTATCGATCATTTCAACGTCTGTTATTTTTTCTTATTGTTTCTTAGATGTGGAGGATTGATTAATCTTAGTATACAGATTTATACAATGAAAGTTTTTCTTCCTTGATGTAGATGATTTTGCAATCTGATCCACAAAAAATTTGTATTTTTTTCTGTTTATGATTTTGTTTCCCAAAACACTATATTCTGGTAGGAATGTATTAAATAATGCAACAGAAAAAAAGTCTTGTAGGAACATATAATCCGTTCAAATCCTTGAAAACTGTTTTTTTTTTTCAGTCTGATGGTTTTTATGAGATTGTCTCTTGTACTCTTCCTTAGTTTTTGCTTTTGGGGGGAAATGAAGTAAAGGATTGCCGATTTACGATCTGAATGTCGTTAGGCTGTAAGATGGATGTCAATAGCACAATATTCTGCACTTACAAAAAATTTGAAACAGATTTTTAATTGGTTTCAGATTTTCTGTAAGGGCAGTTTGTGGGAGGCTAGTTATGACAAGGTCTTCCCTCGCCTTCCTGCTGAAAAGGCACTTCCATTCCTCACGTTTTATGTTGGAATTGACTTGCGAGGTTGATACCAACAGGCCAGAACTTGTACAATACAGATTTCTGAGACATATTCTAGGTAATGTGTATCCTACAACTCTTCACACGACTGATTTTTTTTAATGAATTGTTACATTTCCTTACTCATCATACTTTCCTTCAGCGACTGCAGTGTGGCGGCTAAAAATCGCGACGTTCTTTGTTACATGGATAAAGTGGATGCAGAGAACGGTGTTCAGTCCATTGTATCCAGAACTTTGAATACTTGGAATTTCGATAATGCTTTAGTGATTTTCAATGCCATCTGTATCGATTGTTGTCAGGGTATAAAAGTTGTCAAAATATATAAATATATAAATTATATTTATATACTTTTATAAATTATAAAAAATGGTAAATTATTGGTAAATATACTGCTGATTATTGTATTAACTCTCTCTCTCTCTCTCTTTCTATATATATAGAAAGTTTTTTTTTACCTTGGATACAATATATGTTAAAAATACCAAGCTATTTTAAACCTGATTTTTACTACATTTCGCAAGGAAGCAAACAGACAAATATGTCAAGTTTGCGCCTGCACGTAATGCAAGTCTAAGTGACCCGTAAAGTAGTACAAGTCTAGGAAAATCGTGGTAAAGTTGGAATAAGCTCTGATCACTATTCTTGATATTTACCCTTAATGCAAAGCCCATCTCCTTGAGGAGATATATGAGGCTATGCATTAAAGTCAAGGGGCCACTACCCAGACCGGTTTCGACCTTTATTGAGGTCTCATCAGTGGGAGCCAGGCTGGGAAATACCAAGGTTAAGTAATATAGAGCTTATAAGTATTTTACCGAAACAAGTTACCAAAAGGTGCTTTGACCTTATTAAATAAAAATCTCAGGATAAGAGGTAGATGTAGAAATGTATAATGTATAATGCATATAATGCATCATACATCTCCTCAAGGAGATGGGCTTTGCATTAAGGGTAAATATTAAGAATAGTGATCAGAGCTTATTCCAACTTTACCACGAGTTGCCTAGACTTGTACTACTTTATGGGTCACTTAGACTTGCATTACGTGCAGGCGCAAACTTGACTTATTTGTCTGTTTGCTTACTTGGGAAATGGAATAAAAATCAGGTTTAAAATACCTTGTTATCTTTAACATATATATATATATATATGTTTAATATATATATATATATATATATATATATATATATATATATATATATATATATATATATAATATATATATATATATATATATGTTATATATATATATATATATATATATATATATATATATATATATATATTCCAAATTTTCCAAATTTTTCCAAAAATAGAGCAAGTATAAAAATTAAGTTCTACTGATTAAAATTTCTTATAATACAGTAATAATTTACATAGTTGGGTGTTTTTTCAATGTTGAATTGATATAGTATTTAGTAGAGACCTTGATGACTGAGCGAAAATATTATGAGTTTGGGAAAAATGTTGAGGTGAAGATGAATAAATCAGAACAAAAATATATATCAAAGCATAAATAAGTCATCAATAAAATCGATAAAGAAGACAACGTGTCCAGAAAACAATACATTTTAAAGTTTAGAATTAAAACCGAAGCCTGTAATATGCACGGTACACCGGCAACATCAGTGACTGTGCTGGCCGTTTCATTGGATTTTTCATCTGCTTTTAGATGTAAAAATACTAATTATGGGCTTGTCACGTGGTTCATGAAATAATGAACTACAAATAAGAGTTATATTGGTTTTAGAATGGGGATAATGTATTTGTTTTATTTGCTTTATTTGCCATGAAGGAGACATTAACATTATTCTTATTGCATATTGGTTGATTCTTACCGCTAGGTTAAGAGCAGCGCAACTTGGATTAATTTTCTTCAACTTCAACAATCGTGATCTTATCTATTTCAGGGATGTGATGCATGGAACGACATTTCAGTAGTGGAATTTGTAAATAGTCTGGTATAGGAATATCGCAGTTTTTGCAATGTAATTAAACGTTATTTTATGAAGGAGCGAATATTGGATCCGATTCTGCAGGGATTGCATCCAGATTGACAGCTAAATTTGTAAACCACATTATGGTTTACAAATTTATCGTGGTTTTATGTTTTAGTAAGTTATTCATAACTGGTGTCTTCACTACTCAGGTATGTTAATATGATTTCTAATATAATAAGTATTTAATTAAAAATGAATGTTAATTTTAGTTTGTAGGTTGAAATTCAGGGTCAGCTTCATTACCACAAAACTTCTGCTATTTTATTTTCAGTCGAAACTTAAATTGTATTATAAATTAAATTATTGTTATTACTATGATTGAAACCTTAACCGACTTCGAGCAAATGGAAACTCTAGTTTTGAAAACACGGCGAATGAGACTCGAATGCATGATAAACTTAACGACATACCAATGGATTGAAACTCACTAGGGGGTTTCTTCAAGAACAAGAAACATCGCTAAGCAGCACCAACTGCTGCAAAACACATCACAATAGAGCAGCGTTTCTCAACCTTTCTAAGCCCAAGGACCAGTAAAATTGCTACAACAATTCTACAGACCACTAAGTTATGTAGTATTTTTAAAAACCTATGGGGAGATTATCAGCATTTGGAAAAAACTGTGCCATTTATAACATAATAAATCTAAAAACATGTTTTGAATACATATGGAAACATACCCTGGAAGTAAACGTTCATTATCATTGAACAAAATTTTAACTTTTATTAAACAAATAAATAATATGATATAATTATGTTACTATTTGCTTTTAATGAGATGGTTGAGTTTCTCGGCCATTGCAGAGTTGCTGGATATCTGGCTCAATATTGGTCAACTGCAGTCGAAGATCGGCACACACACACCAAGATGATTTCTGCATTTTGTTTTTATTTGAAGGAGGGATGAAAATCCTTTCTCAAACAGATAAGTTGTAGAACACTGCATGAAGATTTTCAATGCTTCTTCAGATAATTCGGGAAATTCACTTCACACTGAAGGGGAGATCCAAAATCGAGTCAAACAAAGATCACGGAATTGCATTTTAAGCTCACTGTCACTTGAAAGCTCAATTAACTGTTCTTTTTTCGATAACGAAAGGTCGTTCTCGTGATTGTAAGCCTGAAATAGATCGCAGACCCACAGAAATTTCTTATAAAATTTATTCGGAAAATATGTATCAAAATTCTGTTTCAGAGTTTTGAGGTGGTCACAAACCCTTTCCAGAAACTCAGAACCAACAAAAATATCATTTTCCAGTAAAAAGGATTCTAATGTTGGAAATGGTAAAAATGGTCTGTCTTTCACATAACTAATATATAACACCAGTTTTTTCTTGAAAGCCTTTATTTTGTCGTAGGTATCAAGATACACATGGGAAAGTCCGGATGGAAGATACAAAAATCAATTAGACTATATTGTAGTCAGTAAACGTTACTTCAATGGAATACGGAACTCAAAGGTGATGCCAAGTGCTGACTGTGGATCTGATGATAGACTGGTCTTAATGAAGATGAATATTATATTCGCCTGAAAACAAAATTTAAACGAAGTCAACCCTCAAAATGGGATCTGCAAATGTTACGAAATCCGATTATAAAATCAACATTTAATGAAAATATTTCAGAACTACTGTCTGCACAGTTGCAAAACGAAAATGAACCCTCTAAATGGAATAGACTACAAGCAGCTATCATAACATCTGCTAAACACCACATCAATAAACAAGAAGAAAGAAAGAAAAAAACATGGATAACTCAAGAGGTAATCAACCTTATTGATAAAAGAAGAACATGGAAAAGAGGAGCAAATGAAGAAGAAAGGTTAAGATATAAACTTTGGATAAAATAATCAAACAGTTATGTAAAATACTGAAGGAAAACTGGATAAATAGGCAGTGCACCGAGATAGAAGAATTACAAAATAGGAACAAAACCAGAGACGCATTCCTGAAAGTGAAAGAACTTAATGGAAAAACAAAACGCACACAGTCTAATAACATCAAGGACAAAGATGGAAACATACTCATTGATAAGGAAAAGTTAAATGGGTGGAGTACTTTTCAGATCTCTATGATGATGATAATGGTAACATGTTGATTCACGACACA
Source organism: Typopeltis vanoorti (assembly GCF_054136105.1). Lineage (NCBI taxonomy): Eukaryota > Metazoa > Arthropoda > Arachnida > Uropygi > Thelyphonidae > Typopeltis > Typopeltis vanoorti. Next base: position 10,157,079 of record NC_143550.1, read on the forward strand.
TTAAGTTAAACGTAACAACAGATACCACTCTACCCACAAGAAAGGAGAGAGAACATATAATTAAAAATCTTCGTAATAATAAATCCTCTGGGTGTGATAATATTCCGGCTGAGCTGCTGAAAGCTTTGACTGGCAATAATAACAACTATTTAGTGGAATCCATTCAGGACATCTATAAAACAATACAATTACCTGAAGTTTTTACAACATCTATCTGTATACCAATTCCAAAGAAACATAATGCACAAAATTGTGAGGATTACAAAACTGTGAGCCTAATATCCCATCCATCTAAAATTATTTTAACCTTCGTTAACAAATTGAAAGAGCCATAAGCAGTGAATTGAGTGAACAACAGAAAGGCTTCAGAAGAGGAATGGGAACAATTAATGCTATCCGGGAACTAAAAATACTAATAGTAAGATCACTTAAAAGAAATGGGAACATTTACATATGCTTCATAGACTTTCAGAAGGCTTTTGACCGGGTAAAACATAATAAAATGTACAATATATTTGATAAATTAGACATAGAAGATCATGTACTTAAGATTATAAAAATGATTTACACCAAACAGAAAATGCAGCTGTTTAACTCTGAGACTTCTGAAGTGAAAATAAAAAGAGGAGTTAGACAAGGTTGTATCCTTTCACGAAATCTATTTAATATGTATAGTCAGACAGTGATGAAAAAGATTGAAAAACAAAAAACAGGAATTAGTATCAATGGTATAAAATACAACAGTCTTAGATATTCTGATGATACCATTCGAATAGCAGAAAACAGAAACAAATTAATCAAATTACTGCAGCTACTAATTGAAGAAGGTAAATAATTTGGATTAGATATTAATGCAAAAAAAAAAAAAAAATTATTAAAATCTCAAAAGAAAGCAGATCCGAACCAGAAATATTCATAAACAATATGAAAATTGAACATACAACAGAATACAAATATTTAGGCACCTACTTTACTGCAGATGGAAAGCAAGATAAAGAAATAAAAATAAGACCAACCATAGCTAAAGATGCATTCTAGAAAAATAAAGATCTGCTCAGAAGTTCTGTGAGTATCGAGACAAAGAAAAGAATGATAAGAACATTAGTGTAGTGAATTTTCACATATGGAAGTAAGACCTGGATATTCAAGAAGAAAGTAAGGCAACAGATAATGGCCTTTGAAATGTGGTGCTATAGGAGAGCTCTGAAAATCCCATGGGCAAAACATGTGACAAATACAGATGTTCTACAGGGAATGAGAACACAGAGATCTTTATTACAGGAAATGATCCAGAGAAAGATGAGATTGGCAGGACATGTACTGAGAGGTTCAGCAGGACAGAGGATATTAACAGTTTTAGAAGGGAAAATTATGGGAAAAGGATCAAAAGGCAAAAAACGAAGGATATGGCTTGAAGATATAAGATCATGGAGAGGATCACATGGCTATGCAGAAACAAAAAGGAATGCCACCAATAGAGAGAACTGGAAGGACATGATGCTGCACCCTCTCACTGAGGAAGATGAGATTGGCAGGACATGTACTGAGAGGTTCAGCAGGACAGAGGATATTAACAGTTTTAAAAGGAAAAATTATGGGAAAAGGACGAAAAGGCAAAAAACGAAGGACATGGCTTGAAGATATAAGATCATGAAGAGGATCACATGGCTATGCAGAAACAAAAAGGAATGCCACCAATAGAGAGAACTGGAAGGACATGATGCTGCACCCTCTCACTGATGAAGCTACATGAAGAAGAAGAAGATCAAGAACAGTTAAAATTTTTCCCTGAGGGAGAGATTTAGTTAATTTAATTTCGAAAAAATGTCCGAAAGATAAGATAGTGTTGATAACGATGCCTGTGTAGCTCAGTGGATGTGGCGTTTACAAACCACGGCGCTTGGCCGCACGAAGGAAGACTTGGTTTCGAGTCTAGTCGGCGACTAGAGGAAATTTTTCTAAGCCTTTTTTCGACGGTTCCCGAGTTAGTCGATCTCTGGCACGGGCAAACGGGTTTTTCCTCCCGGAAACTCGGGTTTTTCGTCCCGTAAACTCAAGAAAATCGACCGTAGAACCCACATTATTTCAGACATTAAATATATTGTGTTACGGTTAGGGACCACGAGATGGCGGCACATTTGAGCCGTCTCTCTTCACTGCGTACCGCTTAATTAGTGATAGCCTTGGGCCATCTATCTCTGATTGGTACCAGTGGAGATTGAACTGCCCACTCAGTCTCCAAAAGTTAGATAGGGCTAAATGGCCTCGCCTACTCCCCGTATACGGGAATAAAAAAGCGTTAGATGATTTTTTTTTTTTTTGATAACGATGCTTCGTCAACAAAGAGTGATGCAAAATCAGAATTAAGTTCATTTACAAACAATAAAACTTCGTGCCTTAATTGAAATGACCTTGTTAGTACTTTGCCCCTGGAAAGCCAGCGAATTTCAGAACATGAAATAAGAGCGCGAGCTCCATCCGAACAGAAGCCCATGCATTTTCCCCACTGGATCCCTTTGTGTATTATGTAATTATTGATGTTGTAAAATATTTCTCCTCGAGTTGTTCGGGATGACAAAGTTCTGCAAAACAGATTATCGTCATGAATGTTGTTATCATGCGCATATCTTAAGTAGCATATCAACTGCGTATCATTTGGAACATCAGTAGTCTCGTCTATTTGTAACGGATAATAAAGGCTCTGGTTCTTTCGATTAACTGAGATTCTACGTCACCTGCTATATCATTAATTCTGCGACTGACAGTGTTATTTGAAAGAGAAATCAAATCAACATCTTTTAATAACTTGTTACCAAACATAGTTTTACCACATCTTTTATAGCTGGAAGTAGGAATTTTCCCTAATAGAATGGGGTTTCCCTATTTTCACTATGCGCAAACTTAAGAGATAGGATGCTTCCAGTGCCTTATTATTAATCGAACCCATGGCCGAAACTACATCTTTCCCATGATTTAATGTCCCTAAGTGTCTCTGAAAAAATTCATGCACTCGTTCGACAACACTTCATAACACAAAACACATCGAGGTTTCTGTTCACTTTCATCTCCACACCAAGTAAACCCGAATTCCAAATATGAACTGTTATATTTCCTACTGTATTTTTTCTTTGAACTGCTTGTTTCTTATACTTTAATAATAATAACATGTTTTAACAGCGAGCAGATTTACTCACTGTTAAAACATGTGTATCAAAATTATGGTTATTATCACCTGTTTTATTTGCTTTGCTTTTCAAAGTCCTAGTTCTAAGCCACTTTTCCATTATTGAAAAACGTTTCCGAAAAATATATAAATACTAGGGTTAACTCACGACACACTTAGTCCAAGTATCATTTAGCACTTCTGAAGGTATACTGATCCTTGGTTGAAGGAGGAAACCTTCAATAATAAAAATCAATAAAAAAAGCAATTGGTTGAAATGTGGATATTTCATGTTTACTTGAAATCTGACAAAACAGCAAGGGAAGGAGGAAGGAATAAAACCGTATTGTTGTTCACTTCACCCCTCTTTTATTACTAATCATTCTGCCGCTAAAAAAATTATCGTGGCAGCAGAATGCTCATGGAATGAACATTCTGCCGCCATTTGTTGGTTTTTTTAAGTATCCATTTTATTTCAATAATTTTTACTTTCTTATTCAATTTTAATTTGTTTTGTTTAGATCAGCGTTTCTCAACCTTTCTAAGCCCAGGGACCAGTAAAATGCCTAAAACAATTCTACGGACCACTAAGATATGTGATTTTTTTAAATGTATGTGGGGATTACCAACATTTACTTATACATTTACAACATATACATATTAAATTTACATATTTACATACAAATTTGTATATACATATATAACATTTACAAATACATATGGAAACGTAATTAAGTTGGAAGCAAACTATTAAAAGTGTATCATCACTGAACACAGTTTTAATTTTTATTAAACAAATAAAGGTATCAGTTTCCGATTTGCTGTGGGCAAATGAATGGGTATATCAGCGCTGTCCCGCTGAAACCCCATTCATCTGCCCACAGCAACTTTTATATTTTATATGTCATCCCCATCCATCTATCCACACTCATAAGCTCACCCCACAACAATATTTTTAGCGCTGTTGTTACCGTGGGTAAATGAAAGGGGAAAGTCAGCGCCGTCCAGCTGAGACCTTCATTCATCTGCCCACAACGACGTTTATCTTTAATTCCCATTCAACTGCCCACAGCAACTTTTATATTTTATATATTATCCCCATTCATCTGTCCATACTCATGATGCAACAACAACTTTTATCTTCATGTACTCTCTGATTTGACCTGCGACATGCAAACTGTTCAATTCGCTAAGTGGGTTATGAGACAGAGGGAAAAATGTTGTCAAGGATGTCATCCATGGATTCCCTCATGAATGATATTTCTTGTCCTGTCCAAACCATCCCTTGCACATACCCAAAAATTTCACTCAGAACATCCCAAAGCAGCAATTAATGCCCCCCCCCCATTCACACACGCACACACACACACACACACACACACACACACACACACACACACACACACACACACACACACACACACACACACACACACACACACACACACACACACCCTTCCGGCCGATACGAATCGCGTTATTTCGCTGAGGAGTTTTCCATGACCAACAAAAAAAAGTAAGATATCCTGTTATGTGAGGTCATTCCCGATATCCATAAACTGTCCAACCCACGATGTCAGTCGCAAAGTGCCATCCACGTGGTCTGGCGCATTTTCTCGCCAGCACCGTATGCTGTATATACTGTACGCATGTGATTTGTACTAATCGTGTTATGACTGGGGTTTTAATTATATCCTTCCTGTTTTATCCAGAGGCACAACTGGTCATTGTGAAGCTGGCCAATTCATTAATCGTCTGGTGGTTTTATTTACATCCGTCCTGTGTGCTGCTTGTATTCGTTACGTTGTGATTTGTGTTTCCGTACAATCCATGACTGTATGGCTGTTGTTGTCTGCATGCGATGGATTCGGTGTGCTCGGCCGCATATTCCCGCAAGTGACCGTACGAGATATAGAACTTCTCTAAGATGGACGAGGGCAGCTATTCTCCTCGACAGCAGAGCTGAGCCTCACCGTGACGTCACTTTGCGTAACTTTCGTTTCATCCCCGATTTTGTCCGATTTTGGAAATGGATTAATTCCAAAACCAGTAACGAGAATAATCGGAAACTGTAGTCACAATAAATAATATAATATAATTATGTTATTACTTACTTTTAATGAGATGGTTCAGCTTCTTGGCCTTTGTAGAGTTGCTGGATATCTGGCTCAATATTGGTCAAATTTAATCAAAGAGAGCGGCACATACACACTAAGACGATTTCTGTATTTTGTTTTTATTTGAAGGAGCGATGAAAATCCTTTCTCACAAAGATAGATTGTAGAAAAGAGCATGACGATTTTCAGTGCTTCTTCAGATAATTCGGGAAATTCACTTCTCACTGAAAGCGAGATACAGAATCGAGCCAAACCAAGATCACTGAATTACATTTTAAGCCCACTGTCACTTGAAACCTCGATTAACTATTCCTTTTTCGATAACGAAAGGCTGTTCTCGTGACTATAAGCCTGAAATAGATCTCGAACCCACAGAAATTTCTTATAAAAGTTATTCGGAAAATATGTTTCAAAATTCTGTTTCAGAGTTTTCACAAACCCTTTCCAGAAACTCAGAATCAACAAAAAATATTATTTTCCACTAAAAAGGATTCCAATGTTGGAAAAGGTGCAAATTATTTGTCTTTTACATAACTAATACACAACACCAGTTTCGTTTTGTTTTTTTCTCGAATGACTTTATTTTGTCGTAGGCATCAATAACAGTTAAAGAATTTTCCTGAAGGGAGAGAGTTAGTTCATTTCATTTCGAAAAAAATGTCTGAAAGATAGGATAATGTTGATAACCATGCTTCTTCAACAAGGACTGATGCAAAATTGGAATTGCGTTCATTTACAAACAATAAACATCGTGCCTTAATTGAAATGACCTTGTTAGTACTTTGCCCCTGGAAATCCAGCGAATTTCAGAATGAAGCAAAAGTTTTATATATTCACTGTCCATTTCATGGCAGAATACTGAAAATGACCTGTTATTTAGCGGTCGAGCCTTAATAAAATTAACTAGCTTTACAGCGTTGTTTAACACAGTTTTAAATTCCTGTGGCATTCCTTTGGAGGCCAACCTTTCCCTATGTATGAAACAATATACCCGATTCATATCCAGAGCCACTTTCCTGACCATAGAAACAACCCCACTATGTCTGCCTGTAAGGGTGCGAGCTCCATCCGAACAGAAGCCCATGAATGTTTCCCAATGGATCCCTTTGTGAATTTTGTAATTATTGAGAGTGTGAAATATTTCTTCTCCGGTTGTTCGGGATGACAGAATATCGTCATGAATGTTGTTATCATGCGCACATCTTAAGTAGCATATTAACCGCGCATCATCTGAAACATCAGTAGTCTCGTCTATTTGTAACGCATATAGAGCTCTTCTTAACTCTTTCGATTCACTGAGATTCTACGTCACCTGCCATATCATTAATTCTGCGACTGACAGTGTCATTGAAAGAGGATACAAATCAACATCTTTTAGTAACTTGTTGCCAAACATAGTTTTTACGCATCTTTTATAGCTGGAAGTAATACATTTTCCCCGCTAGAATGAGGTTTCCCTGTTTTGACTATGCGCAAACTTAAGAGATAGATGCTTCCAGTCCCTTGCTGCTATTAATCGAACCCATGGCCGAAACTATATCTTTCCCATGATTTAATGTCGCTAAGCGTCGCTGAAATTGGCTTTTTTTTTTCAATTTGCTTATTTTTCACATCACAATGTTTAGTTTCTAAATGTCGTCGGAGTTCGCAGGTTTCATGCACTCGTTCGACAACTCTTCATAACACAAAGCACATTGAGATTTCTGTTCACTTTCATCTCCACACCAACAAACGCGAATTACTAATATGAATTGTTGTATTTCCTACTGTATTTGAACTACTTGTTTCTTCTACTTTAACAGTGTCAGATTTACTCGTCGTTATAACACGCATCACAATTAGGGTTAGCGTCACCTGTTTCATTTGTTCTTCTTTTCAAATTCCTAGTTCTAAGCCACTTTTCCTTTATTAAAAACCGTTTCCGAAAAATATATAAATATATAAATACTGGGGTTAACTCAAGATACGCTTTATCCAATTATCTGCATCAAGGTAAGTGTCATTTAACACTTTTGAAAGTATACTGAGCCTCGGTTGAAGGCAGAAAACCTTCAGTAATAGAAATCAACAAACAGAAGAGCAATTGGTTGAAATGTGGATAACACATGTTCACTTCAAATCTAACAAACAGCAAGGGAAGGCGGAAGCAATAAAACTATATTGTTGTTCACTTCACTCCTCTTATTATTAGTCATTCTGCCGCTGCAAATTATTGTAGCGTAAATATAACCGCCTTTGAACATTCTGATGCTATTTGTTGTTTTTTCAAGTCTACATTTGATTTCAATAATTTTTACTTACTTATTCAATTTTAATTTATTTGGATAATTAAAAAATATATATTTATTTATTAATTTAAGTTTGCCTGGGGACCATCGTCGCGGACCACAGGTTGAGAAACACTGCAATAGAGGATCGATCTCAAAGATTTATCAGAGTTGAAGTGAAACACGATGAAATGAAAGGGATCAATAGTGAAAGAGTGTGATGTTAATAACAAGAAAAAAAAAAGGACGAAAATAATATTAAAATGGTTGGAACATAAAAGAGCACATTAAAACTTGAAGTATAAGGAAGACCAATTAAAAAATAAAAGAAAGAGAACATCTAAGAACATAAAACATAATAAAGTAAATAATAAATAAATACATTTACGGGGTGAAAAAAACCGTTTCAGAATAGTACCCATAAACTGATTTATTCCCTTATTGCATCATTTGATCATACATTTTATCACGTTTTTAACTTCATGGGTCTTTCTGATGCTTAATCATTGATAAGAAGAAAAGAATTACGTAATATTTATAACAGCATATTAATTTGCTCTAAAATGCAAATAAACACATAAATTTTGTATAAATATATTTCACTTACACGCGTGCGCGCGCGCGTGTGTGTATGTGTGTGTGTGTGTGTGTGTGTGTGTGTGTGTGTGAGTGAGTGAGTGAGTGAGTGAAAATTGCATGTTTTCTCCAGGTCTGTTTGTCTGGTTTCTGGATGAAGAACCCGAGTTTTCAAGAACCAAACCCTTCCAAAGACCTGTTAATTCGTTTTAAAATGGTCTTCACAAAGGTTCTTCGAGTTCTAGACGAGACTTCGTTGATACAAGCTGAGTGGAGAGATAGTCGGTTTCAACAACTAAGTCTGCAAATACTCACGAAGTAATTTTAAAGAATGAATTAACTAGGAAAATTTATACCTCAAAATAGTTAAAAGGTTTCGATAATTTATAAAATAACGTGGAAAACCTTTAATCTTCTAATACTGCAATGGAGCAATAAAATAATTCACGAAGGTTTCCCAGCACAGAATATCGTATTAAGAGCTGCAAACTTCTAAGCACACGTTATTCTGATTGTTAACATCAAAATTTTCAAGATGTCTCAAATGGCACATCTGCATTCATGCTTTCACCTCTGTTGGAAACAAGGAGAACAAGCAGAAGTCACACCAATTTCGTTGTGAGATCAAATGGTCAGACTGACCTTTGACTGAAGACCAAATACTCGCTTTTAGTGGATGGGTTTTTCCATTTGTCCCCTTCAAAATCGGAATTGGATTGGATTTCTGATGGTTCTGATCTCACAGCTCTTGTATGATGCAGTGTAGGCTGAGTGAGTAACTGGAGTGTTGTTTTAAGTGACTTAAAAATGGTGAGATTTTTTCTTACGCTGCTTTGGTGATCTTACTGAAAGAAACATAAAATATCAAAAGGACTGCTTTGACAGCAGTCCAATGATTATTTCAGTTCTTTCAGAGCAGGTGTATCTGGATAATGAGAAGATAGCACGCATCAATTCATAGGAGCAGATATTACCAGGATAAACTCGTGATTTTTTAAAGAAACGCATTATAAACTCAATGAGCTATACAAGCACTTCTAGAGCAAGCTTTTATAAAGGAGCTTGAGTACGGTGTGATGATATTTCTCTTTGGTGATAGTTCTCATATAAGCGAGAAATAGCATGTGGGCTGATCATGTCGTTTGCGTTAAGAACATGAATCCTGTGGTGAAGTGAATATGAAAGCTTATTATTACTATTATTATTATATACGTATTAGAGACCGTTCTGGATGCCTTGGGTGCATTAATTGGTTGAGTATTTGATATTAGATGTAACTTTCCCTTTTAAGAAAGCACCCTTATTAGAATTTATTTCCTGTACATCACATATGCATAGGTTTATTAGATTAGGTTTATTTCGGCAGGTACGTATCTCTTTTCCAAAACAGAAGTTAAAAGAATAAAAATTTAGATTCTAACTTTGGACCTGATTTTCATTAAATTATTTATTTCGGCTCTCATCTCTCCTTGATGTTTATTTACACCAGTAGGAAAGTTTTCCTAATAAGCACCTACAGATTATATCACGGAGAAAGGATGCGAATGCTGGTGGTTTGGTGAGTCTCATCCCAGAACGTTAATCGACTTCCGCCCAAGATTCGGAACGTAAGGAAGGTCAGGGCAGCAGCATTTAGGGCGAGGTTTCCGTTGCACACGTGGCGTAAATTGGAAACCTAGCCTTTTCATTGAATAATGCCAGCCAGTCTAGAAGGTGAATAAGCAAAAGGCCCAACAAAGCCTGCGAGACTAGAGCACGCGCTTTCATTGTTTGTAGCTCCCTCTACTGCCTCTCCCTAAAACTCATTCCTGTTGCGACTTAACTGAGATTTCAGATAGGAGCATAACCTACTAATTGGATGCCGAAACCACTGCCGCCCGCTTGAGTAAATGAAAAGCACGGCGCGTTTTAATTCCATTAAGATACGACTGCAGTTACACCCTTTGCTGGCACCTGCGAGAAGACTGCAGTGGGTAGAAGCGAGAAAACAATACTGTAGGTGTCAAAGTACCCAGAGGTCACTAAGATATATCCAAGTAATTACAGCACAGCTAACCCAGATAAGAAACCAAAGAATGAGCCGCAAGTGTTTGGGGTGATGATTGATGAAATCTTGGGAGTCCCGTGCCACGTTAGCGCGTCTCGCAAAGCTTGACTACACCTTAAGGGTAAAATTAGAAGTGTATGCGTAGGTAGATGTCATTAAGAGATCACAGGGAGTTAAAGATGCACGACAAAATCATCCTGGAGGCTGTTTGAGGTCTGCGGTGAAATATGGGCTTCATTACGACTTCGGCTGTCCCCCACATATGTGATTTATAGGGGGGTGGATTCGGACTTCGAACTTTTCAAGCAAGAAGGCACGTTTTGCTATAAGAAATATTTATTCCATATTTACTGGATTAACATTTTTATTAGATGCGCATCACTTGAACCTTGAGAGGGCTTTTAAATCATCGCGCTCCTTTTGCGACGATTTTGTTGAACTGAACAAAAGATTTCTTATCATTCAAGAATGAGAGAATTTATAAAATAAAAGATAAGCAACTGTCATTCATTCATTCTCTTCTTAGTATAAAAAAGAACCCGCAATACCTCATCATTGCGTCATACTAGAAGTATTTTTGCAGAAGTATTTATTTCAATGCTAAAAAATGCTTTTCATTTTTTTCATTGTCTCACAGACATTTTAAAATTCACAAAAACGTTTAGTGAAGTGTGCATTCTTCGATGCATCCATTAAATTTTGTCTCAATTAATTAAACAGTAAACTTAAATGCTTGTCTTAAAATAATTATTAATTCTTACACTCACACACATATACACACACTGCACTGTACAGCACTTAAGTTTGGCTTTCTACAAATTTAGGAGATTAACTTAATATAAATAATATCCTATCGTAATTTACACTCACGCGAAGACATTTTACCATGTAGATATTCGGAACCGAAATCCCACGGAATAGGTTGGTTACGTCTTATTCCTGGAGGTGTCCTATGGAAGACGAAAAACCAGAGTTTCCGGGTGAAAAAACCTCTACCTCCGAATGAGACCAGCTAACTCACCTTTAGCCGAAAGAGACCAGACAAAGGTTCCTCACGTCACTGACGGGAATCAAACCCAGGTCTTCGACCAAATATTCGTCTATACTGACTGACTTACGGAGGCTCTATAAATAATGTACAGTGAATTAAAAAAAAAAAAGACACTATAATACTCTATCAATCATGAATTGATTCGAAAATCGCCATTTGTTCGTAAGAAGTCAGCAGCATTTATTTGCATGGAATCAGCCGAAGTTTGTCACTCTTTAACGCATACAAATACGCGAGTATCTGTATGCATTGAAGCGTAACACGTGTCTTACCTATCACTATACGATGAGATGATTTCGTTATGACATAGCGATCGCGCCACCATGAAGGAGAAGAGCAGGGCGATCAGCAGTTGCTGATTTGAGCACCACGATTGGCTTGCGTCCATGCGATTAAGTATTTGCTTTGTATTAGCAGGTCCTGTCCATGTAAAGAGCCATTATGGAGTGCATTTGGGCGCAACTGTTCATTTGTTATTGTATAAAAGACATCATGAAGTAATTCTACTCGCTGGCAGCAGCTGCATGATGTTCTTAAGTTTATGAACGGGACAAAAATATTTTGCCATCTGTGTGTGTGTGTGTGCGCGCGTGTGTGGTGAAGTGACATTAAAATCTAGAACCAAGCAGTCAATCCTTTAACGAAGGAAGGATTTAATCCTCTAATCAAAGAAGGTTGTACCTAAGATAAAGAGGGAGATCAAGGCTGGACGTGGACTCATCACACATACTCCAAACGGTTGGGAAGTTTAAGAGGATGGTTAAAAGGTTCAGCTCGTCAGTTTAATTTTTTATGCAACTGTTGCAAAGACCTGTGCCAGTGACGGCATTTATGTTTAAAAACATCTCAGGTGTTTCTGCAAAGGCAAAATATATAATAAATACCTAAACTTGCCACCATCCATTACGACCAGTTCAGGTATTTTTAAAGTATTTCGACTGTGTTCGTAACTGTATGAACAATTTATGGGCTCATCCACGAGTCCAGTACCTCCTGTCAGCAAACTTCCAATTCCTAACATCCAATTCGTAACATCAATAGAGTTGAATGGACTCTTCGTTGACGTGTGTGTTAGCAAAACACAAGGTGAACTCTTAATGTGTTAGTCTACCCACGGTACTAATGTACTGTAGGTTTACAGCTTTTAATAAATAAATAATACTACGACGAAGATTCGAAATACTTGCAGCGAACTCAAAAAAGAGTGATAAAACGTTCACCCATTAAAGTGAATGCCCAGCTGAGTTTCATAAAATATTTCTGCTTTTTAATATGAGTGGGAAAACAGAGCCAAAAGTGACAGTTATGAGGTTAAAACTTCCAGTGCTCCACAGTTGATAGGAAATTAAAGCATTTCACACCCTTTTCTTGAAGCGCCCCGAAAATGTGCTTTCTTCTGTCTCATGTTAAACTTGCTAAATCTTTAATTAAGAATGATTTCTGTATTTGAAAGACAAGGAACTTGTCTTTCAAATACATATAATAGATTAATTGATAAAACAATTAAGCAATGCATTTTTCTTAACGTATGAATTCGTATTCTCAAGAAGGTCGATGTTGATAAAAATGTCTTGAAGCGATACTGAGAAAAAAATCGAAAAGATTTCAAAGCAGTTGCTGCCGTTTTTTTTTCTTTATTTTTTCCCCACAACAGTTGCAATGGAATGGAAATTATCTTGAAAGATCCAGTGTTTTTAGCATTTAGATTTGGATTTCGTTTGGCCTAACCCTGGCTATTTCTTCAGTGATAAACGTGGTGAATAATTCCATCAATAATAAACTTAATTTCCACTTTTAACTGGATTCCGCTTTTCTCAGTAACGTTGGAACAATGATACTCAGAAAAATGGAACTTTAATATGCTTATTGATGTTTGCTAGCTTGTAACATAGAAACTAGCTGTAAGTGAAAGTTTGCGAAGGAAAACCTTTTGATACTGTAAGTAAATTCTCGTATACAATGTCATCGATTCACATTGTATTCAGATTAAATACAGTTAGAATGCCACATTTACGTGTTAATATTTTAATTTTGAGTCCTTTGAAACTTGTATAACGGTATACCACATCTGTGGATTTTTAACTAGAGGTTTATAGATCACTCTTTAGTATTCTGTGGCAAACGTCTTGTAAGTAATCCATTTACAAGGTAGAACTTGGAACTTTCTGTGTGTTTAATTAATGTAAGTGTGGCAGTATCGCATTGTAATCGAAGTGTATGCTTGTACTTCGAGTTTTTTTCGGCGATGTTTGAGATTTGCCCTTTCCTGGACTGCGTAGCCTTTCGGAAAAATTCATTGTTCCATAACATTCAGTTTTCTTATGGTAAATTAGCATTACAGAACAAGATCTAGACATTCCCTTAATCTTTTATTAGCCAGCGTAAAACATCGAAATTAATCTATGCTTTGCGCAGGCATGTAATGTTTTTCTCCAGGAACCTCGGGTTTTTAATCTCCGCAAGACAAGAAAATCGACCATAGAACTCGCAGTATTTTAGATAACAACATGATCGCCAGAGTATAGGATCACGAGGTGGAGGCACTCGTCTGCATAACTCTCGTCTTCAGGGTGTTATAAATCATCGATTGTTCTGAATTGAGATTGTTGAGTTCAGGGTTATCGATGATCGTTGGGGAAAGGTATACTTTTAACTGCTTTCGGTAATGTGACATATGATATTTAAGTGACGTGCGAAATATATATTTTTACAAAGCAAGGACATATAAAGTTGATGAGTGGAAATTTATTGCTAGTTTATATAATAACGATAGATGTTGAAAGTTGCTTACACTTGATTAAAGTATTAGGCCAACAATATAATTTCTTGACATCTTGAATTTATGTAATAATATTTTTCATAAGCTAATCTGAGATTAGGTTCAAGTCTCTCTCTGCAGAGGAAGTACGACTTTTAATGGACCTTTTTGTCTTAATAGGAGAATAGGGTAGTGTGTTATCAACATGCCGATAGATTTGAACGTATAGCGGTAGGTCAGTTAGAATGGAAAATGTTGATAAGTATGATATGAAATGCAACAGTCGGTTACGGTTTTTTTTTTTTTTTGTCTGCTGTACACAATCTGCCATCTTTTTTTGTAATGTAAATTCTGTTAGAGAACTAGGTCGGAAGCGTTAAAACTTTTGAAACAATAAAGGCTAACACAAAGACAGACCACAAAGATAATAAGTCGAAAGGAGGCTTATTATCTTATATATCAAAGATAATACTTATTATCTTTGCATGGAGTTTCCCTGGTGTTGTACTACCCAAGTGATCATTTACACTTGGTTCCGCCGATAGCTTTTTCGGCATTGAAATTCTATGGATGTCGATGGATTTCGACCCGAGTTTCGTACCCGGCTATAAAATAAAACGGGATTTAACATCTCCATCTTAATTAACAAAGACAGACTGTTTTTTTTTCTTTCTTCAGAGCATATTTAATTAATGGTCCTAATTAAATACAGAATGTCAAACATTCCATTGAATTTTTCAAAATATAATGATATTTTGGTACATAGACAATATTTTCCATAATTCACTATTACCGGACATATCGATTTCGAAAAAAGAGCAATGAAATTATTAATTTTATTCCTCTTTTTTCCCCTTATTTTTTTATGTAGTTGAGTTGCTACAATTTATTTTTAACTTAAGTGGTGCTTTGCACTAGCAGGAAATTTAGATTTTAAAGAATACATGCAGTTTGGGTGTCTGTATTGAATGGGGTAGACATACTCAATGAAACCAAAGGAAGGTTTATTCATAGATGTTCGCGTCTTAGTCTTTATGTATTAGCGAAGGGAACCAAAGAGTTTTAGTTTCTGTCGAAGTTGCCAAAATTCTGAATGCATTGATGGTAGTAGAGCTGGCATTTTATTTAGTACTTCCTTTATTAAAATTTAGGAATCTTTAATTTTTCTTCTTTTGATTTTATTTTATTACTGTAATAGTTGGATCTGATGTGATGTATTTTGAATTGTTATTTTCATATTTGCTATCTTATTTTTTGCCATTAAATACATACATTTATTTTATTATTACGTTAATAATAATGCAATTACAATTCGCTGATTTCACAGATGACAGTTGACTTTTTCCATTATATATTTTAATAGAATATAATCTTTTATCCATGAGCAATTCCTTTTTAATTTACCATCACTGTATTTATTTTTTTTTATTTGATAGCTTTCTCGTATATAATCCATCGATAACACGAAAGTGTAGTAAAATTCTCGAGGGATTATCGGTGGAATTGTGTCAGTAAGACTAAATGGAGGCATTTTTTAAATTAATTTCTTCATCCATTATTTTAACATGTATGAAAATATGGAATTTCTTGAATGAATATGAAACTGTGTCTTAGTGTACAATACCAGCGAGATATTTATCGATGTAAATTTGTGGTCTGCTATTCTGACTTTGCTATTCAAACCAAACAGTTGCTAAAATCAACTGTTTGATTTGTTAATAACATTGAGCTGGCCTATTTAAGGTTGCGTAGTACTTTCGTTTATAATTTCTTTTCTTTTATTGGGTGTGGGGAAGGATGTTGTTACAAAAGCTGTAGCATGCTATTGTAACAGTTTGATCTGTTTGGGGCGGAACTGTCAAAGAGTCTCATTGTATTCATAAATAGATTTGGAGTTTTATTAACAATAATATTTCATTGGGTAACTTATAGCAAGTAGTCTTAAGCATTGGAAGATTTATAATAATAATAATAATAAGGTTCGAATGAATGAAGAGTGTTTTGTTGATGCTGTACCGTATTTTCAAGTAGATATTAAGAATATAGCGCTAAGGATATTGGCATGAACCGCAGGATAAGAGTAAGAATTAGGATTACAATTGCACAGTTACCTTGCATTATTATTGAACATAACGAAACATTACAAGATAATAGTTATTATTTTGTTATTTTTCAAATAACATTGACAAATGCTGTTAATAATAAAATAATATCATTAGGTTATAACAATAACAATATTATTATTTTACAAATGCACATTTAAGAAAAGTTCAGAAAAGCCATATTAACATAAGTATCAGTGCAGAACATGAAAATATTGCTGTAATAAAATTGTGCAACAATATTACTGCCATGAGAAAAATTATGAAAGCATAATTTACTTTACTGCACAGGTCACAACAGTACATCTGGTAATTGGTTAGTAAGACAATCACAAGCATCCACGCCCTTGGCGGAATTCGAACCCGTATTATTCTTAGCTGGATAGCTGATACGCTAACCACTCAGCCAACCAGGCCGGACTCATGTTAGAAACTAGAATGCGATCTTATGAAACAATGAAATTACACTTAGTCTGATGTTGCTTGCTTGGTTATTTTGGTGCAGCGGTGAGTTCATCTTCATGCTGCTGTACCGTATGAGTTGTTGAAACGCTTCCCCTTGTGTAGAACATTGAGAATGTTTTTATCACTCAATGCAAATTATTTATTTGTGTACAGAGAAAAATTAGTAGGCTTCTTACATTTTTTTTAATATAAAATGGAAAATCAAGTGTGCACATAAACTACGAGCCTACAATGACAGTGATTTAAATAAAGAAATAAACAAATTTAGTCTGCCAGGTGGACAGGCGGTTCGAATATCGCCGTAGGCATGAATATTTGTGATTGTCTTTAGGATTGTCTCTCTCGGTGTGAAACCACCGCCCCGCTTATTGGAAGACTAAAGTTTCTTGAAGAATTTCCATGTTTGTTCTCTAGAGCATGTAAAAAATAAATAAAAATACAAAAATGCATAAAATGAACAAAAATAAAAAAGAACAGGGTAGAGTTACAAAAACTTTTCGTTAACTTTATCGAAAAGTTAACGGTCTGAAATAGATGTATCAGATAAGTATTCTATTTTTTAACCTTTTTAACATTCTTTTTTCATTTTAAATAACTTTTAACAATTTCAAATTGTTCCGCTGATAAGTTACGGAATCACTGCCGTATATAAAAGTATGTTTTGTTTACTTTACTGCATATGTGAAAATAGTAATTAATTACTGTCACTTACTTTTCTTTTACCATTTGCATGATAATGTTTGAATTCAAGACTTAAAACATTCAGAACTCAAGCTAAACGCATCACATTGTTCCCAACTCCTTAGGGTTAATTCAGAGCAGTTTCTGTTTTAAAGAATGCTTTGTGTTATTTATATTATTTCTTGTTGTTCACAACGCAACTTGTTCACAACTTGTTACGTAATTAAGTTTTTCAAATCCTTCGGAGAAGGGATTTTTTATGAATGAAGAATATTCTTTGTTAATTAACATAAAAAACGTTTCTGTAACTTTCGCAAATGAAATCATCACCAGCCATAAAAAAGAGAACACGTTTGAGTTCCATTAATTATAATATGTCACTACAGCTACATAAATGTGTTCATGGTAAGACGAACAGGGATACTTAGAAAAAAAGTGTCATTATGTCACCTGAACCTCTGTAGATGACAATCGATATAGCAAAGTTGTGCCAACCCATGAAGTTTCCTTCGATGTGCTTAGACGACTTTCATATATTTAACGACCCAACAGCTACCCTCATTAGCTCATCTACTCTAAAATGCAAACCTATAAGGCATCATTTGTCACTGAGTAGCGTTATCTTGAAATCACCATCAGGACCGGTTTGCTCTCATTAAGTACCTTATCTTTTTCTCAGCGTCTCCCATGGCAGTAAACTAAGAAGTACGTTGCTTTTCTAAATGCGGATCAAGGAGATAACCACGAGCCTAAACGAACACAGGAAACCTTAAACTTTGCGGTACATATCAACTGGGAGAAATTAGGAGTTCTGAAAGGAAGTCGGGTTTCAGCCATAATAAATCATGCTATCTGGCGTGCATCTGTGGGTAGCATAAATTGCTCTTTATGACATACTGACTACGTAATAGCCACGTCAGGCAGCAGACGAGGGAGAGATAAGAAGTCCTAAGCGAGTGATTAGTTTCTGTTATAAACACTGGTCCCGTTATTTGTTATTGAACGCCGTCAGAAACAACGATGCTGTAAACTGTGAAGTGGATGTTTTCTGAGACACGGCGTGGGTGTCTTTTGTTTGCGCTAATGGACAAGCAGCGCGGAAAAGACATCTCACATCTCTTCTTTATCGGAAAAATTCGCTTATTTCATACCTAAAATGCGTGAATACGCAGATGCGAGACAAAGGTATGATGATATCCTTCGAACATATTATATTTTTCTATTACACCACCAGGCACAGAGATTGTTATCAACTTTCCTGTCATGTTTGGAGGATAATGAATTTTTGACAAGACACACCTTTGTATTGGGGAAGAAAATTCTACTTATAGCACGGGTGATAGACGTTTAAGAAGATTTCTATCACTCAGAAACTGATGAAACTTCTTACCAAGATTAATTTTTGCATTAGTAAAAGAAAACAAGAGGAAAATAAACTGAAGAACAAGAGAGGAAAAGAAAATAGAAAAGCCAGATGTAAAGGGAGAAAAATTTAATAAAAAACAATATATATATTTTTTTTTCTAAGAAAGATATTGCATACTACTTCTTAATCATACAGTATTAAAATTTTGCTTATTCCTGTGATTAAGACGTTGTTATTTGATTATTGGTCTTTGTCTTGAAAAGGCATTTCAATTACTAAGAAATTTCATGACATTTTAATTTACTAAGTAAGAAATAAAGCGATAAAGAAGACTAACAAGGAAATGCATGATGGTAATCGCATTGAGAAAAGAATAGAAGTCCGAGACATCTTCATATCGATAATATACTAGTCTTCATCAGCGCCGAGTCCATATTATTCGCCATCACTGCTGATGCGCTGAGTCGGGTTGAATCGCAGAATGTCGCCGAACTAGCTGTTTGTTGATCTGCTTATTGTAGCAATATCTCTAATCAATGGCAGTATTACATTAAATATGAGGATATTAGGAAGGAACTTGACGTTGTTGGCATTGAGGAATGTGTTAGCAGAGCTAATCTCCAGTGGTATACTCACTTAAACAGAATGGGGGAGGAAAGATTAGCAAAACAAGTGCTCCCTGCCAGGTTGTCAAGAAAAAGACCCAGAGGAAGACCAAGATATACGTGGATTGATACAGTAAAAAAAGTCTTAGAAGACATAAATGTGAGATCTGATAACATTAGAGTCTTGACAGATAATAGATTAATCTGGAAGAAAATTGTTGGTAGGAAGTTAGTAATGATGTAATTTTTCATGTAGTACTATCATGAGATTCTGTACACCTCCTTAGGGTATATGTGATGATGATATCTCTAAATCTGCCGTTAATTTGCAGGGCTCTATTTTGAAAAGTGATAAAGGATGGAAAAGGAAAAAAAATAGTTACTGTTGATAAAACAGTATGCGACGAGTGAAATTTCCCCGTAAAATGGGTCTGAAAGTAAATAAGGGATTGAAAGTAAATAAGCGACATTAAAATAAATAGGAAGTTTTATATGATGTCGAAACACGTTCAACGTTATCACTATAAAACTAATCAGAGATCAGTGTGAGGAGCAACGTCGGTTAGAAAAGTGATATTCAAATTGAAAGTGAGTTTATGCCAGACAGTAATTAGATCCACCAAGAGAGAGAAAATGAAAACTGAAATGTACATGTGTGTGCGTGTGAAAAGACAGACAGACAGAGAGAGAGAGAGAGAGAGAGAGAGAGAGCTGGAGGAATATGCTGAAAGGACAGACTTAAAAGATTATCTTAACGAGATGAATGTAATGAATGACATTGATAGAATTACAATATGAAACAACAATAAACATTAAGAATATCGTTGACAATGTGAGGAAAGTAATATAGGATAAGTAGAACACAGAAAGAAAGAGAATGAATGAATGAAAGAAAGAGATCAAGTAAAGTATCAAGTACGATGTTGTGCTTAATCATAAAAGAGGCGGTCCATAAATAGCATACATCTACTACTTTTCGAACAGCCTACATAATTCGTTGTTTTGTAATTACATTTCGTACTAATCCGAGCATATAATGGACCTTGAATAGGTCGCATGATCTGTCGCATATTAATAATTTTGCATGTTCTGAACACTATCCAACAACTTCTCTGATGGTTATTTTATGGTACTGCCAAGTTGTGTTCGGATTTAAATGTTAATGTTATATTTCGCGGATGGACGTAGATTGATTCATAGAGGAATGACTCATTATATGTCGATCATCAGAATAACTTAAAATATTCTGTGTTGTTCTAGTGAGTGCCCGAAATTACAAATGTCATTTGCAAAGCTTATGGCTGCGATTTCCCTGTTTATAACAAAATTTCACTTCCACGCCATACCCCCCCCACACACCCCCACACACACTGTGTTTACTCCATACAATCAAAAACTGCAAATATACATTGGTAAGATAATAAGCATGTACAGTAATCTACCATGAGTCATAATACGTGCAGATATAAAGAAAATATTGTCTTGAGAGAAATTAATAAAGTGCTGGTCTCACATTTGATGTCTTAAGCTGCTTCAATGAGTCACGCAAAACTTTTCACTAATTCCCGTTGAAACAATGGTGGTATGCTGTTTCACGTCTCCATTTAAGCATTCTCCATCTAACTCACCTTTCGTCGAAAGAGACCAGATAAAGGTTCCTCACGTCACGGACGAGAATTGAACCCAGGTCTTTCTGACCAAAGGGCTTCGTCTATACCGACTGAGCCGGAGGCTCACTTTTTGATGTTATTCTCTTCATTGTAAATCCCACTGTAAGAAGACCGCGTTATCAACACTGAATTTCACTTTTTATTTCATTCTAAACATGCTAGGTTCACGACGAGCCTTAGTTCTGGTTACTGCAATTGTCTGATATTATTTATTTATTTAGTATATGATGATGATAGAAGGGCAGTGAGGCCTCTTTTACGGGGAAGTACAGCACCATCTCAGTCCTGCCTATTTTTTATCCAGGCTCGGGACCTGCATATAGCCGACGAATCAAGCCTATGGCTGGGTCTTTAGTATTCCTGACTGTAATCCGTGTGTGTGGTCATGGGGCCGGTTTGCCTGTTGTGGGGAACGAAAATCCTAACTTTCCGGGTGAAAAAAAAAAAAAAAACCCACCTCCGTATGAGACCGGCTAAAACTCACCTTTCGTCGAAAGAGATAAAGGGTCACGGACAAAAAATCGAACCCAGGTCTTTCCGACTAAAGGGCTGAGCTACAGTGGCTTACTTTTTGATGATATTCTCTTCATTATTTTGTGACATGGAGAGCTGGCATGAAGATGTAAAGACCATCGCTGAAAGTGACAGTGTGGGACATATTGATTTGTAATATCATAAGGCAATGTATGTCAGATTTTGTAGCTATTTTTTTTTTAGTTTTTATTACCCACATATAATTCTTTGCATAAGAATGATAACCTATTCTGTATTTCGAATAGTGAAAAACACCTAAGCTATCGAACTTGGGTTCTTGTTAGGTGGTTTCATTGTTCTATACTTTCGACCATTAATGGAAATGCACCCATCACTAATAAGATAAAATTAAGATCCAAATCTGAGTACCCGCTATTATATTTCCTACCTCTCTTCCCCATAAAAATGGACTTTATTAATACGAACGTTACTGACTTAGCCGACAAAATCCCTTCATCTCTAGCTTATCGTTAAGTAGTGTGTGTGTGTGTGTGTGCACCTTAGCTTATTTTATTTTTACTCGAAATTGCTTTTAAGAATTATCGCATCTTTGTTCAGCATTTTTTTCAGAATGTTTTTGTTTAAATTTCATTCTTTTTTTTTTTAAGGTAAAGTATTTTTTCCTAATTTCTAAACTTCAATTTCTTTTAATTTAGTGTCGTTTTCTGCATGCCTAATGGTTCTACTGTGAATAATTTACAGCACAAGAGATTCTCCATTTCTCACTGCAGTAAATTAATAAATAACTGTCAGGGAATATCAAATATTTATTTTCTGGGTGCCGAAAGAGCACTGTTTGCCGAAATTTCCTTAGGGATGTGAATACAAGAACATTTTACAGAAATAAGACTTCAATGTTTTGTTGTTATGAAATTATCTTCATTTTTGTGATTTTTGTTTTAAAAAAAAAAAAAGGATGGGTGTGATAACTACTTACGTCATTCTTCATACACCGTGGTTAAATATATCTCACAATATGGTCACGAGCAATATGGTTCAAGAATTATTAAATTCTTGAATATCGTTGAATATAATTCTTGAATTATAAAAATTATTATAAATTCTAAAAGTAACCATCAAGTAGTTACGGAAATTAATTATAAAACTTCACTTTCTCTGTATTTTCTAAACACTTCTTATTGAAACAATTTAAGATTAAAGCAGCTTTCCAGAGAATTAAACTCTCGTATTTGTTCATTTTTGAGTAGTCGACATTTGCTAGCAGGTGCAGCGACAAACCATTCTCTATTGCTAGGTCATTTCGCTTTGTAAAAAAAAATAAAGAAAATAAAGAAAATTTTAAAAAATAAAAATGCCTTCTTCTTGCAGAAAGCGGAAACTGGGATAGTTTACCGCTGCGGCTTTTAATTTCCCCACTCTGACATTACAATTATGACACTTCGCTTTGTAATTGTTGCTTTGGATGGTATGTCGACCCCAAGCTGAAAACTTTTTTCACTTCTTCTTCTTTCAATTACTATCATGCAGGTGTGTTTTCTAATAGCTAGAGGAAGAACTGTTCTAAGATCATTTGGCAGCAACATAATTCCTTGGCCAGACTCCCGGAATGTCTGATTAATGGCGCGCTCACGGCATAGGAGTTATCTTCAAGTGCACATGCGACATTCAACCGCTAGGAAGGCCGCAATAATATATAAATGGTGTTGGTGTTGGTGCAGCTTATAGAAGCGCAGTATTTCAAATAGCTTTCGCAACCCTCCTAGGAAAGAATTAAGACACTTCTGTCTGCATTAAATAAATGGTGGGGGAGGCGGGTAAAGACGATAGGAACGTTTCTACCATGAAAATATAATAATCATTTAAATCACAGAAAAAGAAAGCTTAAAAGTCCCAAGTTATAATGAAATAATAATAATAATAATAATAATAATAATAAAACAAAATAAATCAAAGGAAAGAAAAGACGATGCTTGTTTCTTATAAAATTTCGGATATTTTTACTAACTCACTCATAATTTAGAAATGATTATATTTTGTCTGTTTGATTATTTTTACGAGCTTAAAAATTTTGTGTGAAACTTTTTCAACTTTAAGAACTATGGAAATGAGAACATCGGCACAACATGGCTTGATTCGCATTAGTCGAAGACTTGTGCCTGTGAACCATTGGATACTTGCAGGAAATGAATTCTGATTGTGTTTTTTAATATATGCAAAGCAAATAAACCTCCACTGTTTGAGGGAAAATGCTTACATTAATAAATGATTACATTAGTAATAAGTGACTTTTTTTCTATAGGATTTTCCACCGTTTCCTGTGTATACATTCTCAGGTTCGGCCAGTTTATAATCGGCCGATCATACATTTAAGATATATCTTTTAAAATAATCTTAACCGTGAACGAACTACTACTTTCTGAGATGAAGGTGATTTTTTTTTTGTTTTGCTGCACATCGTTTGTGAAATAAATCCTTCTCCGTACGCAGAGATGGCTTTAAGAGAATTTGTTTTCGATACTCAACATATATTTAACGTCAAAAATCTCAGGCTACTCATCTGACAGCTGAGTGCGCTTTGTTTACGAAATATTTTTTTGGGTCCCGAAAACATCTAAAAGAAGGCTGAGCTGAGAATGCTCGTTAACTTGAAAGCATATCTGAACCATAAAAGGATATTCTTTGGACATTCTAATGTGCAACTGTATTCTAGCTTTATTTAACGAGTAAAAAGGCGGAAAGAAATTGAAGTAGTTTTGGTGAGGAGATCATTTCGTCGAAACAATGTCCAAAAAGCAGACTTCGGTTCATAGCTTTTATGTCGGTGTCATTCAAAAATGAGTGAAAATATTTAGAAGAGTTAGTGGACTAAGTGAAAATAATCTGGTTGCTTCTCTAGAGACCAAACTGCTATTCTTTCGAGCTACTCCAGACCGCTGATATGAAGGGTCATGCATCACACCGGATAATGAAAATCATCTAACCAGGTAAAGATTAAGTATTGTGTAAAATGGTGATCTATATTACAGCACACTGAAGTTTAGATTTTTGTTTAAAACATATTCCGGTGCGAGTGATGCTTTTTTAGTGAAGCTCTTTTTCTAAATATTTTAGGTTAAAGGAATGAGTAATGTCGCACTGCCAGAATTCCAAATTTTGTGAAGAACGTAAAGAAGGCTTTCTTGGCATAAATCAATAAATCAATATGTTCTCCATTTCAGTAAGTCACAAGAAACCAAATCTAAAGATTTTCACGTCAATGAAAGCAAAACATTTCCTTTTAACTGAATTCGTTTAAGAAAAATATCCTATACATAGATTTCTCGTATTTTTGGATCGACTTGTTTAGCTATTTTTAGTTTTGTTTTATTCATTATTTTTGATACTAAAACACTTCAATTATTACTAATATGATACTTATTAACATTTTCTTTTATTTCTAGTGAATTGATTTCCAGCAGGAAGACTGCCCATTATGGACACTCGTTCATTCGTCGAAGGTAAATGAAGCAAGGGCAAGTGTTCCGTAAATGTTCCAAATTTCACGACAAAATTGAACTACTAAATTTATGAGCAACAGTACTAGTAGGAAATAATCTTAACCGGTTTTAAAACAACTCTTCGAGTTGCTATATATATAAGAAACTGTCCTTTAAAAAAAAACTGACTTCCATGTGTGCGATCGTCCTTTTCTGAATAATACTGAAGCCATCACTGGAATCCTCAGCACACAATTGGAGAATGCCACAAATTAGATGGAAAATGGAAAAACGTTTGGAGAAATTGAGATAAATGCCGAATTATTATCCAGGATTAATCTGATATATGGTTTTTGAAGTAGATATCATTTAAGTATTTTTTATTCTTGTTTCCAAGTGAAATTCGTGTTTATATCTCTTGTTATGAACTAAAATACACAAAATGCAGTACCTTCTATCTCTTTCTACATTTGATTTTTCCAACTCAAATAAGCAGAGCATGTTACAAAAATGAAGATATTTCGCCAAAATGTGTAAAATGCCTGCTAACAGAATGCTGATAAACCGATGTATTGTCTAAATTTACCACCATCTTGACTGAGAAGAATGATCTTTTATCCTTTATTAAGTATTGTATTCTATTGTATATGTCAACGTGCATATTGCATGAAATTTTGCATATTAGTCCATTTCCAATAGTTCGATAACACATCAGTCCTGAGCTGTGCACTTTTCCGTTAGCTGAGTGTAATATAAATCACATTAATTTTTAAAATTAATCTGTTCTTTGTCGATTAGGTGCATGCACTATGCCAGAATGGCAGGTTTCTCTGAATTGCAGCCTCATTATATATATATATATATATATATATATATATATATATATATATATATATATATATATATATATATATATATATATATATATATATATATATATATATAATGAGAGAGGGAGAGAGAGAGAGAGAGAGAAATAGTATCTATTTATAGTTTAAAAATATAAGTATCTGACTTCCGCGTTAACGCGTATACAATGGAAGAAGATAACTGTCATTTCCTCATAACCGTACTCAAATACACAACATGAGATGGCAAGACGTACTTTAAACTAAAGATAATAAGAACGCTTAACACTTCATTGGAAGAACAACTACGAAAAGCAAGAACCTCGTAAAGAACCCCTTTGTCTCCTTCAGTAACAAGTAATTTAAGCATTCACAAAGCTAAAGGAAATGAAACCAGAATGGATCAGGACAAGGACCACAGCATATAGGAAAGAAACGAGACAGAGAGCCTAATAGCTATTTTCACACTTTCTGATTTTAAGATACCGTTTTCTCTTTCGGTTGCAGCCGTTAATGACGCTGCATTTGAAGCCAAGTATGACAACCATCAGCACTGAATAAACAGCATGATATATTAGCAGCCGCTATCATTCTCTCTGCAGCGTCACTATTTTGGGATCGTTACCACTTGAAGCATTTCGCCAGAGAGCTCGTTTGCCTTCCATTTACGAAGTTACCCATGGCAATTATGAAAAGCAGATTGGGATAGTGAGAACTTTTCAAGCAACCGAGAAGTAACAAATATAGAGTATTGCTGCGAAACATCGGCCGCTCGTATGTTTCATTTTCTGCGAATTTAAAATTTTAAAAATGCATTTAAAGTGTTCAAAAGAAGTTTTGTTTTATTTTCTATCGAAAACCACCTAGGCCCTATAAGAATTATGAGTTATACATTACCACAAAACAACTAACCTCAACCAAGCAAAAGATTTTAAAAGTGATCCTCAAGACGTCCTTAAGAAAACAACTCGCAATCTCCCTATTTTGAGAATCTCTAGTGCAGCTTCAGCGGAATCAAAACATTTAGTAGTCTATCCTTAAATTAAGCATTTTTATTTTAATTTTTTTTTTTTATCTTTCTTTCGCTCCATGCCACAGAACTGCAACCAACTCCTTTCAATCTCATAAATGTTTCTTTAAAAAAATGTTGCACAAGTAATAAGTATAACTTAAAACGTTATTTAAATATAAATAAAATTCCCATTAAAATTTCGAGTAAATTTATTTCCCTTCTTTGCATTCATAAATAACATAATGTTAATCTGATCTGAATATGTGATGATTTTAAACCAATCATACTGACTTGCTTGAGCCTTCACATATTCCTCTTGATTGTTCTTGTTATTTCTTTTAGACATTTTTAAAGATATGATACATTTCAATCAAGATGACTCTTCTAAAGAAATTGAACGAAATTTTTATGGTTTTTTTGTTTGTTTGTTTTTAAAGCATATTTAGAATTGGATCTAGATTTTGAAACACACACACACACACACAGATTTGGGTGCAAATTTCCGAGGTTATACATAGTTATTATTCCTACCTATACACAGGTATTTTAATGTGAATCCTGATCATGAAAGGATATCCTATAGTACATTAGAAATCCTGAAACTCTGCTCTAGAAACTAAACACAAAACCTTTTTATTTTTTATTTTTTGAACTGCTTCAAGCCTTCAGTAAACAGGTTGGTAATCTCACATCTGGCGATGAAATTCATCTGTCTCCATCTAAAGACATTCACAAAACATTCTGACCGTGATGGGAGTCAAATACTCTGCTCGTGAAAGAGCTGATATGTTAGTCTCTATACAAGAAAGGCGCCTGCAAAAACGCATTAGAAACAGATTATGGTGGAAGACAACAAATTTACGTTATTAATATGATAGGTAGCAAATATCTAGAAAAAGCCAAACCATACTGAGTAGGCTGAGATTTTAAATAACTAAGGTTCTGCAGGAATCAACTCAGCACACCATCTGATAGCCACTCTAATTAACTTTTACTTTTACTCATGTTAGCCAGCGATCAACGGAAGTATAATGAAAATAATCTTTAAAACCCCAGTATATAGCAATGATATTTACAGTAAGTAAAAAATAAATAAAATAAAGAGTGGGTTGCATATTGCTAAACAGACCAAAGGAAAATGTTCAAAATAGCCATAGACCTTACTTCAAATAAACCAAAACAACTCTTTCTCCGTATTATCCTTTAACCACGTTACCGGCCAAGACGTGTATATACGTCCAGTTTATCATGGATGCGAAGTACTTATTAAAATTGTAATACTATTGATATTATATTGAAATATATGATGGATACGAAGCGTATCCATTTAAGCAAGATCTTTAAAGATGAATATATTAGCCTCACAACAAAAATCAGAATTGTGAAAGCAATGGTATTCCCTGTGGTGCATTATGGATGTGAAAGTTGGACCCTGAGAAAGAGTGAAAGAAGGAAGATAGATGCATTTGAATTATGGGTTTGGAGACGCTTACTAAGAATACCATGGAATGCAAAGCAAACCAATAAATCAGTGATAGACAGAATAAAGCCAGATTGCTCCCTTGAAGCTATGATCATCAAGCAAAAATTGTCATACTTCGGACATATTATGCAAACAAATGACAGTCTGGAGAAGATGATGATGCTTGCTAAAGTTGATGGAAGCAGGAGAAGAGGAAGACCAAGAATTAGATGGGTGGATGGAGTTAAAGAAGCAACTGGAGTGCGCTTGGAGGTTCTGAAAGACATTGTCAAGGACAGATCGGAATGGAGAGTGTATGTTCGTGGAGTCGCCGGGAGTCGGAAACGACTCGATGGATCATAACAACAACAACAACAACAACGAAGCGTATGAGGCTGCGTATTTGATCCATAATGGCCGGTAATACCATCTTGGATTATTCTGACTTCTTTTTTATTTATTTTTCAGCTGCCAATAATTGTATAAACTTTGTTCGAGAATTCAACCTTTCTAGCCAGCCTGGTTGCAAATGTATGTATGGCATTTTTTCTGTGGAACCAACAGGTTCCACGGGTACGCAGTGTGAACTACGAACGTGGATGTTTGTGAAAACCTGTAAAAATAAAAATAAAAAATAAAAATAAAAAACTTAAGTCCTTTTATGTATAGTAATGAATTGCAGATCTCAACTTCAACAAAAAATACCGAAATAACACGATGACACGTTAAAACATTTTAATCAACAAAAGCGTGTTTCAGTTTTAGAATGGCATTACTGATTATCTCAGAACTGGGAGAAAGCGAAATATTATAAACGAAATTTCTTTTCGTGAAAAAACAATTATTTTCTTCAAGTTGCACTTCGATTAAAGTAATGCCCCACATAAATCAGATGAAAACAGTATTACAAGAATTCTCTTAGTAACGAACTATCATGTGAATGTTGTAGAGAAAAATTATCAATCAAAAAAAAATTTCTTAGCAGGT
This sequence comes from Typopeltis vanoorti, assembly GCF_054136105.1. NCBI lineage: Eukaryota > Metazoa > Arthropoda > Arachnida > Uropygi > Thelyphonidae > Typopeltis > Typopeltis vanoorti. The sequence goes on from NC_143550.1 coordinate 10,186,227, forward strand.
TCCAGAAAAGAAAAAAATGAGAGTTTTTGAGAAAATTTGAGAAAAAATTTGAGAAAATGTTGATATTTTCTGATCTTGAAACAAATACGTGAATAAAAAATATTTCATCATATTTTATAAAACCAAGCAGAGAGAGAGAAAGAGAGAGAAACCCTGGCGAAATAAGAGAATTAGTAGGGAGGGTCATACAACAAGCAAGTCGTTAATCATGTGTCGGACTAGAAAGGCAGCGCAAAAGGCTGGCGATGTTATTATTTCACTGCACCGGCATAATTTACATACGTGATGTTGACCACTATTTGTTGCTAACTGCTTTATTCTTCTTATCATTAATCATCCCTAAGTGTGCATGTCTGCTTGTCCCAGGACGCATCCAATCTGACGAACTCCGCGCACACCTACAAATGATTTCTATCCTCTTCGCAGTAACTAGGTCAAAATAATGACGGACGATGTGAAGTGAACCGTCTCATTTTCTAGAAGCAAACGTCAAATTAACAGTATATTTTATTGTTGTTATAACAGATCTGCCAAGAGGGGGGGGGGGGGGGGGAGCACTGACAAACAATCAAGATAAGTGCCTCCAAAGAACACTACTGGTATCACCTGCGGGATTTGCAGGCAATTTGGCTTTATTTAACTCCAGATATGAATTTTATGACATTTCAAAATGAATGGTTAACTACGTAAATTTTCCGTATGAAGTATTACTTGAAACGGCTTCATGTCTACAGTACTGCAGTGAAAAACTGGAATTTCTAATTTATAACGAAAGGAAAGAAAATAGTTTAAGTGCATTCTGTTGTAATATGCTTTAAATTAAATGCAAATCAAACGAGTACCTTGAAATAAACTGATTCTCGATTTAAACACTACTGCAATCAATATTTCCCACTCAGTACTCGTGTAAATGTCTTATGCAAATTTTGTGAACATAAGAAACCCATAGATGATCTGATACCCAAATTTCTTGAAGATCGCATATATACAAGAAGAAGAAAACGAGAAATAAAAAGTAGGAAGTACACACACACACACACACACACAGTGCGAAGACGTTGAATTTAGTTTAAAAGACAATAAACAACAATAAAAATGTTTAAGTATAAAATCCAACATTTCTTTGTATTTCTTTTTAAAGCCTACATGTACTTTATAAATTTAAAACAATTTTCTACTTAGAATACTCACTCACATGCAAGAATTCGACAAATAATGCAAAATTTTACTCGCCCATCTCCCTCCCTCCCTCCATTCTTTAAAATCTATCTCTCATAAGTCAGCAGAAGTTCCAGAAAGTGACCAGTGGTACAGCATCTGTGTTTCTAAAGTTAAAACGACTGTTTAAAGAATTTCATTAAATAAAAATATTCCATTTTTTCGCGTCTGCAGCTTCTCGTTAGCTGACAAAATCTACTCGCTATGGGCGAGTGGGAGAGGGTATTTCTCGAGCTGCTGCATGATGCACTTACTCATATTTAAATTGAACATAGCTTGTCTTGCATACTTAAATAATTAAGTAAGAAGTGTTATTTATTGTGGTTTATTGCATTTCTTAACCAACAAACATATATCCTGGAGAAGTAAATCCTATTTTTCTGAAGTAGTGGAGTAGGAATACTTTGGCAATTGTCCAGTTGCCGATGGCGACGATGTAAGAAGGCCCCAGTGGCAGGATATTTTATCAGTTATCGAAATTATCACAATATAAAAGGGGCTTAACTTAGCAAAGCTGTTTACACCGCTGATCTGAAGACAATGCTAATTTTCCTATCTAACAATCCCCTGTATTCTGTGAATTAGTTTTATTTTTGTTTTGCTTTTCTTTTTCGGAAACAAAGGGATAAAGGTTTCATTACTTTCACAATGCACCTAATCTTTTCTTTTTTTTAACCATAATTCATCTTATTAAGGTAAAACATTCCATGCATCATACTGAAATATTGTAGAAGCTTATATATATATATATATATATATATATATATATATATTTTTTTTTTTTAAAAGGAAACGGATAACCTGAGCTTACATCTTAGTTAGGAGAGATCATCAGAAATAAGAAAAACAGGTCAGTGGCCTCTCAAGTAGAGAATATGTCAGCAGTGACGTCACAATTAATCCTCCACATGTTGGTTGTAATTAGGCTTGGCCGTGTTCCGTGTGACAGCTGTTGACGAGATCCATGCGACAGGGTGGTTTTTATAGAGATGTAATTACGTCGCAAATAATAAAAGATAATATAACAACGATTTCTTTGTCATTTCGGGTCCGATCCGCTCGTTAGACAAACTCATGACATGAATGATTTATTGCCTCATATGAGCAAGTTTCCCCTTATGAAGCATTCTGACACAAACCAGGCTCTACCAGATACTAACTATTTACTTTGATGCTAGGATTCGGAACATTCCACTTGAAACTACTTTTCTTACCGTCCAAAGATCTGCTTTCAGGACTGAAACAACAGTAAACTCAGAGAAGGTCAACTGTTATGGTAGAGTTTACGATAGCGATCAGCGGTGAACGCTCAAAGAGTTCCCCACCAACTTTAAAGCTCTTTTCAGTTCATAAATATAAGTAAGCAGAAATATAAGAAGAGAATTAGTCAGCATTCCGATAGTCGCCACTTGGAGCAGTTTATAGTACATTCTTTCAAGAATATAATTAATACACGCATAAAGCACGGTATATTAAGATTATTTCTGGAAGTACTTAAAAGGAGCCAGCGACTCTCAGTGTTGCTTCTCTCCCAAATATGGGCGACACGAACTTAAAAAAAGAGGTTCATAGTTATACAAATTTAAAGGAGTAAATATGAAGTTTTGAAAATTGATCACAATTGAAAATGCAATGCGCTGTCATTAAAGCTTATCACTGAGTTTTCCAATACGGCTCTGAATGCAGGCGGCAGCAGAGAGAGAGAGATGTTCATTTTCGGACTTATGGATAATTAAATAATTTTCTAATTAAAAAATATTAAACGAATAGTTTCGCTGCTTCGTATTATTATTATTATTCATAGCACATTGACTTCTTTAGACATTTTCATATATATATATATATATTTCGTCTCCCGTTTAACGATTCTACTTTCTTTTTTGTTATTAGCAGTTTAAATAACTCTACTTTTGATCATAAGGGCAGCAATTCCTAAATATTAATGTTTTTCTTTTTTTTTTCTCGCATACTGAGCGTAGGTGTAGACGCCAGCTCATTTGATAAGAATGTGATAAATAGCTTCTAATTAATAACAAATAACAAATAATAACTAATAATAAAACAGATTCAGGGAAACTGACTTCTGATGGAAGGATGAAATCGTGAGAATTTGAGTGTAAGAACGACGATGTTATTTAACGGTGTTAAAGAAGGGATGATTATGAAGATAGAACGATTGATTCTGTGTTCATCCGGCTCAGACCTATCAGGCAAGTGTAAAGATGTCTGCATAAGTAAGGAACTAGATAAGAGCTCTGTTGTAGAACTGAGTCACGCAGATCACAGACAATTGTATGCAAAAGAGCATGCAGGTAATTTATTATGTCTGTACACGAATGTTAGGGTATCTGAAACAAAGGAGTAGAATTTGTTGCTTGGTTAATTTATTCGGAGCTGGTATCGAGTGTAAAGATTACAGTATTTTTACGAATGATAGATAGAAGAGGAGGGGGACATGGTGCTAATATCTTGAATATCAAGATATCAAATGTCTTTAATCCAGTTAGAGTTGAAAACTATGACTGCAATACTAGTAACATTTTTCATGTGGCAGTGAGTTTGAAGCCATCTGGTGTGAGGTGGAATCTAAAAACATTAAATGCATAGTGAGTGTTGCTACTGACCTGGTGGATCAGTTGCTAACGTTGAAGAATTGCATCACCAAATAAATTCGATGGGTGCCAAAAGAGTAATCATAATGGGGACTTTAATTATTCAAATATTGATTGGGTAGCCAAATATTGATTGAAATCGCATGAGAATTGTGAAAATTAATTTATTTAGCTTTTGCGAGACAACTTCCTCAAGCAGCATGCGATAGAAGGAACTTGTGGTCAAAGAGTGTTAGATCTGATTATAGTGTCAGAGGAGTTTTCGGTTAAAGACATAACTATTTTGCTTCCGGTTGGTGATAGTGATCATGCGGTACTCACATGGGAAGTGAGTAAAATTTATGGATGTTTCCTTCAGAAAAGCTTCCATTCTGAACTACAAAGCAGGAAATTATTCTGTACCATGGTATCAGTTATTGGATGGGAAGAATATCGAAAGGGCAAGGAAAGCATTTAAACAATACTTAAATTATGCGATATCAGAATGCGTCCCTAGAGTTCGAAGAGTATATAGGGTAGGAGTCAAATAGATGTGTAATCTTATTAAGTATTGTTTAAATGCTTTCCATATTTCTTACGAATCTCTTTCTCAAGAGATTCGTAAGAAACGGATCATGGAAGGAATACCATGTGCATAAGAGTGATGTCACTTATGATGATTATAAGCAGCAGGCTCGAAGAGTCACAAGTGTTGTACGGAAAGTTAAGTCCGAGTATGAACAAAAACTGGCTCTGCAAGTTAAAGACAACTCAAACGAATTCTATTGTTATGATGCAAGTAAAAGAAAGAATGAAAAAGAATAACTCTACTGAATGCAGATGGTATACGAGTGACTAATGCAGAAGTGATTGTTCAACTAATGACAGCCATTTTGCTAAAAGCTATGAAACTGGTATATGCAACATTGAACGCACCGCTACCTCTTAAACGTATTTGGAAACTCATGTGAATGTGGAGGAACTACTAGAGATGCTGTTGCACAAACTAAATAAAATTCTGCAATAGGAACTGATGTGATATCACCATGATACTAAAGGAGTGTTCAGCTCACCTGGCTATTCGCTTGAACAAAATATATAATTTGAGTCTTTATTATTTCACAGGATTTTATTAGTATTAATAAGTCTTTATTAATATTTTACAGGAGTGGAAAGAATGTATGGTAATCCTATTGCACTAGGATGGTGCAAAAACCGTCGTATCTAACTATCGGTTAATCAATATCTCAGGAGTAGTGTGAAAGATTTGAAAAAGTTGGTCAGGGCTCGCTTACAGAAATGGGCAGATAGTGAATTTCTACTTTGAAACGAACAGCAAGGGTTTACTAAAGGAAGGTCATGTTTTAGCAACTTACTCACGTTGTATAATAATGTTACCACTGAGCTAGACAAGGGGAAGGAATACACTATGATACTTTTGAATTTTGCTAAGGCTTTTGACAGAATGCAGCAAAAAGGTTGTTGCAGAAATTGGAGAATGTGGGAGTGAATTATAAACCATTGGCGTGGATAAGAGGATGACTGACTGACAGATATCAAAAAGTCGTATATGGCGTGGGTGAATCTGCAAGATTCAAAGTAACCAGTGGTGTGCCGGAAGGCACGCAGCGCCGTAACGAGGACGTAGCGAAAGAGGCGCCCGCAACGGGCACAACTAGATTTGGGGCGCAAAATGTAAAAAATGTAAAAAATAAAAATTATTAAATAGATATGAAAGTCCGCTAATTTATATTGTATTTTTAAATTTCGGCAATACGCCGCTTTAGACACACAAAAATACAACTTCTGTATTCTGCAACACACTGCAACTCATTTTGATGGGATTAATAGTAAGTATTTAAAATATTGCATTTAGTAAAATTTAACTTGTTACATTTAAATTTTCAAATTTTTTTTGTCATTTTTGGGTTAGGGGTGTGCAAGTTAGACACTTGCCACAGGCGCTTCATACCCTCGTTACTGTACTGCCTGAAGGATCAGTCCTTGGTCCATTGTTATTCAATCCGTACATTTATGACATTGGGAAGGATTTGACATATAACATACAGCTCTTTTCTGATGATGTAAAGATAGATAGGGTAATCAGAAGTACTGCTGATATGCAGTACTTGCAGAATGATTTGAATAGGCTGGAATTACGTTCAAGGGTCATATAGTAAAAATTGCAAAATACAACTCAGAGAATAATGTCAATGCAGAAACGAATCTTGACATGTAAAGATAAAGAACTAATTTTGCCTATTTACAAGGTCTTGATAAGATCTCGCTGATTGCACAGTGGAGAAAGAGAGAGAGAGAGAGAGAGAGAGAGAGAGAGAGAGAGAGAGAGCGTCAAAAAATTAAATCAGGATTGTGGAATACTGATCATGAGAAAAGATTGAAAATGTGTAGGCTGCAGACACTTGCAAAGAGGAGAAAGATGAATGATATGATTGAGACTTCTGAAAAAAAAAACTTCTGAAAAGGTTATACATTACTTCAGTAGATAGAATTCTTCATTGTATGGAAGGTGGGGAAAGGACGTGAGGGCATCCATGGAAGTTGATTTTGTTGGATGTTTTGAGTGCAAGCAGTATGAATGAATTCAAGAACAGGTATGATTGCTGATGCGTTTAGTATGTGGCCTCCCGCGGTGAGTCTCTGACTCCCTAAAGGTCTCTCTTAATAATAATAATAAGAAGAGAAACAAGGAAGATAATTTTTGTTAAAATTATCTTCACGGTGTCAAAGATAACTAATTCTAAACAGGAGTTTAGAAATAGTTCTTTATTGGCGATCTCTTCTTCATTGCTGATGGACACAAGTACGAATTCCCATATTATACAAATAACACAAAGAATACAACCGGAAGAAATATCCAAATCGGTGTCTGTGGGTGGGAAAGTGGGTAGATATTTCGTTCTTAGATCACAGCTGGTACTTTTCGTAGTCAAACAGGAAAGCTGAGCAAGTTAGAAGTTAGCGCATACCTCAGTAACGGTATTATCGTACGAAATTGTTTTCCAGTTGGACCAGCAAAGGCTGTGAGCAATTAATAATCCGTAGAGCCAAAGTTTCGATCCTCACCTCTCCCTAAACCCACTTTGGATGTTTATTTGAATTCGAAGGGATAATCTTCTTCCTTGGGAGTTTACCCAGTTTTTTTTTTTTTCATTTATTATTTCTGAGATAAATTACATCCTTTCTTATTCTCTTGCAACAATAAATATCTCTATTTTTGTGGTAAATTTCAATAAAAGGAAGGTGATTTCAAGCAACTGACAAAATTCTCTTCCAAAAAGGTATTCAGACTCCCCGATTTTTATAATACTATGTGTAGCAAACCACGTTTCCGGCCAGTGTCCTGCTGATTGGTTGTTCATAACTGGAAACTCGGGGTAATGTAAAGATTACCTTTGCACAGCGAGTTTTTTTTTTTTTTTTTTTTGATAATCTGTCGTGTTAATTGTCGTGTCGTGCTAAACCAAGCGCTGGAGCCACCTCAGCTGCAGATTGATTAAATGCAAATTTTTTCGATACTCACTCTGCAAATCAGTCAGATATGTTTGGACAAGAGAATCTTATTTAGCAGAGTTATCATGGTATATTGTGCAGGTGTTATTGTAGGAGTTCTTTTTTGGAAAACTATTTCTTATTGTGCTCGGAATAATAAACATCCAATATTATATTGGCATTCTCACATCTCTTTTTGCTCAAGTAGTGGCGGGTTTTATGGAATCTATCCGACTGGTGCATCGACATTATAAAGTATCTGCAAAGACAAGTAGATCTCAGAAAGTGGTAAATAGAAAGTGCTGATCTAGCCCTCAGGATGATAGAGCGTGAACTGAGAGTAAGATAAGCAGATCGTTACCTTCATTACAGGTAACGACCGTTTTATTAAAGGAATAAATCAGACTGTTTTAGCCTGATATCTACACAAGAGAGTGGGACCTGTGATGGTTGTTCAGAAGTAAAATAAACGGTTACTGATGTTTGAAAAATAAAAGACTTTTAAAACAAAAACAAACAAACAGAAAACACTTTGGTGCTTCTTTGCAAGAGAAAATCAAAAGTGAACATTATTTTTCTGTTGCATAAAATATTTCACATGCATCTCCATTCATTTTGGCAATTTTTGATTAAGGCTAGTGATGAAAGCAGAAATAACACTGTTAGTGAGTTCAGCGAATACAAAACAAGTGTGTGTGTGTGTGTGTGTGTGTGTGTGTGTGTGTGTGTGTGTGTGTGTGTGTGTGTGTGTGTGTGTGTGTGTGTGTGTGTGTGTGTGTGTGTGTGTGTGTGTGTGTGTGTGTGTGTGTGTGTGTGTGTGTGTGTGTGTGTGTGTGTGTGTGTGTGTGTGTGTGTGTGTGGTAGGTGGTGGAGTGGTCTTTTTAGAGATATAATGAACAGCAGGATGTATAATCTAACATTTGTCAAACCACATTAAGTTTGGTTAAATAAGACCTTGTAGTGACACATTTTGGTTCAGCGACTGGACATAATATAAAATCATATATCACAAATGATCACAAATAAATCGAGTCTGTACAAAAAGAAACCGTTTAGTTCTTGGTATCTTTCTTGTAAAGTTTATTCCTATAAATTGGCAATGGTGATATGCTAGGTCACCTGATAAGCGCTTTATTTTTGGTGCTTTATTTAAATGTTTCTTTCCCCTCCTGCTTTTATGATAATTGGGACACTATCTTTCTGAAATTTTTGAAAATAATAATATTGGACCAGTATATATCTTACAATTATAGCCAACAGCCCATCCATAGTTAAAGTCTCCAATAATAATATTATTATCACTTGAGTCCCACTAAGAATGGTTGGAGAGAGGAAAGGGGACACAGCAAGATGAAAGTGGGATTTATACATTTTCTATGGGATAATTACTGGAAACAAAATGTTACAGGGGGAATGTCAAGGGGGTTGAGGGTGTTTAATCTGATAATAGCATCAGAACATGTGTTGATAACCAAGGTAGACACTCTGCCTCCAATTGGGAAGAGTGACCATGCGGTCTTGTCCTGAGAAGTTGTCAATCGCGTGGAGTTCTCTATCAAGAAAGGGTTTATGTTCACTTATAAGGCTAGTAATTATGAGAGATTAGGAGTCATCTAGGAACAGTGCAATGGCTTGAGTAGCTACAAGGGTAAGTGGTCAGAAATTGCATGAAGTATCAGACTTCATGCCCAATGCAGGAGGATAAACCACGTTGGAACTAAATATATGAGTAGGGATATAAAGCAAGAGTAGCAAAAAAAAAAATGTGGAGGAAATATAAAGAAAAAAGTGATCAGCATATTCATGAGCAGCACAAAATACAAGTAAGAAGGGTGACTAGTATTGGTAAGGAAAGCCAAATCCAACTATGAGAGAGAATAAGTCAAACAGGCCAAACTAAACCATAAGAGTGTTTTTCGTTATGTAGCAAGTAAGATGGAAAACGGCTATGGTAGAATTACTTTAACCGTTGCTCATGTAGGAAGGTGACTGGACCAAAAGAAACAGTTGAGTTGCTGAGCGATCATTTTGTAAAGGTGTATCATCCAGGGTGGTGATTTTGCAGTTGCTGATGTTACAGAGATGCATTGAAGTAGGTGAACAGGAGGTGATCAGCTTGTTAAAAAATATGAATACTGCGATGGGACTGGATGGCATATCATCCCGCGTACTACTTGAATGTGCAAGAGAATTGGCATTGCCTCTGACAAAGTTGTTCAATCTACGTCTCATCTCTGGCAGGGTTCCAAGGGACTGGAAAGAGGATAAAATACTACCATTGCATAAAAGTGGCTCCAATACAGAGGTAGCAAACCACAGACCAATTAATAATCGAGAGTGGTTGTCAAAGTATTGGAAAAGTTGGTGAAGGGTAAAATACAACAGTGGGTGGATAGGGATGCGATACTCTATAGTGGACAGTATGGCTTTTGTAAAGGGTAGGTCCTGTATTAATAATTTATTAATATATTATAATAAAGTAGCAGCAAAACTGGATAAATGTAATGACTACACCATGATATTGCTCTATTTTGCCAAGGCATTTGACAGAATAACGCATGAAAACTATTATAGAATTGTAGAGGATGGAATAGATATGAGGCTAGTAGTGGATAGGGGGGATGGCTTAAGAACAGACACCAGAGAGTAGTATATTGGAGCAGAGTCTAGGAGAATGATAGTAACTGATGGAGAACCTCAGGGTTCGGTACTAGGATCACTACTCTTTAATTTATATATCAATGATATGGGGGAAAGATTTAACAGGAGATATTCAGTTGTTTGCTGATGACTCAAAACTGGGAAGAACAGTAGTTGATAAAGGCGATGTAGATATCCTACAGAATGATTTAAATAAATTGGCATTGTGGGCAAAGGATAAAGACTGTCAATTAATGTTGCAAAATGTAATGTTATGCACTTCGGGTTGGAAGGGTTGTACATGGTGTATCATATTGAAAGTATTAGTTTGCAGGATATTAAGGCTAGGGACATGGGAATAATGGTGGGCAAAGATTTAAAGTTCAGAGGACATATTGCAAAAGTTGGTAAAATAGCTCTTGTCCTATTGTGTCCAATGCTCATGCAGGAAGGTGACTGAACCAAAAGAAACTGTTGGGTTGCTGAGTGATAATTTTCAAAGGTGTATCATCCAGGTAGTAATTAATTACTTGAATGTTGAAACACAATAACATTTAAATATAGGGAAGTTATTGTCCCTCTTCATAAGGCTATGATTCAGCCACATCTTGACTACTGCGTGCAGATTTGGTCACCTGGGTTTCTTGGAGAGCAGGAAGTGATCAAAAAGATTCAGAGACGAGTGACCAAGATGGTGACATGTCTAGGGAATACTCCCTACGAGGACAGGTTGATGGTTTGTGGGTTACAACGTTTAATTGATAGAACGGAAAAGATGGGACATGATAGAAACACTTTTACGATATTAAAGGAGTTATATAAAAATTGATGCAAGTAAAAATTTTCAATATATGAGAAATAGTCAGAGAACTTATGGGATATCCGTGGAAATTGTGTGAAAGTGCGGTTAGTAGGGGTGTGCGAACCAGATTTTTTGCGTGGAGAGTGGTGAGTGAATGTAATGATTTGCCAGAATTGGTTGAGTTCCCTGACGGTGAACGGATTCAAGGAGAGGTAGATAGAATTTGTGCGTATGATGATTGATTTGGGTTTCCCGCAATGAGTCTCCGGACTATATGGAGATACTGTAATTAATAATAAAAAATAAAAACAAATATAATAATAATAATTGTTAACTTTAATAATTTACTCTGTAACAAAAGAAACCGCGCGTACACGAAAAGAAGATAAACAAAGCATAACACGATGACACAAGTTTCCGTGCTGAATGCTGCTTACATTTTACTACAACGAATAATTAATATATATGAATTATTAACAATAATAATAATAGTAATTTACAGTTATGTTGAATAAATTGTATTTCGTAGTAATTTTAATGCACACCACCACCACCAATAATAACATTTTTTATGCATTTTATGCGTTCTGTTTCTGTGACATGAATATGTACATATTGTGCATACACTACATTAGTTGTATGCGCTTAAAAATGCGCTTAAGCGTTGTTTATTAGTTTTTATGCGTTAACAATATTGTACTTCCAAAAGAATAGATTTTTTCATTATCTCGAAACAGGCTGATACACCTCAACTTCGGTTGAGGTGTATCAGCCTGAATTCTGGAAGCTTATCGGAGGATGACGTTATGTTTTGCTATTGAATTTGACATCTGGCATACGGAAATTTATACCCTGATTAGTTTCTGTTTATTTGTTGTTATTGGTTTGTTGCTACGTTGGAAGTAGACTGGTGATTGATAGATTGATATTTTTTTGCAGAACTGCAGTTCCTACTGACACACGAATCCTCAAAATGCCATGATACGATAGCGAACTACGGAGCCTGAGCGTATAGTGCAACTGATTAACTTCTTTTATTAACTCAGGCATGTACGGTGCGTATTTCTCATTCGTGTTATGACCCGAATTAGGGGTCATAACAAAACCTGACGAGCGCGTCAGGTTTCTGTTTTCAAAAGTTAGTTTGTTTAACAAATCTGCTACATAGAAGCTCCAGGTAAATTTTCGTTTGTGATTGTTGTATTTATATATGGAATTGTTAGTTGGCTGAAGCTGTGGTAAACGATGATATTTTAGCTATTTTTAATAATAATAATAATAATAATAATAATAATAATAATAATAATAATAATAATAATAGACGAAATGAGTGCATCATATAAATCTGCGAACTTTTGAAACTATGACTCCCATTGAATTTGACATCTGGCATACGGAAATTTATATCCTGATTAGTTGCTGTTGGGCTATCCAAGATATTTATTATTATTTTTTATAAGATTAAATTATCATTATATGACAAATCAATTCTTATAATTTTTTGTTAATTAATTAATTGATCATTTTGCAAAAAAACATATTCAGGTTAAGAAAACATCGAAAACATAATTTATTTCAAGAACTTAATAATTTGTGTTAACGAATTATGTGTTAAAGAATTTCGTGTTATATTTGTGTTAAAGAATTTCGCTCCTTTTAAAATTCAGTTTAAAATAATTTCGTAAAAAATCCTCTCTCCATTTATATAACATTTTCTATGAGTGCACGCCCTCTAAATGAGAAATAAAAAAAAGCAAAAATGGAAATGTGTTTCCTTTTTTTTTTCTTTGCCAACAAAGGACAGTGGCATTGTCAGAATTTATTACACTCATTCGTGCAGACCACCACTGTGAATCCTTTCGCCATACCAGTTATCAAGCGCGCTTACAACAATAGCATTTTTTGATGCGCGAAGCTGACGCCGCGTTTTATTTCAAGAAACAGGTTTTGCGGTGTTCAAGAGATGCCGATAGAGAGATAATGAGCATTTCCTTCTTTCCACTTCTACAACGACCGCGATTTTCAACTGAGCAACTACATTACTAGCCCAAAATTCCTCGCGTTGTTTAAAAGAAACTTTTTAACCTCGAATTGCGTGTTTAAGATTGGTAAAACTATTGCAGAACAATTTGTCAGCAACATTACGTACCGAATCGGTAGCCACTCATGGTAGAGGTAAAGAAAGCAGATTGCATGGAATACATTGTGGAGTAATTAGAGCCAGAAAAGAACAAAACAAGAGGACGATAAATCATTAAAAACCAGAAAAGGAGAAGAAGAAGATTGAATCTTTACGGAATCATCAAAAAATATCAAGCGAAGCAATGTACAATTTCTAACAATAAAATTTTACATAATCCGTAATGTTCCTTCATAACTACTTTCCTTGTAGGTATTAGAGCAAGCGAAGTAAGCATCGGAAAAATCAAGACTTATATCACCAAAACTGCTCACTCTAACAACAATTGCACAATGAAATAAATTGTACTTCATTTCTGTTGTGAATAAAACAAACTATGCTTCAATATTCGTTTTTTTTTTTGACAACTTTCCATCAGTTCCAATATCAGATATCAAAATTAAGCTATAGATGCCGAAACAAATTATTTATTGAATAATATATAATAACTCGACTATGGCAGGATGCAAATTAATAAAATTAAACACCTTTCAGCTAATTTATTCACGTAACTTTACAAACTAGAGCCTCCGTAGGTCAGCTAGTGTAGACGAGCACTTTGGTTGGAAAGACACGGATTCGAATCCGGTCTATGACGTGAGGAACCTTTATATGGTGGTTTCAGTCATATGGTGAGTGAGCCGGTCTCATACGAGGGTGGAGGGTTCTTCACGAAACTCGGGTTTTTCGTGCTTCAAAACAGGTAAACCGGACGGAGAAACACACGCAACATACAAGCAGAGGGCACTTCGGGAATGAGGATTAACCAACCATTCGTCAGAATTGATTTCGAATACCTGCAAGGTGAAGTTTGGGTCTACGCACAACTGTAAATCAGGAAGAAGGGAACTTTTAAAACTGATCTTATCAGATTTAAACCGATGATGAATAGTAAGTGTGTGTGTGTGTGTGTGTGTGTGTGTGTGTGTGTGTGTGTGTGTGTGTGTGTGTGTGTGTGTGTGTGTGTTTAACGAAACCAGAAGGAACCAACAATGAGATGGAGGGATGATGTGTTTGGAGTGACGGATATTCAAAGAGCTTAAGTCTCATCCAACAGGACCACCTGGCGAGGACTGGTTTGGCATCACCAAGCAACTGAGTAATTATACGACATCTGATGATGTTCAGTGAACAGTTCGATGGATAAGTTTACTAATAATTTCAGAAGTTTCTTTGAAATTTTTTCTGGTGTTGCTGTTATGCAAATGATAAAAGCAACCTAAACTGTTTTATAACATTATGCTTCTCCGTCACTTTGACAAAGTTAAATTTCATTCATATTCTCTCTCTCTCTCTCTCTCTCTGCATATCAAAATGTTCACCATCAGAATATCTCCCTATTAAATTACATAAATTATTCCTTATTCAAATAAATTCTTCAGCGTTTCTATATATATATATATATATATATATATATATATATATATAAAACACTGAATGAATCGGATTTAGCAGTAATTTGACTTAAATTTAGTTTATTAGTATAACGGAAACAGTCATATCATGCAGTTTAAAGTTTTGAGGTATTCTATTTTTTACTGTTTTTTATTTATTTATTTATTCTCCTGCGAGATATCGATGGCTGCCTGAGCTTTGCTATAATATGCTATCAACGGATTTTTATTTACTTTCATTTTTCTATATTGAAACCATATCTAATTAATATATGTTCAAGTAGTCAAGCTGCTAGTTTCTTTTTCTCATCGCTTGGAATGCGTATGCATGCTCTCCACCTAAGGGTAGAGTTGATGCGTATTTCTCTACTAATTCATAGGAGTGTTGTGATGTAATATGCTAACATCTTCCTGTATTTATTTTGTGTATTGCATATATTTGTTTTCTTTGGATTGTAATAGGAATGCTTCATGAAATGGAAGAGTTCCATTCTTTTCTTCGTCAACATTTTACTTGATATCTGAGCATAATATACACAAATACAAATTAAACGCATAACATTTTCCCTTGCACTTCGGTCTTATAAGCACAATATCATCAACATATATGATCTACTCTTTCTAGTTTTCGTTGATATCCTTCCAAAGACAGTTTTATTCGAAGGTTCACACGCCAATAAGAACTATCATAGTTTCGGGATGGAGCTTCCGTTTTTTTCTTTAAAAAATAGCATTTTTAGATCAGCATTGCTTTATTATTCATTTCTTGCAGTTTAATTATGGTCGCATTCATTGGAGCATATCGTAACTTACCAATCAGGCTAATAGATCTTTATTAATTGATAGTTCAAAGGATATATTGACATGAATTAACATCTTAACATGTTATTGACATGTCCCTATTATTAGCATCCAACAGTGCACTCAGACGTGCAATAAATCCGAATATGAGTTTAGCAAAGACCTTAAGGACATCATTTTGCATTAAACAATGAATTACCTTCTAAATTCTGTAAACAGAAGAGAAATATAAGATATATTGCACATCACTTTTGTCTCTATATCCATACAATGAATTTTATCTTCTTTCGTATGATTTTATTTAATGTAATATAACACCGCTCTCTTTCTCTCTCTCTCTTTTGCTTTATGTAATATTTCTCAACGTGGCTTCCCTGCATAATTTATCTGTCTCCAAGTCTTATATAAGTTATAACAATAACTTTGCATCTTAGAAGATAAAGCTACATGCCATTTTTTGCCGTAAGTTCACCCACCCAAACTCAGAAATTGATAAAGCGTTACTTTTTATTTTAAATCGCACATTCTCTCATTTAAAAAAAAAAAAAAAAAAAAAGAATAATCATAAGCGCACATTGTCTGTTTATCGTGGTCATCAATATGAGGGCCAGTCCTTGTTACTATGAGACAACCGTTGTTGCGCTGATTTCCTTATTTATTCTAAATCTTTTATCTACAGATTTACTATACATTTTTCTCAAAATATGTTTCCAATAATCGAAGTAAACTGTCATGGGTGTACAACAGAGGGTAATTTCTTTACACCTTTCAGTAATGTTCAAGAGTTTCATCATCATCACCGTCATACCGGCCGCCACTGAATTCGATACCTAACATTTGAAGGATTAATTTATTTAATGTCATAAATAACGATAACAGTTAAAACAACACTAATCGCTTTTTTTTTTTTTTTTTTTAGCAAAACAGAATCGTTATCTTGAATTTTCTTGATTTTCTTAATCTTCGTTATGATTTGCAATCACAAAGCTTCGTTAAATTAACGAGATCTTAGTTTAAACAATTATTATTATTAATTAATCTTATATTATAAATATTATAAATTATTAATTAATTAATATTAATTATCAAATTATTAATTAAAATTTTAGTTAAATTATTAAACGACTTTGAGTGAAAAAGCGCTTGTATTCATTCTGACTGAAGTCTACTGATTTAGTTTTTTGTTTCATTTTATTAACATTCAAATTTAAACTTTTAAAATTTAAAATTACCAAGCGCAGAAACTGTAATAAATTAATCGATCTCGAACTTCACGTTTAGTTCTGTAGATAAAGCGATTTCTTTTTTCTTTTTTTTTCATCACAATATCCAGAGAGTTCAAAATCTATGGTGTATCATTACCACATCAAAATTTAGCTAACATGGAAGCCAGCCATGATGCATTTTCAAGTTACGTCAAGCCTTTATATACTCGTATACGTCTGTTTTTAGTATTTTATGATATTGATAGACTGACTGAAACAGCTATTTCTTAAGTCACTACTCGCTCTTTACCCTTTATTAATTACTCCTTCCAATTACTTAGACCTACTTCCAGTATGATAATAGCAGCAATGAAATGTGTCTGACGTTGTCGTAGGGACTAAAGTGTGTCATATACATGAGAATAGGAGAAATGGTAGACTTCGTTTGTTTTTATAAATATTTTTAAAATACTTCTCTGTTATTTATTTCTACACCATTTCTACGCCATTCCATCCATCCTTCTGCAGTATATTTCTATTTCATCCTCTTCTATTCTTTGTATCTTAAAATCCTCTATGATATTTATTTTATTTTAAAATGCAGCTTCTCTACCCATTTTCTAACTATTTTTAGAAGTTTTATGAATGATTTTTCATACCCTGTAAATGAGATGCGCATTTTTGTTTATAAAAAAGCCAATTTTCTATAACTTAATTTATGATAAATATTTTAAGAAGAAAATATCGCCAGGGTATGATATTTTCTGTTGCAAAACCGTTTGGCTCTTTCATAAGGGGTTCCTCAAAAACAGAAAATAAAGAGAAAAATAGTACTGGGGGAACTGAAAAGTTCTAATAAACACCTAGAACAAAAATGATATTAAAGCAACCAATATAACCACAAGAAAGATCATATCTTAAAACCCTTTAGACCCGATGTTTTATCAAATAATTTGTTCCTTTTCTTTTAAGTTATACGTGGGCTGTTCAATAAGTAATAAGATTAATTTTACTGTGGCGAAACCACTCATCACAATATTAATTTCTGTGGAATAAAGAAATGTTGCTGTATGTATTAACACGTTCATTGCCAATCACGCGATATCGCGCGATGCGAGTTCTCACCAAACGGCCGATCACGCGTTATCGCGTTGACTTCGCTAACTAAATAAAAAAATAAAAAAAATTTGGCCACCACACGAAATTCCAATTTTCAGCTTGGCAATGACCGATATCGCGCGATCACGCGATGCGAGTTCTCACCAAACGGCCGATCATGCGTTATCGCGTGTACGTCGCTAACTAAATAAAAAAAAATAAAAAAAAATTGGCCACCACACGAAATTCCAATTTTCAGCTTGGCAATGAAAGTGTTAACAAAAAAGGTTGATAGATGGAGTATACGGGCTGATGTGCCAGAGTGTCACGTGACAAACGCAAGTGTTCATCGGCGCGCCTACGAGGTGCGACCAGTCTTCGAAATCGAAGCGTCCTTGGAACAGTGTTATGCGATTAAATTTTGTGTGCATTTGCAAAAATCGGCATCCGACACTTTTAACATGATACGCGAAGCGTCCCACGATGAAGCAATGTCGATGGCAAGTGTTTTTCGCTGGCATAAAACTTTTAAGGAAGGAAGGCAAAATGTGCAAGATCTTGAACGTGAGGGAAGACCTTCAACGTCCATCACAGAGACAATGATCAACACAGCAGCGATTATCATCAAGCACGTCAAAAGGAAGCGTCCATTGCTGAAGAATGGCTTCTTATTGCACCACGATAATGCAAGGCCACATATTGCTGGTAGTGTAGTGGACGTTTTGCAGACGAACAACACAGATATCCTACCACACCCTCCATACAGTCCTGATCTCGCACCGTGCGATTTCTGGCTGTTTCCTCAGCTCAAGAAACCACTAAGAGGCCGCCATTTCGAAAGCAACAAAGCATGTGTAAAAGCTGCGGAGGCGGTTTTGAAAGAACTCTCAAAAAAACGGACTCTCACATGTGTTTAAGAAGTGGACGCAACGTTGGGACAAATGCATCACGTCTCACAGTAGTTGCTTTGAAAAAGACCATGTAAATGATGACAAATAAAAGTAATCTGTTTCCTGTATAAATATAGTCTTATTACTTATTGAACAGCCTACGTATTAAGACGCCATATCAATTGCTTCATGGTGATTATCACCATGAAGCAATTATCAACATTATATATATATTCTGAACATTCATTTTTACTCGGTAGAAAATATTATAAATTATTTTAAATGACTGATACCAAGAGATAAATTATATATATATATAAAGTTGTTTTAAGGCACTTTTCTTATGAGAGCTTTATAATTGCTTCTTTTAGTGTTAGGCGAGCACGTTTTTTTTTTTTTTTTGGTAAAATAATTCTAGTATTACATTTGAGAAATTTAAAGAATTTCGAAATGAAATGAAAATGCATTCTATTTCAAATTCTGTTAATTCTGTTTCTTAGAAAAATTTCCAGATAATTTTATTTTGCTGTAGAAATATGCATGTACATTAAATTCGAGGCAATACTTTATTTAATTTAAATTTATTATTAAATACGATTATCTGATATTAATATTTTAACAAGTCGTTCAGTCCTAAATTCAGCTTCCTAAATTACTTACTTGAAATAACAGAAAATCTTCGATACATTCAGAGAATAGAAAAGCGTGCATTAAAAGGAAATATTACGTGTTGCATTTTCTTTATGAATGATCGTTAACTACCTTAAAGAAGATGCATAGATTTCTGATAGAGAGCACCGAATCGTATCAAATGACCTACGAGCCTAGATTCCGAGGGCCATAGATGTAAAGGTATTCGTTATAATTTATTATAATTAGACATGGTTTCATGCCTTTAGCGTAACAGAGGCTTCGAATAACCCTGGGCTACAAAATATTAACGATGGCTGCTAATAGGTAAACCCTGCCATTTAGCGAAAGACTAAATGGCAGGGTTTCATTTATCATCGTGAAAAGCAAAGATTATGTGCATGAATTAGTCCTTATAATTCGAACATTTGTTGCTAAATAAGTCTCTATTATTTCGATGGCAATCCGTAACGCCACCTCCGTCGACACATATATCCCCTTATTGGTCACATTTTTGCTGTAATTTCTTATAAAACATATATAATAATCATGTGCGTTTTCTCTCCACCCCCTTGCGTTCTACTTTCGCTGTTGGCTCGCATTGGTTAACTTTATATCCAATGAGGTGTATCCGTGTCACTGGGAGTCGTTGTACTCTAATGATCAATATATCCTGTATCATGCGTTCTTTGACAGAAAGCGGTGATTTTTTTTTTTTTCTCTCTTTCTTGATGCCGTGTGGGTAACATCTGCAATTTTGGACGATATTCTCCTAAGAATTTTACTAATATTTAGATGTTTTTCATCACTTAGAAAAGAAAACCCTGTGTATAATTTGTTAATTTCTCACTTTTCCTCACATCATAGAATACAGATAATATTAAAATATGCACTTCCTGTTTTTCTTGCAAATTCATTGTATCAAACTATTAATTACTAGTAATTGTACTAAATAATTCTCTAAGACATATCAGAAAAAAAAAAAAAAAACAGTTGAGGCCTATCTTTGAGTACCTATTCCCATACAATAAAAACATCTCAGTTGTACCACTGAATCATATCTTCGTCAGTAGACCTAGCAATTTGACAGAAAAATATCAAGAAAAGAATTATAACATCAAATAAAATATCAAGAATTATAACATAAAAAAAAGAGATACAATAAAATTAGAAATCTAACTGCTCGAATACGTTTCCACTAAGTCTACTGTAATCCAATCCTCTCCGCTTTTACCAACGCTCTCCTGGAATGTTAGTACGATGTATCCACGGAATATGCATCTTCACTGACTAGTGCATGTTTTCAGGGGGAGGGAGATTAAAAAAAAAAAAGAAGAAGAATATATTTATTCCTAAAGTGAAAAAAACATTCTTCTAGACTGCCTCAGTCTTATCTGAAAAACGACTAAATAGCTTCTCCCCTTACCACACACAGGATATGAACTCTTCCTCAGTTAAGAGAAGTGCGACCAAACCAATTAACCACGGAGTCTTTGAGACAACAAAAAAGAAAAAGAAAAAAAAAGTGTTTTTCATTTGGATAACACTTAATGACGTGGAAAATGTACAAGATCAAACAGTATAGTTTGATCTTGTAGTCCACTTACAGTTTATAAAACATCACCAACTGATAAATTTAAATACATATTTATGGTATGGAACATATAACATAAAGAGCATCCTGTTTAATTCTATTCTCTTCATTCATTCTATTTTCTTCATCTTGAAAAGGTCTCGGCCTAACAATGAAAAAAGGAATTTATAATTTCAAAATTATTTTTAATTATCAACATAATCTCCTTAACACTAATACATGTACTCCAGCGATGCTCCAGCGCCATTATCCCGTCCCTGTAGTGGTTCTCAGTAAATTCTGCAAAATACCCCTCTACAGCTGCAATCACCTCTTGATTCGAAGAAAAACGCTGACCAGCGAGGAAGAGTTTGTTAGTTTTTGGAAGAGATAGAAGTCAGATGGAGCCAAAACGTAGGAATAAGGTGAATGTTCCAACAATTCATAGTGCAGATCCTTTATTTTTCCCATTGCCAAAACACCTTTGTGGGCAGGTGCATTGACCTGATGAAATATAATTTTTTCTTCTGCAAACTGGGTCTTTTCTCATGAATTTTTCATCCAGTCTGGTTAAAAGATCAGAATAACATTCCACGGTTATTGTTTTACCCTTTCCAAGATAATTAATAAACAAAATGCCTTTAGCATCCCAAAGCACCAATGCAATGACCTCGTCTTCTTTGGCGCTGACCAACCGGATTCTGTCACTGTTTTGACTGCTGTTTAGATTCTGGTGTGTAATGGTGAATCCAAGTCTCATCCATAGTAATAAATCAACGCAAAAAATCAGATTTATTCTTGTTAAAACGTTACAAGCACTGTTCAGAGATTTTCATGCGAGTGTGTCTTTGATCTGCTGTGAGCAAGCGCGGTGCAAAGCTTTTTCATTTGCAATTCTTCATGGAAAATATATCCTATACATTCTTTTGAAATGTCTATTGTCTCAGCAATTTCACGGACTTTGAATCGCCGGTCATCTAATACCATATCGTGCACTTGATCAATGAATTTTGGTGTTGTTATACTTTTTGGACGTCCTTCACTTGAAGACGATCATCTTCAAGGCTGGTTTGGCCACGTGTAAACTCAGCATCCCATTTCTTAATTGTTGAAAACGAAGAAGAAGATTGCCCATAAACTTTTATGAATTTCGAATGAATTTCTTTTGGTGTTAAACCTTCTTCTACAAAGAAGAATTTTATAACCTCACGATCAGTGGCGGCTCGTGGCTTGAAATCGTGGGGGTGCTGCAACTTTCGAAATATACATACACCCTGTAAGTACAGTGTACCTGTCTGGATAAAATATCAAAATTATGACAAAAATTTAAAAAGAAATTAAATATGAAAAAATATTGTTTATTATTGATAAAATTATACAGTTTAGTATAATTCAAAATTACTTAAAAATTAAATCCATTATCCTCAATAATGTTCTAAAATAAAAACTATAAGAAATGTTATGTCTTTAATTGTAATGTCGAAATATTTAAAGAGACGGAGTAAAAACGATAAGCACTAGGAACACTCTACTACTGGAGCAAACTGCATATAAACAACATTGGAACTGCGCGACGGACAGTGTCGCATTACGCAAATAGCTGGCATCTCACTATGACGTGCATATGCTTGCCCCCGTAGCAATATGACACTGTGGTAAACACAGTGCTGCTAACGTCCTTTGCCCTCCTAAGTGCTATAAGATGGATTTTTTTTTTTTATACAAAATAAGAGAATTGTATAGGATTGTTGATGATAAAATTAAATATCACAAGCAAATATAAATAAATTACAAATATATATAAATTACATCCCCAATTTTTCTTGATATATAATATCAAGAAAAATTGGGGATGTAATTTACAATGAGTTGCCCTGGTGTTGTACCATCTTTAGACTTGAACTTTGTTTCACGCGCAAACTTAATTGTTTGCATACTTGGGATTAGGAGCTAAAATAACCAAGCATATAAAATTGCTTGGTTATCCTAATATACAATATACCCAAGTTAAAAATTTATTCCCATCAATATCTCCTCCAGAGATTTTTATTAAAACTTAATACACCTTGTTGCAACTTATATAGGTAAAGTTGATAAGGCTTTGTATTACTAAAACCTTGGTATATTTAGGGTCTAGCTACTCACTGAGGAGACCTCAAAAAAGGTCGAAACCGGTCTGGGTAGTGACCCCACCCATAATGCATTGCAGTATACATCTTCTAGTGAGATGTGCTTTACATTATGGGAAAATACTAAGAATAGTGATCAAAGCTTTAACCACCTTTACAATGAGTTGCCCTGGTGTTGTACCATCTTTAGACTTGAACTTTGTTTCAGGCGCAAACTTAATTGTTTGCATACTTGGGATTAGGAGCTAAAATAACCAAGCATATAAAATTGCTTGGTTATCCTAATATATATATATATATATATATATATTAGGATAATTTATCATTATATATATATATATAATCAAAGAGAAGTTGCAAAATTTATAGCAAATCAATGCAGTATGTGGCCAGAGGGTCAAAAATAAAAAGTAAAATAATAAAAAAAGCCTTTTTTTGAAGACTGTTCCAGAAAACACAAAGTGCATGTAATGAAAGATAATTAGAAGTTCACTCTCTTTTAACAGTTCAACTGTAAATGGATGCAGGGAAACTGATGGTCCTGAGAATAAACGAAAAATAATGGATATCAGAATTTCTATTACAACATCATTGTGCATATCTGTAGAAAAGATACACTGTGGAAACTGACCATCTGTAAAAACATTAGCTCAAGAAAATTTATAAGAAAGAGATCGTCAATTAGTCAAACTGCCGTCTTCTGGACAGCATCAAAAATTTTTTAGAGGTTTTGATGCATCAACTGCAAAATTCCAGAGCAGTTTTCCAAAGTTGAAGAGATTTTGGATTTGTTTTCATAATTTTTGAAAGTTAAAGATGTGTTTGTGTCAGGAAAGATTGGAGGTAAGTGGGAATTCCAGAAGAGTTATCTGGTCTTGACTTTTCAAATATAGAACAGTCAAGACAGAAAACATATAACACAGCTAAGGCGAAGCCTTTTTTGTAATAAAAAAAGGGACAAAATCGTGTTTTGGAAGCACTAAGTATAACTAAGCTGTTATCAGTGTATTGAAGTTGAGTGTATTAGCACACAGGACGCAGAAGATCTCAAAGACTGAGAAGTTTGGTCGCTGCAACATTTGTCGTAGAGTAGGAGGAATAGAGAGTACTATCATCAAAAAACCGATAGACATTATTAGGGTCACTGGAGGAGGTAGTTTATGTATATAAGGATCAGGTTTGTGAAAAACAAAATAGTGTCTTGATATTAGATCTGAGAGTAAAGTGGCAATCCGGTTACCAATGTCAAGTGCAACAGCACAGATTTCTCCAAAATATTTCATTGGAAGTGTCCAGCAGTAAGTGATTTAGTCAAGGAGATCTGCTGTAATTTGAGTGGAGGAATCTGTACTGGTAGTCACTGATTAGTTGTCATTTCTACACGTATATGATACACTCATTTTGTTCCGATTGCTGCACACCAACAAAAATAAAATAAAAAGGAAAACGGGTGAATATAGGAAGGTGAGGAAAATGAGATACATGCCAAAATGATTGTGGTTGAAATAAGCCTTTATTTATACTTCCAACGATTGCCATAATAGACGAAAACGTGATGATAAAAACTCAAAAGCAGTCTACTATCAGACCACACGAAGTGACGGACATGGATACTAGATTTCTGAAATTGAACATGGGTGTGCGATCCACCTGTCAGACATCACTTATTACCCACAACTGGCATTTAAGGGAATCCAAAGTAGTAGAAATGTGTGGAAAATTTGTCGAATTTGTGTGCAGAAATACATCACCGAATATCACTTCAGACAATGTTCTAATTCGATCTATTCTGTGTTGAACTGTGATTGCACAGAAATTAACTTCTAAGAGAGAACTTTACTAAATGCCCTGTTTCATCCAATATGGCTGAGGTAGTTTTATCGATTGGGATGCATCTTCTAATTTTGATTGAAACCAATTGTTGATGTGCCCTGAAAGCCGATCACCAAGTATTTCAAGTATTATATTCAAAGGCGGGGAAATTATTTGTTGCGTATGTTGTGTCGGTATTATGCAAGCGAGACAGTTTTGCATACATGGTGCATTATCTTGATAATTCTGCATGCCGGACTGCAAGGATCATGATAAAAAGATTTTGAGGAAACGGTAGACAAAGAATAATGTAGCAAGCACGGTACACAATATTATGGAGTACGTACTTTTCGGAACTCGTAGAACATCGATAAAGGGCAAAACCAAAGTGCATTTTCATTACAGGAATTGACTGCCATTTTGATGGAAATTGACAAAAATTGCCTGTGTGTATCTATCCCCATCCAGTGGAAAGTTTATCTAGCAGGAGAGTGTATCTATAATCATGGCTAAAGGTGGGCCAACGATGCAGTGAGTTTGCTGATAATAAATTCCACACCCTTTGGAATCCAAACTCTGGATTCTAAAATTTTTCAAGTGTGTGTGTATATTCAAAAATGCTCCTGTTAACCTATTAAGATTTTAAAGAAGACTCCTGTATTGGAGAGCAGATATACAAAGCTTAATGGATATCACCGATATTCATATAAAACTTGCAAAGATCTTTAGGCACCAAATTTGGACTCGATTAATTTAACACACACACTTCATTTGGTAAGCTGTGAAAGGCGAAAGCTATATATTAGCTGCTTATTGATCATCTCGCCTAGTCTAAACTCGCAGTTGTTTTGATTGCGATAACACATGTGCAAGAACAGAGGTAGATGTAATGAAAAGAACAAAAATAAATTAGCTCTGTATATTTGAAGCTGGAGTAAATGAACCAGCAGCTATTCATGTTCTCAGACTTCTAGAAGAAAGTGGAGGAATAACGATGCCCAGTTCAGCTAGGCACCCTTCATCAAAATACCTAAATTTGAATTAGTCTTCTACTAAAAAAAAGTAGTCGATGTTTGGTGCAGGCATATATATATATATATATATATATATATATATATATATATATATATATATATATATATATATATATATATATATATATATATATATATATATATATATATATACAGGGTGTTCGGGATAAATTTGATAGTTTCGTAAGGAAAAAGAAAATCTTCTTTGTATCTATTAAATTTAATGAATTGACAAAAAAACATTACAGGCAGAGTTAATTACAATACTATCAACAAGATTTACTCAAAATAACCACCATTAGCATCGATCACAGCTTCAATTCTGCTTCGGAACCTCGAACAAGCTGATGCTACAGTCTCCCTGGGAAGGGCCGCAAAAACTGTTTTAATTTTATCCATTAACTGGGCTTTTGTATTACTGGAAGTGCGATTGGTGTCTTTTTCAACTGCGCCCCATACAAAATAATCCATGGGGTTAAGGTCTGGGGAGTTTGGAGGCCAAACATTTGGACTGGTGAAGTCGTAGAAATTTTCAGACAACCATTTTTGACTTTTCCCAGAGGTGTGGCAAGGGGCCGAATCCTGCTGCCATACATACGGCCTACCATTGGCTACCCTTGTTATCCAGGGCTTGACTACAGTTAGCAACTCCACGAACAAAGCCCGAATTCCAATGCCAGGGTTCTTCAACACCTGTTCCTGCAGATTTGCGAGGAATTCTGCTGTACGAACGCAATCAGATCGTCTGCTAGGGATCTTTCTTCTTGCTACATCCTCGTAGTCACCATTGCAAGTCTCTAGTTCATGCCTGATTGTTTTTACTGTATTCAGGGAGCATTGGGCAGCAGTCGTAATATCCTTATTTTGATGGCGGGCACGAATCATCATGATACAAGTTATTCTCTTCCATGATTCAGGTGGGTTCCAGCTATCCATCCTTTCTGACATCTTGTATATGAATGAAGAAGGGTCCAAACTTTTAAATGAAGAGAAGTGTGTGTGTTAATACATGTAACTTACGGAAAAATATAATTAATTATAAATATGTCAAATTTATCCCGAACACCCTGTATATATATATATATATATATATATATATATATATATATATATATATATATACGAGGTTAAGGTTTAGAATCATGAGATTGTGACACTTGTCTGCCGATCTCTCTCTCTTGAAAGTTCTATCTTTGGGAGTCATGGGCCCAGTTTGTCGTTATGGTTGTGGTGAAGCCGCCTGCTCACGTTTTTCAAAAGTTAGTGAGGCTCTAAAGGAAAACCGACCACTCCTGTTTGGGAATAGAAAAAATTAGAAGATTTATTCATTGTTTTATTATTTTACTGAAGCCGCAATTTTTATGTTTGAAACAACCCTTAAAGATTAGTTTTGTAATTAAGCGGTATATTGTGTCAGCTCGATATTCTTTGTTCTAAAACAGATGTTTCCTGCACCTTGGATTTGGTTTTGAAAATGATGCAGAGTATACTCCATATTAAGGCTAATTTGTACCACTCCTTTCCCCTCTGCGAAATGAAACCATGCGTATAGCTTCGACAGCCTGTATTGGAGCGCAGGTATATAGAGACTTACTGTATATCACCTATATACATGAAAAAAAAAAAAAAAGCGAAGATCTTTAGCCACCATATTTGGACTCGAACTTCTCGCTTATTTGGTTGCAAAAAAGGATCCATTACCCGATTTGATATCCGATGTGGCTGAAAATGATGCAGAGTATATTCTATATAGTTTGGATCTCAATGTTTTCACAGGATATCTTTTCGTTATAAATTATTCAACAATTGTGTCTTCTTCTGTCTATTTTCTATACACTGCATCTTAAATAGTGTGATTTCTACGACCACACGTTATTTGAGGTGTAGTATTAGGGTTTAGGACTTCCAGATAGTAGGCACTTACTGTCTGTCCTAAAAGTACGAATTTACTGCTAAATCCTGAGCTGATCAAAAGTTGGAAAAAAATGGAGACAGTCTACACTCTTTTGAGAAGATCTCCGGTATTAGGGCAAAAGGTACTCTGTCGAATAACATGCACCTTTATTAAAAGGTGCATCTTATACTTTCTTATTAATTAAAAGGCACCTTTATTATTTTTTTTTTTTTAAATAAAATACCTCATTTACTTTGTTATATATGCTATGTATTAAGTTATAAAGCAATCCATTTGTGGCCTGAAATTAGCACATGGTTCGTAGAAATTTGTTTCTTTATTTATTTTTAATTAATTACTTAATTTATGAATAATAATTTTTTCATACTGCTGTAACCTACAGAATATTGTAAGGACTCTTCTGGCTTGCTATACAACAGTGACAGTGAAATAACGCACTAATAGTTTAGCATCCCAAATTGCTGTTGAGTGACTGCATTTCTGACACTTCTCGTAGCGTAACAACATTCTATCATGAATTATATACGGACCAATCATAATTATGAGGTCATATTCATTATGTTTATGTTAGGTACTCTTCGGAGAATGTTTCGAGATTACGATCTCGCTATTTAATTTATCGCTGGAATTATTCACCAGATGAGTGTTTCATTGTTATTCATCTCAACATAAATGTGCCATTCTTGTTCTAGTTGTTGATTAATCAGATTCACTATCACTGTTCCCCCCATCCCTCTTGGTATGTGCGTGCAAATGGAAGTCCAGAATTTAATATGATATCTTTGTTGGATAGTTTGGATGTATTAATTAAGAGAAACACGTGAATATCAGTAATATCCAATATCATTCGGCAGAGAAATCATCAACGTGAGTTTCAGTACGCATAACTCAGCGAATTCATTTGAATATGAATGATGGGCAGTCATGCTTTACGTATAAATCTGTCGTATTCTGGCAGTAAATGGCTGAGCCAATAGTCTGTGTCCGTTGCGAGTTGGGCACACATCATGTTTAGGAAGGTTAACATTCCTTTTCACTGCGTTAACCTATTCGAATAGTTTAATAGTTTGTTTTAACAGTTTCAACTGCATCAATTATAAACCACAAAATTCTACTCACAACTGTCTTTGTGTAATATTAATCAAGTTCGATCTGGCATTCTGTTTATTATTATTATAAATATGGAGTTTTTCTTTCATTGCAAGATTAATAATTCAACAAATAAATCTCTCAGCTTAAACTTTCGCTAAATGTATTCATAAATCTGTCCAATGGCCTATTATACATTTGTATCACCGCCACGAAATCATCTTGTTTCTAATAAGTGCAGCCCGCAAGTGTTCAGTCTTTTATTATACTTCGTGCTCTCAGTTTAAATTACTGTTCTTGTCGCTCTTCTTTGTACCTTCTGTCGCAAATCAATGTCTTTTCTGTAATGGGTATTTAACTTGCACGCAATACTCTAAGCGAGATGACACAGAGCTTTCTTTCTGCAAGGAAAGTATTTCCTCTTTAAGTCAAGACAAAAAAAAAAGTATCGTCATTGATAAACTGGTAATATCGCCAGCATTTTATGCAGAATTCCTGCAATGCACGTGAAATTGTTACGTTTCATTTTTCATATCATTGCCAATTGCTAAGATCGATAATGCTAACGTTATTTCATTCCAGGACGATTCTGCCCACTGTAGCTAATGAAAGAACAGTAGTAACATTATTCTAAATCACGAATACTTGCTATTGAAAGTGCCAGTGGAATGATACCGCGTGGATCAATCATACTGTTTGGATATTCAATGGTTTGGCCTTGTTCGGATAACTTCAGCACACCGTTCCATACGGTGTGAAAAGTTAAATGGATTGCTATTAAGAACAGCGCTTTCCTTCAGCGCCATCCGCAGAGTATACAATAGAAAGCAACTGTTGGTCATTATAAGCATCGTTTTGCATGTCATTGCAGGAAGCCATGTAGGGAAGTTGGTCAATCAACATCGAAAGTGATGGAAATGACAAATATCACAGCAAGAGCTTCTTTACATTAATATGAATCTTTGATTTCAAAAAAATGGAAGAAACTTATATGAAAAATCAGCACTGGAGTACTGCCTTGTGAGTTTTTCAAATGAACACATCCACACTGACATAGTTCCAGAAAGAGATGAAGATTCAGAAGAGCAATTTTACATCTCCAATCCCTTACAAAGAAGAAGCATGTTATGCAAATCAGTACTTTTTAAGATATACCAATACATTTTGAGTATTTAATTTTTTTTTCTGTGTACAACAAATACTAAAAAATCCCTCCTCTGTCTTAAATATATTCACTTTGTAAGTTTTGTTTTCTGCATTTCATACACTTTTTAGCTTAAATGTTTTATGGTGACACGTAGAAAAAACAGAATTATTTATCCAGAACAACTTACATTTTATTAAAAGAACGAAGGAATTAGTAATAGAAACATCAGACTTTCAGTTAGTAACCTTATCAAACAAAGTAACCTCACTCCATCCTGTACTCTGGAAGGAAACAGAGATACCGTATATTGAAACACAGCAGCAACAACAACAACAACAAAAAGCAGTACAGTGCAGAAATTTTAAATAAGCCTCCGAAATGCTGCCCATTCAATGCAATACGAACCGAGACATTATCATGCACCAAGTGTGATGTTCGTTTATTAAAAATATAATTACAGACTGTGGCCATGGATCACGTTGTACTAAGCCACCAATACCCAGCTAATACACGTTTTCACGTTCAGTGTTTATTTTATCATACTTTGTATTATTTTTTTTTTTGCTTATTGTGATGCATTATACATCTCTAGCTATTTGTGCTCTCCTGACGAAGTGTTCCTTTCGTACACGAAATTTTTTCAAGCCATTGTATTTAACTTTTTATGGTTATTATTTTCTAAAATATAGGTTCTTGCCATATTAGTTATTATCTAGGAATTTTAAAGAACTTGAAAACTCCTAGATAATAACCGATCAGGTTTTTTCATTTACAGCCACAACAACTAAAACTTTCGAGGTTTTATTGTACCAAGATAGGTTTATCGTGGTTTAGGATTCTATACAGCAGACCTATTTGAATCCATAGGACATGTAATGTCTTTAACATGCTTAGTAATTGTAAATTACCAACTATGCTTGACACAAACCGCACTTTTAATGCCATCGTTGATATAGCTATGCTATTTCTGCTTGAATTGCAATCACGTTTTAATTCCACTTGTTATAACTTTCACTTGTTTGAATTCGTTGTGTAATGATGATGATACCGAAGAATATAAATTGAAAAGTGCATATTTTCATTTCGCAAGTTCAAAATTACGCACAACACTAAGTTTTGGTAGCAGAGACCTTACGCAAATGGATCTTTTATGTAATTCTTCCTGTTGCATTTATAAGAAAATTATTTTGATTAACCGACTAAAACTTGTAAGAAAATTAAACTTTATATTTACCATTTTAGTTTACTTCAGAAACTGAAATTGAAAGAATCTCGGAAGACGCCTTCACAACCACTCCGTGAGAGCTTCATCATTGAATGCTGATAGTCTGATATTACTGAATTGCCTTAAGGCCTGTTTAAAATAGCTTTTTCTTCTCCTCCCCTTTCACAATGAAAGGAAACCAGAAGGAAACCAGTCTGATATTACTGAATTGCCTTAAGGCCTGTTTAAAATAGCTTTTTCTTCTCCTCCCCTTTCACAATGAAAGGAAACCAGAAGGGAATCTGCGATTGCGACGATTTAATATCAGAGTTGGAACCGCGTTAAGAAGGTAAAATATCGAAAATTTATCGTATTTTTTTCAGCACTGATGAATTACAGTAATGTATATGTTGAATTAGCGAAACTTCATGCTGCGCTGACTCACGCCACGCGACATGAAGACTGAGGAGGGATCAACTGCTGGCTGCTGTGAGCAAATTCCGACGGTAGTGAAAAACTCACTTTAAGTCATTAGCAAGCGGGAGAATCCTCGCAGACTGAAGATAAAGCACCTACTTTCTTGAAAGGCCAAAGTAAATCTAAGCTCTGGATCACGGCCAAAAGTTTCTTGGACTCAATTGAAAGGAAAATACTCTGAAATCCCGAACTTACAACTGCGGCCTTGTAGCGCTTTCTCTAGTAGCGCATAAGTTCAAAATTATATAAGCACCAAACATCCTTCGGGTTTTAACTTCAGGCAACTAAAGCGCGTCATTATTACTTGCAGGGAAACTTACTCGAACACAATCAGCTCTGCTTTGAAGGGCAGGTGAGCAGTAATTAATCACATTCGCACCACTCAAAGCTACATTGATTGTTACTAGTATTCATGCTACTAATAATGCGATACTTAACTCTGCAATCAATTTCTGAGAATTCTTTTTTATCGTAAACACCGAAGACAATGGTAAGTAATCTGAGAGAGAGAGGGGGGGGGGGAAACGGTGACACCAGGACCATCTTCAATAAAATTCCAAACAAAGGACAGAATAAAGTAAAGTAGATAATAATAATAATAACAATTTAATTATTTACGCGTATGCACTTTGGACTGTATTTGCATGTTTCCCGTAGTTTTAAGTTTTAAACTACCGATTTTAGAAGTCCAAAACAGTAGAAATTGTGACTTTGTGTAGAGTTAATTTTATCAGAAGATGATCTTTGAAACGAAGGAATAAGCCTAACCAAGTAAACCGATGCTGCATCATTACCCAACGAGGTAGCATAAATGATTAAATCATACATGATTTCTTATTTGACGCACTTATAATCTGCTCGTGTTTATCCAAACAGGTAGGACTGAATTCAAAGTTTTTATTAACAAGCGTATTCCATCAATATTAAGAATATGAAAAATCTGATATCATCTGATGACCAAATTAAAGCATTTTCGTTTCTCTTTTGTTGAGATTCAATAAAGGGAGGCAAGGCACACGCTCATAATCTGCGATTAAGTTTAAATCTTGAACATGGAAATCAATTTTAAAATAACGTACAAGAAAATATTTCGAGCCCAAAACTCATCGTCACAACTAATTGTTTTTGATCGAAAAATAAAAGTAAATTAATAGTTTTAATTACGGAATTTTTGGTGTTAATGGTCAGCGTCAACCTCATTGTGAAGGAAGCTGTTTCAGAATTAAGAGAAAGAGGGCAGTGACGTAATGATGGGTTGTTAGCGGAAATCGCCAAGACCATGATTAATCTGCCCAGTGGTCAGTGCAAGTTCCTTGTAATGCTCGCTTTCGCGATATACGAAATACACAGCGGAAAGCTTATAGTCAGTTATCTACGAAGGCACAGTTAATGATTTTCTAAACCGAAAATGGTGCGAATTAATCACACTTTTGCTTTCCCCTGGGAGCATTTAATTCGAATTTACCGTAGCGGCTAGTGCGCTTCTGTTGACACATTACCTGACCCCGGGGAGCCATCGCTGGAAAATGGCCATTTGAACCCTGTTGGATCTTGGGGAAGGGAGACGATTGTCCGACACAATGGACAGTAACAGTGGACAGGCTATCGGGAGGTAAGCAGAACGCGTAACGAAATAATGATTGTTTGGTGACAGGCACGCGCAACAGCAGCTCCTGCAACTGGTGTGGACATATACGCGTGACAGCTGTAATGACAAAGAGTTTGTAATTTCCGCCAGGCAATGCCAAACGAACATTTTCGTTGTCTTTTTCTGGGATTTTATTTCACTGAAAGATTTCGTATAACCTGTGCGAAAGATGGCCAAGCGCAGGAGGTAATAAATCTTACTTAGATTTCGGACAAATGTCCAGGACCGTTTTTCTCCCGTTTTCTTCATTTTATTCAAGGCTTGGAAATGTATGAAAGAATATTCTATATTTGAAAGATTATATGTGGCGATTCACTGTGTTTGATAGCAATTGACATTTCAATAGAATAACCTTCTTCTTTAAAAAAAAAAATGCATGCTAACACTGCATATTCATTCATATATAAGTAGTAATACATTTACACATATTAATACCCCTTACAGTTTTAACAGAATTTTTTGTTACTCACACACAAAATATAAAAGGAACAAAAAAAAAAAATTCTGTTTGTAAAGTAGTCATTTTCCAAACTATTCTTCTTGTTCGGTGTTAAATCATTGTAAAATATGCCGTCAAGAAAAAATAATAATAAAACTTTGAAATTGAAATTGAAATTTTATTATTAACACAGAGTAAACAGTGCAAATAAAAATATAATTCAATAGGTCCAACAAGTAGTTAGAACAATAATAATTGATAGTAAAAGTTAAACTATATATGTTATAAAAATATTCTACAATTATTTTCCAAGTAAAAAAAAAAAAAAAAAAAGACAGGAATAAAGAAGAGAAAATGGAAATAGATTAGAAGGAACTATAAATTATGATATCTCAAAATAATTGTACATCTCAAAATAAGCGGGACATAATAAATAACATTTAAAGTAATTTTCATAACATGCTTTCAAAATAAAAGTTAATATTATTTAGTCCCATAAGGTAGTCGCTCCATCTTTTTCTAAAAGTGTAACCTGAGGTAAACAGACTTTATTTCGTTAGGTAGTTTATTGTAGCTGCTTGTTGCTACATGCTCAAAAGATTAGTGAACAAAATTTCTTTCTTTGTTTGCCTTGGGAACTTGGAAACTACCAGCAAGTTCCGGTCTCAACGTAAACCATGGTCTACATTATATACAGAAAAATGTACACTTTTATTTCTTACATATAATATACAATTATATAGATATGGTTTCTGTAATGGCAAAATGTTAAGCATGACAAACAGGTCACTAGTTAAATATGCGAAGAAATTAGTAATTGCTATAGTTCTGATTAATTATTCTATTTTGTATTCGAATCAAAGGAAGCATATTGCTGTTGTAATCACAACCTCCAACAGATAATGCCATACTAAAGTGAAGAATTTACCTACGAATAATATAAGCATCTTCAAAATGCTAATTGCCAATTTATTGTTAATTATTTTATGTTATAAAAATTGCTCAATTTTTTAACATAAAATATTCTGTTAATTACGAACCTCTACTTGCTAGTTAAAAATGTAATAATATGGGAGTTCTATTCCAAGTTGCTGTCAATATGAAGACCCAAATACTTCAATGATTTTTTTTTATAAACTACTGTAACCATTTTGAGTAACAGTACAATTCGTTTCATGCCATTTTATAGTTACATCGTGATCTAGCTTATCTGTCAAGGTGAAATATATGCATTTAGTTTCATCAGCATTAATTTTAAAGCCATTTTTTGCTACACCACTTGATTGGTTTCAACATATCATGGATAATCCTGTTTTCTACATCCTCAAAAGTCGTTTCAGTGTATATTGATGCCATGTCAAGCGAACGATATGATCTTACCAAAACGTTTGTAATCACACGAATCGTTAACGTATATTAAAAGTAGCATAGGTCCTACACCAACCCTGTGGTACTCCGCATTTTATTATTTTTGTTGCACTATGGAAGATCCCATACCTGATATAGTTTTCTGCCATTTAGATAAGATTTGAACCAATCATTTGTATCTTCTCTGATGTCATATCTAGACATTTTCAGAAGGAGTCAGTTATGATGCACACATTCGAATGCTTCAAGTATATCAAGAAAAACTGCTGCTGTGAACATTCCTTTATTTATTCCACTATAAAATGTTTTATGGGATCCCAATATCACTTTTTCCTTATTAAGCCCGGATCTGAACCCGAACTGATTACGACCTAAAGAATATGGAATTTAGGTAGCTATTTAATCGTTTTTCTATTAAGATTTCAATAACTTTCAAGACTGTAGATAATTTGATATGGGTCTGTAATTTTTGATTTCATATCTGTTACCTTCTTTAAATAGCGTAACAACTGAGGCAACTTTTAAATGTTCTACATAAATTCCCCATGTTCAACAGATTTATTAATAATACGTGTAAAGAACTTTAACTTACGTTGAATTATATATAGCTTTTAAACATTTATATTATCACTTCTCATTTTTCTTCTTTTTTTTTTAATTGCATTACTACATACTCATTTATTGGTTAGCCGAGTGGTTAGCGTACCTGCTCTCCAACCAACAGCAAGCGGGTTCGACTCCCGCCATGGGCATGGATGTTTGTATTATTTTCAGGTGGGGATGAATTTCATCGCCCGGTGTGAGACCACCTCCCCGCTTATGGGAGGCCTGAAGTGGCTTGCAAAAGTTCTGTGTTTGTTCTTCTCTAGAGCACGGTTTCTAGACTATGCAAAAATAAGAAAATTAAATAATAAAAATTGATAAAAATGCCAAAAAACAAAACATTCTTCGCCCACCCATGGTACAATATGTACTGTAGGTACATATTGTACCTACAGTATTGATACATTGAATTCTTTATCCAGGGGATTTGACTTATGTATTTTATCCTGTGTATAAAATCAAAATCGCAACTGCCATAGTTTGTGAAGTGGTTATTCATTTCGTTAAGTACAGCGGTGACATCAGCGCCCTCTGTGAATTCACGTTTTCTACTTTGTATTGCCAATTATGATGTTTACCAACTTTCATTCTTCACTGTTATCGTTCTTACAAGAAAGACATTTCGTTAGGAGATAGTTTTTTTTTGCGTATTTTATTTTTTCCTTAAAGAAATTTTTATAGATATTTTCAAACGCCAAATTGTAGGGATTCTTCCTATGTTTATTATATAACTTTTCTTTCATGCTAATCATATTTTTTTTTAGTTCATCAGTAATCCAGTGTATATGACAATCATATTTTGCATTTATTCTTAAATTTAATATATTGCGATTTATTATCTGCATATTTCATCATTTTGATGAATTCCTCATACAGTTGATTTACATTTAAGATATATTTTTGGTACTCCATAATTTATGAAATGCATTATAATTTTATACTACTTTCGATGTTTTCATTACTAACAGCACAGTTCATATTCGGTAGAGATGGATGTAATAGTATAAAGTGACGATCTGTTATATTGCTAAGGTAAATTGCAGACGATACCTCATAGGACATTTTATTTAATATAAATATGCGATCAACACAATTTGCTGAATTGTTTGCTTCTCTAGTATTGTCATCTGCTGTATGTAAGTATGGAAGAAATACATGCAAAAAAAAGTTATTCCATATTCTTCGATTTTGTTATTATTCTTATATAAATACAAATTAATATCACCCACTAGTATGATATTGTCATGTTTTAATGTCTTTAGGGCATTATTTAACTCAGTTTAAAATGCAACAGCTGAGCCATAGTGAGTATGAAGCAAATATGAGTATATTCATTATTGTCATACATCAACACAGTTTCAGTGCTGCTTATATTTGATTTCAATTTTCATACCCGTATATGAGGGTTTTTTAAAAAAACCTGAACGGTTATAATCGCGATAGTCCTGAAAATACTAGTATATCTATATATACTATCTATGTGTGGTGTTTTTATTCGTATCAGGTTTGTGTTGCCGCTCTTCCTCATGAACAGTTTACCTTCTCTTACCCACACATACTTAACTTAACCTAATACTACTGTGAGAAGTACCGCAAGGAATGTGAAATTGTTATTAAAAGTCAGGTTGAGGTTTCGTTTTCGTTGCCAGCTTGCCAGCAGCAATGACCTTTGCATTGATCGGGGGCGATTTGAATCGATTTAGTAAGTTGTTCGTAAAGTAGTTATTTTGGTTTGCATGTTTTTCAAGTCACCCTTATTTTGATGTCTTTCATTTAAAAACTTGTATCTCACCTAATTAACTAATCACTCAGTGAGAAAAGGTTATTGAAAACTAGAAGCCAGAAATGCATGAAAGCATATGCCTGACTCTAGAGAATAGTTCCTGAAAAGAGCTGGCCGAGTGGCTAACCTCGTCACTCACCAAACAAAGGGATGAGCGGGCTGATCTTACTGTTTTTGAGAATGCCATTACGAAATTGATGAATTTCGTCGCCAAATGTATGACCATCCTCCTACTTCATGTTAAAAAAAAAAAAAATTCAAATCAGATATAATTATGCTAGTGTCGAACGTTTCGCGGTAGGTCATCAATTGAAAATCAATGACTCATCAACGTTCATAAATGAAAAAAAAAAAAAAAATAGTCAGCACGTAATTGACTAAGCATGTGTTCTTTGGGTGATTGTCTGAGTGAACAATGACTTTGTTTCTTTTCGCAACTGACAGGAGATGAATTCGAATCTCAGCGTAGTATGATCGTTTTTGAATATCTTTGGATTATGGATGGTTTTCATAAAAAATTATATATACTGTATATAAAAATATTTATAGAAGCCGAGTACGCTATTGGTGTGATGTGTTTGTGCCAAGAGAGGTTGGAAGTAAATAACCCTCCACGGAGAGATAGTTCATCCTGTTTGGTGAAGTGTGTATTACTGAGGTTGAGGAAAGGTGAGCTGAGATCCCTTTTGCGAGAGAAAAGGCAGGACTGCGTTTTGGCGCCATTGAAGGTGACTAAGTTAGCTTGTCCCACTAAAGGATAGTATGAAGATCTGTGTTTAAGGCATTGGTTGCCGATTATCTTGATGTAATCTTGAGGTCTGATAGCTACATGGTTTGTCAAAGGAGTAGAGTGAATGGAGAGTGGTATAGTTGGTAAAGCTATGGATGGAATTTGTGGTGATTGAGAGTAGGTCATATATGTATAAGATAAGGAGGGTATTTGAGAGAACAGAGTCCTGGAACACTCCTGTATTGGTGGCAAAGCTCGAAGAGAGGTTGTCGTCCGCCATGATACGCAGCGAATTACCAGAGAGAAAGCTGGCTATCCAGTTACAGAGGATGTGAGGTAGACCGAAGGAAGGCAAAGTAGTCCTTGATGCCAAACACGATCGAAAGCCACGAAAATATCAAGGAGGCAACGCACATTTCTCCGAACCTTTCCATGACAGGCGTCTAGTGGTGAGTGATGTAAGCCAAGATATCAGCAGTGGATCTGGATTGGCGGAATCCATACTAGTCATCACTGATTAACTAGTGAGATTCTAGATAGTGAAGAATTTGACCATTGATAGTTTTCTCTAATTTGGAAAGGAATGAAGTAGTGGCAATATGGTCTAAAGGATTTTCTCTTCCTTTTTTGGAATGGGTTGGATGTATGTTAGTTTCTATGAGATTGAGACGATAGAGGACAGGTGTTAGCTCTGAAACCCAATGTTTTATTAGAATAGGAGAGATTCCATCGAGACTAGATGACTTTGCGTGGTTTAGGTTGTCTAATATTCTTCTTATATTTTTCTGCTAAATGGCCACCGAATGCATATCAGTTTTTGGTTATGGAAGGAGGTGGTTTACCTTCGTCATCTATGCACACAACTTCTGCTCACAGAAGGGCAAAAGTTGTGTGCAATGGCTTTTGTAAGGGACCATAAAGCACGTCTACCGTTTGCGCAAGAGACGATTTTCTGCTATCGGCTTTCATGAAGTTTGATTTGGATTTGCTGATAGGTGATTTGCACGTATTGCGTGCATCCACATATGAAGCTTGGGTTCTTGATGCGAGTCAGTGGTAAGCCGAGTTTTCAATTCGACTGCTTTCATACTTCTGTTTAACTAGGATTTGGAAAGTGGAGAGGAATTTTGGATCAAATGGGGGATGAATGCCTTCATGGTACTGTGGATGATTTCTAACTCGCTCCCTGCAGGTGTCTGTGTCCGAAGAGAAGAAGCAATAATCATGGCATGAGAAAGAAGAGTAGTGGTTCTGAAGATGATCCCACTTTGTACCTTTGTAGTGCCAGAGGAGGTTGGGTGTGGTCAGA
This sequence comes from Typopeltis vanoorti, assembly GCF_054136105.1. Taxonomy (NCBI): domain Eukaryota; kingdom Metazoa; phylum Arthropoda; class Arachnida; order Uropygi; family Thelyphonidae; genus Typopeltis; species Typopeltis vanoorti. The sequence goes on from NC_143550.1 coordinate 10,225,448, forward strand.
AGGGGTGTTCTGTGAAACTGGAAACTTGCTCGAGATTGTGGTCTGAGTTGCTGGGAGAAGAGATAACCTCTACAGTGTGTATGGAAGGAGAACTAGTTAAAAGAGATCAAAGGTATTGGGAAAATGGAGGGGATTATCTGGAATTCGGGTGGGTAGCTGCATTTGCCTTGGATCATGTGTTATTAGCGAAAATATCTGCATCACGTCCAGCTTGATCAGTAGTGTTGGAGAAGAGGAGCCAGTTAGTGCTGTGGACATTCGGCGACTTTTGAAGGAAAATTACAGCTAGCTACGAGTCTGTATTTCATTGATCCCCTTATTAATTCTAACTATACGGATGTGAGAGTTGCTAAAGGAAGATGATAAAAGACTATTGGCCTTCGAGACGAAGTGCTACAGAAAACGTTTGAAGGTACCATACATGGCAGACGTGACAAGTGACGATGTTAAAAGGAAAATCTACTCCATTGCCAGAAATATCTGGCAATGGAGTGGATTTCCACAGCCAGAAAATAAAATAGCATCAAAATACTTCGGAGACAGCTCTGGTGGCTAGATCAGGTGGCTTGATCACGCGGTTAGATCAGATAGTTTACCTAAAATAGCAATAGATGCCTTAACTTCTGGTAAAAAAACAAAACAAAAAAAAAACACTCGGAACGATGGTACAAGAAATCAGACTAATTCTTTGTACTCCCTCTTGTTAAGAGGATCCCAATACAGAAACACCGGGAAGGAGCATGTCAAGATTATCACCTTTATAGTGCCCAACGGTCTACATAGACTATAGATGAAAGAGAAGAAGAAAGTAGGAATAATAATACTATTAATAAAACTTCCATCATTATAAGTTAAAATATTTTCAATTTACATTTTAAATTTATTACCTTGATTACTTTGAATGGACCTATGATTTCAGTCAGGATTCCTCCATGACTGCAGGTCGTAACGAGTCCAGCTATTCCTGTCTTGGACCTTTTTTCTCCATTTTCCTCCAGCTTTCTTAATCAATGGGTCTTCCCACCTTAAGGCTGGTCTTCCAGGTTTCCGTTTGGTATCTCTCGGACACCAATATTTTACTCTGACTGTCCATCTGTTGAATCTCATTCTGGCGAGGTGTCCTGCCCATCTACGTTTGCTGTTGTAGATTGCTTTTATTACATCTTTGAGTCCAGATTTCTTCTTCATTTCTGTGTCTTACGTTTCCTATTTTATTTATATTGCACATTCTTCTTTCTATTGCACGTGGAGTTGTTATTAAGCTTTGTTCTTCTTTTAAAGCTGCGTTCTATGTTTCACTGCCATAAGTTAATGCTGGTAGGATGTGACTATTGAAAAGATGGCTCTTATTTCTATATCTATGCTTTGGTGTGATTATTGATTTTATTTTGTTGAAGGCTATCCAAGTTTTTTTCCCCTTGCTATTTCATTTGATATGTCGTTATTCATTTTTATGGCCTGTCCGAGGTAGATGTAATATTCAATTTTTTCGATTGTGTGGGATTCTAGAATGATTGTGTACTCTTTACAGTATTCGTTTTTCGTCCATCTTGTTTTGTCTGGATGTACTTTCAATCCAATTTTTTGGCAGTTTCATTGGCAGAAGCAGCAAGGCTCCGTAGTAGCCTTGCTGCTTCTGCCAATTTTGTCATTCCATATATATTATGGTCGTCTTTGATGTTCTGCCTCAGTTGTTTACATATAATTTAATATTCTAAACGGCCTTTTCCTGTATCTTTCAGTACTTTTCTTTTCTTCAATAGTTTTATCGTTCTTGCTGATATGCGTTCCCTGGTCTTAAGAGGAAGTTCATAGGAGGCTCTTTCTTTGCAGAAGAAAGTTCAATAAATGATTATTGAAGTTTGTTAATCTTCGTCGATGTCGTTTCTTAACTGCCAGTCGGTTTCTTCCACATTTTTTTCTAAATTCTTCTGGATTTATTTATTTTGAGCGTTTTTTTTTTTTTTTTTATGGTTGCACTTTGCTCGTATGCGTTCTTCATTTTTTTTTTATATTTTGAGGGTGGCTCTTATTGGATGGTGGTCTGATTGAATATCGCAGTAGATTTTTCCAATGACTTCAACATTTTTTATTATTCTTTTGCAATTTGTTAGAATGTAATCAATTTTATTTCTTGTCTTTCCATTTTAGGATTGCCAAGTCCATCTTTATTCAGTTCTCTTTTTAAAGAAACTATTCATAATGTAAAGCCTTTCTGCTTCAACAAATTCTGCCAGGAGTTCCCCTAGTTCATTTCTTTCCCCTTTCCACCACAGTCCAATGTATGTTTTCTTCAATAGATCCTGTATACCAATCTTTGCATTGAAATCCCCCACACACAACAGTGTATGTCGTTTTTTTCTCTAATGTTTCTCGTAGGTATTCATAAAAGTTTTCTATTTCTTCTTTGTCAGCTGTTGAAGTAGGTGCCTACACTACTATTATTTTTATTGTAACTGATTTTCCTATTTTTAATTTTAGTGTTCCTAGTCGTTCAGAATGGATTGTGCAAAAAATAATATTTTTCGTTAGCTTTTCGTTTATGATGAAGCCAACTCCTCCAACCCTTGTAGCGTTATCTGCAGCTCCCATTGTTAACAATGTAGTTGCCATTGTTATATTTTGCTGTTAATTCAGAGCTTTTTCGGGTTTCACAAACAGCAAGGACATCAAACTTTACGTTTTGCATTTCTCGAAACAGGAAATCAATATGGGAGTCAGAAGACAGAGTGCGAGTATGAAAGAACTGATAAATAGAGTCGAATTTCCAGATGGTGGTCTATCTTCTTCTGCGGGATTCTTAGTACCCCCTGCTCTTGCAGATTTCTCACCACCACCACCTTGGTAGGATTGCAAAGAGCCACGCAGGACTGGGGGCCTTTTTATTCTTCTACTTGCTGGCATCTTTACAGCACTTCAACAGAACAGATGATTCTGAAGTGCGCCTTTGGTACACGGCTCCTTATTCGTTATTCAGAGCTGCCCGCTTGGGCTTCCCCTCATGAGCCACCTGATGGACTTAATTTTCCAGAATACTAATTGTAAATAAAAGTATGCAATTAGTCTTGAAATCCATAATAATTCGCTTCTTGCTTATTCGAAATCAGCTTACTCTCAGAAATCGTAGGTTTTATAATTCCGTAAGGCAACAGATAGCGGAAAATATTGACTTTCCATAAAATAATTTATAATTCTACAAGCATCTCAAAAATTAAAAGAGTTTTCTCAAATACAGCAATAAAAAAAGTAACCGTGCAGTACCTAGAGTTTTTCGGAACTACTTTCAAAATTGAAAAATTAACTTTACATTTTTACAGAAATATAAGAATATTTTCCCCTTACGACTCTCCGTTCTTCTCTCCCCCCTTTGATATTGCTAAACAGTGCAGCAGAATGCTTCAAGCACAATCATTGTATTTGCAAATGCTATTGTACTATCTTTCATCCTTTTGCTACGCAAGACAGTTTTCTAGGAGTTGAACAAGGCGCCTTTCTTTTAAGATATCGCTTCCCTCTAAAGCTGGAAACTAACGAAATGTAGTAACAAACAGTGAGAAGTTGTTCGGATATGTAGTTTATTTATCGTGCGGTTAACAGCCACTAACCGTTCATCTTAAACACTCATTTTATTAGTGTTTCGGCTCTTCAGATGTATTCTGCCATATGGATGCTTTGTGTAGGCCCATTTTAAAAGGTACTCATTTCATAAACAAACTAACTTGCGTTGGTGACAGAAAAACATAAAATACTTCCTACGGCAAAGCTTTGCTTTTCTTTATGGCGGCATAACGCACAAACCAACTTCCTCACAACACTCGCCTTCAAAACAGGCTTCTGCTCATGTGGTAACCGTATGTTGTCTTAAGCACCGCGTAGCAGGCTGACAAAGGAAGAAGCAAGATACTATTTCTGTTGGGATATAGCCCCAGGAACGAAGATTATTTTTATACCGTACAAGCTAGGAATGTTAATCAATTAAGATACTGTATTTATTATTTAAAAATACGTCCATTTTGCTGTATTTTCATCAAAATAAAATCTACGTGACAAAACATTATATTATCACATAAACTAACTTTGAATGCATACATTTGTAACAGTATTTCGTAGCGTTAATCCACGTAAGATACAATTTTGTTGATGGCCGAGTGTCTAAATAATAATAAAGATTAAGATTAGCCGAATTTTACGCATTTTACAAAATTTACTTAATATGATATATGGAATTTTAAATTTTATATTCATTTGGTTGGCGGCAAAATATCTTTTGTCAGATAAGTGAATTAAATAAATGCCATCAATATCCGATACCATTAATACTGATTTTTAACAAAAGATTTGTTATTCTTTATAACTACAATAGGAATGCAATCTCTCGGTTTATTGATTTCTACATCTCTTGGCAAGAAACGTTTTATGAAATAGATTTTTGAATGTTGCTAATTTTTATAACATTAATGAAATAAACATTTAATAACACTCATGTGCCATTTTATTTTATAATTATTATGAAAATTGACATTTTTAAGAAATGAATTATCTTTCGACTAAAGGTAAGTTAGCCGGTCTCATATGGAAGTAGGGGTTATTCACCCGGTAACTCGGGTTTTTCGTCCCCAGAACAGGCAAACCCGCCCCGTGAACACACGCTTCTACAGACATAGGACCCTTTCAGGAATAAGGAGTAACCAACCTATTCCGTAGGATTTTGGTTCCGAATGCCTACACAGTAAAACGTGAAAGTCTATGCGTGAGAGCAAATTAGGATAGGATAGGTTAGGAAGAAATGGAAATATAAATGTCACTAACAAACTGAATCAACACATCAACACGCGCATTAACTGTGGGTTTGGGTCCACTGTTATTAATCGGCATCTGTATGAACCTGTGCCTAGTGAAATTATGTCTAGTGAAATTAGGGGAACTACTGCTGATGCTGCCACTGTCCCCACAGAATTTCTGGATTTAGTCTTTTATTTTTTTTTGGCAGATCGTATTTTAAGCGTTTTTTAATGATTTGTTCGGATGGAATTTCAGTTGTCTTTCTCAAAGCATGTGCTAAGATTATCTGAGGAAGATGATTCCAAGCCAGGTTTAGATTTATCTGTTTACACGTATGTGCTTGGAAACATATATCGTATATATCAAGAGATTTTTCCCGATTAACGTGTAGAAGCGGAGTACACTCACTTCTACACGTTACGAATATAATCACTGCATGCGCACGGTTTAACCTTTATGGAAGAATGGGGTTTGAATAGGGCATGCTTGCGTCCTTGTACTCGTGCTTAAGAGGAATTTGCTCTGTTTTGTTTGAGTAATTTCGCTCTAATTTTCCGTCTCGCTATAATATCTATATAGCGTCAGTTTAAACTCTCTGGAAGTTCACAGGTTTTTCTCGTCGAATGGAATTTTTTTTATGATGCCAAGTATGTAGAAGCTTCGGGTGGCTTTTCCGTAGTGATTATAACATTCATGAAATAAACATTTAATAACACTCATGTGCATTTTATTTAATAATTATTAGGAAGCACTGACTGTTTTAAGAACTGAAAATATAAATCCTGTTAACGAACTAAATCAATCTGATATGTTGTTCGGATTACTCTGCACGTTGGACTGAAGTAGTGCTTAGGATGACTGTGTAGTGGCATAAGGAATCGTCTGGGATCGTCTCTTTGTTACTAGAATAACACTTTTACCGTTTTATTTCGCAACAATTGTAATCTGTTAAGTCTTTAGTCTGTGCATAATATGTATGATCCTAAAATATTTTCACATCATGCCCTATAGATCAGTATCTCCTGAACGGCTTTGATTCCTTGTTAGCCAAGTGGATTGTCCTGTGCGTTTCTTAGCTGTGGTTTGAGCCTCACGTTTCCATCTTGTGATAATATTGTCGACTGTTGGTTTTGGATGAAGCAATTTTTGACCAATGTGATTAACGGATAAGCTTCTTTTATGACATCCAGTGATAATACTTTGAAGTTCGTAACTTCTTCTGCACTTAACATCGACATTATTCAGATGTGCTGTACAGTTGGCTCAAGGATTGCATATACCAGTATATGTCACATGAGAATATTCATGACAGTGTGTTTAATTCTAACAGAGAGGATATTCCTGAACTAAACTAATTTCCATGTATTGTATTCAGAGATATGAGAATATATGAGTGTGAGAGATATGGGAATGTGTTAGTGACATTTTATTTTATTCATTTATTTATTTTTGCTCCAAATATAAAATAATCGAATTTTTTTCTAATGGGCAAGATTTGAAGAATTTCAATGAAGTAAATCAAGATATATAGCTTTTTAAGAATTTATAATACACACCGATTTTGTTACACGAACATTTTATTAATAAAATTTACTTTTCTCTGTTTTGTTTTGTTTTTTAGATTAAAACACACAAAAAAGTTTTAAATATGTTACTTATTTGTTTTAGCTACATAATTTTAAAATGTTTTCAGGCGTATTAATTGATTCATAACGATATCTTCTCGTTATCCACTCAATTTTTGCTAAATGTACTCTCTAACTTGGCAGATACTTTTTTGGATTTGAGTTAAGAAATGAACGATGTTCTTGGAATTCAATAGAGGATGTAATTTCCAGAAAAATAGTTGAATTAGTTTCTGATGCGCTTTGAAATTATATATGTATGCTTACACTAGACGACTTGGTGAGTTGTAAAGCAATAACTGATTGATATATTTTCAGAGAAACTGCAAAGAAATAAACAACTCTTCAATGTATACAAACGGATCCATGAATACTCGTTTATTTGAGATTATACATTAATGATAAATATGAAACTGTTGAGAGAAAGGGAGAATTTCGTATAAAGATTTTTCAATATTTTTTAACACGCTTGAATTTTAATTTCTCTGATGGCTCGCTGCGAAAGCGGCATAACTTCACCAAGCAATCATATAGAGAGTTTGCAGTTTTATATTTTCCACACTCGGTAGCAGCATTTTCATGAGGAATCTGAATTGCAGGGTGAAATGTCAGTTTCATAATTTGACAACCCTGGAGAGAGAGAGAGAGAGAGAGAGAGAGAGAGAGAGAGAATGAGAGAGAGAGAGAGAGAGAGAGAGAGAAGCTGAAGATATCCGTCACAGTACTTCCTGTTCCTAGTCCGTTCTTGATCTTTGCAAGCAAGGAGCTTGGTTCGTCTTCAGTCAACAGTGCAGTAGTGCAAACAGCTCTTCAGTCCCCTCCCACACACATTGTTATTGGAAAACCTATAGAGGATAAATACTGAAAGCAATAGTTTTATGTATTCCAACTTTTACTTCTATTCATAGGTAGATAACGATTTCTGAATGACTTAGAAACAAATTCTTTCACCACTTTACTATGATATTCTTTTTTTCAGATCTTCGGTTAATTTTCTCTTTCAATTTTCATTTTCTGTTTTTATATACATGTACTTTTATAAACTTTTTGTATATATATTTCATTGAATTCTGAAAGAAAATGTGTATATTATTAGAAAAAACTAGTTCACATATAATAAAAAACAATATATATTTTTTAAAAAATAATGTCATAAAATAATATAGCATTCATTATATGCATAAAAATAAATATTGATTAGAATTACATGAATTAAATGAAATTTTCATTTTCTTTTTTTTTTTTTTTGCCGATAATCTCACTTTGTGAGTCGAGGTAGCTTTGCTATCCTCTTTTTCACATTTAAAGTACCTATGTAAGGAAGGAATACTATTGACCCGCTTACAGTTTTGTTTTCTCTTCCTCTATTGATAAAATATCATAGTAAAATATCTTCGAATTATACCGAAATCCAGGAATTTAGGGAAAGATTCCATCAATGCGCATATGTAAGATATTATGTGAAACTATTAATCTTCCAACACAGAAAAACTTATCTTTTCATAGCATCCATTGCACATTATTTTATTAGTGGCATTCTAAAGCCTATTACAGACAACTCTTACTGAGATGGAAAGGGTTTTATTGCCAGAATCGCACATTTTTTAATCCCTAAATTAAGCAAATAAACTATAACTGTACGTTCATTGGTCTCATCGTTTTATAAGGCCATCATTCTAAGCAGCAAAAACAGTTGTTACATCACTCATTTGCATGCTGTTTCAGAACTTTCAGAAGTCCATCAGTCAGTGTTGTCAAATAAGCTGGAAAGTGATCTTATGGCATTATGGTGTCTTTTAGCTATTTTTATCAAATTTGCGACGAGTTATTTGAATTTAAAAAAACTAGTCCATATATAATGTAAAACAATATATTTCTTAAAAAATATACTTATAACAATAGAATAATTTAAAAAAATTCATTCACTGCACTAAAACCAAACAACTTCAAAAAAAAAAAAAAAAAACCCTGTAAAACTCATTCACGAAGTTGTGAATGAGTTTTACAGAGAATAAGGAAGCACAAAACACTAAAACAGAGATTGTATTATTTCATAAAACATACATTTATGAATGCATGTGAAGCGTGTAGTATAAAAAAGAAGCTTCAATACACAGCATATGTTTGTGTACCATAAAATCTCGATCAAGCGTACTGCCTTCAAACCCTCATCGAAACAAGTACGCGGTACTTGTTCAATTAGATATGGTAACAGTGCATGTGCGTGTCTTCTCGTCCTTGTACTCTTTTCATATTTACTACTGAAGTCTCTTAGAGAGAGAGAGAGAGAGAGAGAGAGAGAGAGACTTGAGAGTCAGAGCAAGATTATTGAAAGTTAGGCTTAAAGACATTAATCCTTTCGAAATGCTTTCCACCCATGTTTTTGTAACATTACATAATATATCTGAATCTTCGTCAGTCATAATGATTTCATTCATTTCATGCTGTAATGATACTAACTAGTTCATAAACTCTCCTTGTTGGGAGACTGCTTTTGTAGCAGCTATAGAAGTTTCAGACACCAGAATAAGGAACTGGAGACAAGAGAATTTTTTATAGTTATGTTTGCTGATAATAAACACACACACACGTGTGTGTGTGTGTGACATTATATATATATATATATATATAATGTCAAACTTTTAGTTATCAGTTGGTATGCTCGATTGTCAATGGATGGTCGTAAGAAAGTGACACCTTCAAGTCTGATTGTTGTGAGTATAATTTATCCGAGGCATCGAGTGTTTTGTTACCTTTCGTAATCTAACAATTTATATTATTAGGATTGTTATCATTTAAAAGATTCTGAATTTCTCGCCTTGTGATTTACTTCCCCCTTTTTTGTGAGATAAATAAATGATAATAATAATAAAGGATGTTAATTAAGTTTTTATAATTCGAATTTATAGAATGCTTGTCAATGTATAATTATTTAACACAAAACTGAAAATACAGGTTTCAGTTTTGTACCTTTCGGGGAGTGTGTGATGTAAAATAATGCGAAGTAAATAAATCAAATATACTGGTTGCAGGTTTCAAATTGCTTTTCATTGTCTGATGAAATTTTAATCACTCTTCGTTTATTTTTAGAAGCCTTCTGTTTCTCATTAGCGTCTTTCAGAAAGGTAATGATGCGAAATCATCTCCGGGATTAATAAAAGTTTAAAAGTAAAATTATCGCACTGAAATAAGATTTCACTGAACTACACAAGATAGAATTCTTATTCTTCTCTTTTTTGATAACTCTCGAAGTTTCGCGTATTTTTGCGAAAAATTAAAGACAAAAAAATTAAACACTGGAAAGATATGGCCCAGCGCAAAACTGGAATTTTCTTTTCTTTCCTTTTCCTTTTCTTTTTTAATCTTTCTTGAAATGCTGTCCAGATAGACTTGTTATTGAAAAAAATGAGCAAACGTCACTTGGAGCAAAGTTCAGACTATCGACCGGATATGGAATTTATGTCTTGCCTAATTTGGAAATTGCAGAACGTACAATATTTAGGACGGTATATAACAACAGATACATTACGTTTTCAGCCTATCCTTACACATTCTACTATAAACAGACTTTTAAATTATTATTATTATTATTATTATTATTATTATTATTATTATTATTATTATTATTATTATTATTATTGGCTGGTGGGATCACCCGTTACTTAATTTTTGTTCCTCTCAGCAAGCACCGAAACAAAAGATTTGAGAAACGGTTTTGCTTCTTTTCTGCTTTCAACTGCTTCCGCATGGCATGCGTAGAGTCAAGCAGTAGTCATATTACACATGAACACATTCTTTAGCACTCTTTCAACAATATATCTCTTAATGTAATCGAGAGGTTGGGGTAAGCAATTGCTATTATACAGATCCTTTTCAATCTATTATGGCATAAGTTCCTTGTTAGAATGCTAAATTCTCCTTCCTGAAAAGTGTACCGTCATAATAAACAACAATGACTACAATTAAAGGCTACAAAAGGTTAAAAAAAAAGTACCAGGGAAAATCGGTACATACTTGCGAGAGGTCGCAAAGTTCAACCTCAGAAGATGTTCCCACGCAAGAGAAGTCTGTCAGCTGCTACAAGTCTGTTTAACTAGCGGAGTGTAAAGCGAAAATGAGACGAAATGAAATGTTCTGTGAAAGGGAACGTGCAAAAATCAAATAAATAATATTAAAAAATACATAAAAATAAATAAAACGAAATAAAAATACATAAATATAAAGTTAAAATATAAAGTAAATAAATCTAAAGAATAAAAAGTCTGAAGGAAAAAGTCTCTGAAGCAAAGATAGGAAAAATAGTAGATTAGAAAAAATGAAATCTTTTGAAAGCAATCTTGTACACGCACACATTTGTTGTTAATATCAGCGGACTTGCACAAACCCCGAGTTAGTGAAAGTGATATTCTGCTATGAAATGCGTCACATTCTTCAGAACCAAAGCATATATTTCATTCAACAGAAGAGAGATAGGGAAGCAACTTTGAAACAAAAAAAAAAGTATACGAAGAATAAAAGGAGAAAGAAGGTTAAAAATATAATAAAAATAGAATCAAAGAAAGTGTCAAATCTTCGAATGGATGTATGCGCATGTTATTCTTCCTAATCTTAATGTGGAGTGTCCGTCCTACAAATTCTAGCTTTATCCCACAAAATACAAACTGACCAGAAGGCCACATGCAAACAACACACACACACACACACAGTATATATATATATATATATATATATATATATATATATATATATATATATATATATATATATATATATATATATATATATATATATATATATATACAAAATTTTGCAGTCGTTTTGCTTACGTTGCTGATATGCATTTCTCCGAAACTGTCTGTAATAATAATCGTATTATATTTTCCTGCATTCGCTGAAGAAAAATGTTTTGCAATATCTGTGTTGTATTTATTAGTATTCACTGCGTCACACTTTGTGCTTGTATGCTGTTTTTCTTTTTCTTCAAACCATGTTGCCACAACTCTTAAAAAGAACTTTTATGGAAAGGTCCAAAGATCGTTGTCAGATGATCACAAGTGAGTGCATGATATTTAATAGGGATTTCTAGCGAAGGTAGCTTATTCTACTGTTAGCTTACGATTTGTTCCCTTGACTCTCTTTTAACAGAAAGAGATCGCCAGATCTACTAATATACTGAGTGATTCATCGACGATAAAGCTAGGAATAAATGTAGTATTCCCGTCTTCAGTCACTGAAGAAAAAGTAAATGGCATGAACATCTCATTGGAGCAATGGCTATCCTTCGTATGTGTATACTTCGGTTGTCTGCAAGATAAGCTGCCTACATTGAATTCCCAGGTGACCTGGGATACTACCGTTCTCCTGTGGTTGTCATATTTCATCAGTCAGTGAGTTGAGCTAAGTCATTTACCAGATGATAGATAATCTTCTTCTCGCTATTAAACCTCTCCAACATTTTAATTAGAAATTTGAAGACGCTTGTATTATGTTTGGTGTCAAAAGTAGAGGCGTCGGAGTTTTATCCTTCTTGCTCTCTGCTACATGCGGTGGATGAGCGATATTCGTCATCGGCATGCCAAACATTGGAGATTCAGAATCCCCTTCATCGAGGGAAGTGCAGCAAGGCGGTTTCGCTGTCACGCCGCTCAATAGCTAAAGGATCATGAGGGGTTCCTCCTGATGATTATTTGACCCTTAATCCTACTACCAACTAACCTACAAGACCATGATTGAAAGTAGTCCTTGCGGTGTGTGTGTGTGTGTGTGTGTGTGGAAGGGGAGGGGGTAGTTGGGGGGGCATCGGGATTCTATGCCCTGGCTACGTTATTATATGGATACTGGAACCTCTCTACATGGGCGACACGTCTAAGATTGCATTTATTTATTTTAGCGTACGATGGTGGGATGTCCACACTGGCATTAAGCAGCATCTTATGAAACTAACATATCACTATTGGTTGTCGTTTGCTTTTCGTCTGGTAAAAGTTCAAGAAAAAAATTTCATCCCGGAAATTCGGGTTTCCGGGGTAAAAAATCCTCCCATCTCCGTATGAGACCAGCTGACTCACTTTCATTTGCAAAGCCATGATAAAGATATTTCACGTACCAGACAGGATTCGAACCTAGCGCTTTCCAACGTAAGAGCTTCGTCTATACTGGCTGAGCTATGAAGGCTGTCATTTCTAAGATTCTACATAGTCTCTTTGCATTTATACGTGCCCAATACCAACCTTGACAACACATGGAACAAATGTGTGCTACTGGTTCTAAAATCCCTCGTGTGTGAAAGTGGCAGAAAAAGAATATAGCTATTAACCACGAATAATATAAGAAATACATCACGTATCATGAACGAAGACAGACTTGATTTGAAAAACATGCAATCACTTCTGATTACATTGTTCTGTTGATGAGGACTAGAGTCCTAAACAAAACATCTTATTTCTTTTTCTTTTTCTCTTTTTTTTATTTGATGACTATGTCAGTGTATGAAGGTATGTATTGAGAAATTAATTATCACCATTTATTACTAACAAACTTTTCCATGTTAATCCATGCTTGCACTCTGCATTCTGCTCTATCGCAATTTTGCAATTTATCATATAGCACCGGTGTCGTTGATATTTCTGTCATTTTCGCTTTAGATATTTTCCAGCTTCTCTCTCTCTCTCTCAACTAGATGCTTTCAATAGTAACTATATTATTATATGGAGCATTTTGAGAAAATTCGACGAAGAAGCAAGACGTTATTAATTTCGCTTTTTCTTAACATTTTTGTTCTATAACCATGAGCTTAAATTCAAATAGCAGTAGTGTTCGTACCATACTTAATACTTATATATATTTGTAATTTTTTATTTCATGTTTATTTCTCATTTCTGAACAGGCTGCCACATTAAACGAACTTTAATATGTCTTAAAGAAGATAACAGCATACCAATTCATATGAACGCAGCCCACCAAGCAGATCTAATCACTCCGGAATACGACAGCTGCCACATTTTAAACTCAATAACTGAATGGAAACGAGAGAGTTGGCGAAGAACTGTCTATTCTACATATTAACATCACGAACATTCAAAACACTGATTTATACTCTAAGCTTATCTGAAGGAAGATATTGACAGCATAGATATTTTTGTATGAACAGAGGTGTCCACAACAAACGAAGAAACTTCCAGTTACCAAATATCAAACTTTGAACACTGTAAAGAAACTCAAAGAGGCTGTTGAGTAATAATATAATATTTAGCAAGCAAAATTAGAACTAATAGAAATAAAATATAAATTAGAATACGCGGAAAATATAGGCATCGAAGTCAAAAATATACCAAACAAGAGAACTCCTTGATATTAAAAGCTGTCTACTGATTACCTAATTTGAGCATCATAAAATTTCCGGATGAATTAAACAGATAGCTTTCTACCACGGAAAAAGGTTCCTAGGAATACTTAATAATAATAGGGGACATAAATATAAACATTATGAAAACAATACCTAGACCTCCAATCAGCATATAACTTAGTCCCATCTATACGGTTGTAAACAAGAGAAGAGATAGTCGAAAACACAATCACGTCATCATGTTTTGACCGTAAATATACGGGCCCCCTCCAAACAGCTATACAGCAGCTGTCATAACGTGTAAACTGACAGACTATTACGACACTGCGCTACAGCTGCATACTGAACCAGAAGCCTTAAAATTCACTGACTACAAAACAGCATAATAACATCAAAAACTAGTGTAAATGGCAAAATCATATAACATAAAATATATAACAAAGCAATAATAAAAATAAAAATACACTTCCAAACCAGACCGAAACCATGGATAATAGAAAGCATATTAACAGATGCTGTATACAAAGGAAAGATGTGCTATGGAAACAACTTAAAGGTCGCCTAACAAGACAGTATTCCAAACTGAATTCAAAAGAAAATGAGATAACCTAACAACACAGATGGATTAGAACCGAAAAAAAAACTAACAATAGTTCAGACCAGATAAAGAAAACCTTGCAGCTGATCAATGAAATGCTAGAAAATTTACACAAGAGCCCTCGTCTCTGAAACGATAAAACAGCTTTACATTTTTTCTTGCTAGCCCAAGTCCCTCAAATAGTAGGAAAACAACTTTACTCAGCAATCTGTGAACGCTGTCCAAAAACAAACTGCAGGAAACATTCGTCCCTCACACAAAGAAATATTCTCCACTAGGACCACGTGCAATCCAGACAATACAATTTTAAAAAGAAATATTATAAGTAATTATAGACCCATCGCCACATTGTCGGTAATCAACTAAATTATGGACCTTATTGTGTATCGTAAACATAGGAATATTTCACATACAGCTGTGTCATGCAGGCTACAGACAAGAGTATACAAAATGACATGCAGATGGATTATTATGTCTGTAGAAGAATGTTACGAGTATCAGAAACAAAGGGGTAGAGTTTGTTGCCTTAGTCAATATGTTGGACCTCAGATTGTAGGAATTAATGAGACCTAGCTGTCAGAATCAGACATACTAACTGAAATCGAGTGCAAAGGGTTTACTATTTTTAAGAAGGATAGAGAGGATAGGAGAGGAGGAGCGTGCTGCTAATGACATCGGATGATTGAATCCAGTTAGAGTTTAGACCTATGATTGTAGTACTACCAACAGTATTTCATGTGGCAATTAGTTTGAAGCCATATGGTGTGAGGTGGATTCTAACAAGATCAATTAGATGGTGGGATGTTGTTACAGACCTTGTGGATCAGTTGCTAATGATGAAGAAATACATCACCACATAGAAAAGATGAGTACGAAAAGAGTAATCATAATGGGAGACTTTAATTATCCAAATATTGATTGGGTAGCAGTAGAATGTCATGAAAAGAATGAAAATTCATTTATTGAGCTGTTGCGGGACATCTTCCTCAAGCAGCATGTGACAGAAAGTAATCGAGGTCAAAGAGTGTTAGATTTGATTATAGTGTCAGAGGGCGTTTCAGTTAAAGATGCCTATTCTATTTTGCCTATTCTGCCTTCGGTTGGTGACAGTGATCAAGTTTATGAATGTTCCATTCAGAAAAGATTACATGCTCAACTAAAAATCAGTAAATTATGAAGAATATATTCAGTTCTGTGGAATGGGATCGGTTGATGAATGGTAAGAATATCGACTGTGCATGGGAAGCATTTAAACAATACTTAAATGATGCAATATCAGAGTGTGATCGATAGCTCGAAGAATAAATAGGGCAAAACGGATGTGTAATCTTATTAATCAAGAGATTCGTAAGAAAAGGATGATGTGGAAGGAATATATTTTCATAAGGAATAATTTTCATAACGGACATCACTCTTATGTACACGGTATGAAAATTATAAGCAGCAGGCTAGAATAGTCACAACTGTTGTACGGAAAGCAAAGTCTGAGTATGAAAAGAAACCTGGCTCTTCTTGCTAAAGACAACCAACAATAATTCTACGACATGCTGCAAATAAAAGAAAGAATGAATATGAAAAACAACTCTTCTAAATACAGGTAGCATGAGGGTTACAGATGCAGAAATAGGTTGTTCAAGTAGTGAGTGCCCATTTTTTGAAAGCTATCAACCTGGTGTACGCGACATTCCGCTCACTGCTATTTCTTCACTGGAATTCAGGTGTATGAGTACGAGGTATTAGAGCTCTTGCACAAACCGAATAAGAATTCATTAATATGGACTGATGGGATATCAGCACCTGTGCTAAAAGAGTGTTCAGCTGAACTGGCTATTCCTTTGACCAGGCTGTTTAATGTGAGTCTCAGAACGGGGAAAATTCGCAGAAATGGAAAAAAAGTATGGTAATACTTTCTCATATTCTATAACAATGTCACCATTTAACTAGACAAGGGAATGAATACGCCATGAAACTTTTGGATTTTGCTAAGGCTTTTGACAGAATACAGCATGGTACACTTTTGCATAAATTGGAGAATATGGGTTTGGATTAGAGAATGTTAGCGTGGATAAGAGGATGGTTGATTGAGAGATATCAAAACGTGGACCAAGCACAACAATCAGTGCTTGGTCCACTGTTATTCAATCTATACATTAATGATATTGGGAAGAATTTAACAAGCGACATTCAGCTATTTGCCGATGATGCAATGAAAGGTAGGTTATTCAGGAATGCTGCTGATATGCAGTAGTTGTAGAATGATTTGAATAGGCTGGAATTGTGGGCATGGGAAAATAATGTCACAGTAATGTCAATAAATGTAAACTAATTCACTTCGACATAATTAGATATCTAATGTCGTGTTATATGGTTGGATTATGCTATAAGAAACTAATGAGGCTAGGGATCTTGGAGTGTTAGTAGATAGGAAGTTGAAGTTCAGGGGCCATGTAGCAAAGATTGCAAATACAACTCAAAAGATAATTGCAATGCTGAAACGATTGTTCACATGTAAATATAAGGATGATATTTGCCTCGTTACAATGCGTTGATATGACCTCAATTGGATTATTGTGAACAGTTGTGGTTTCCGTTGTGATTCTGATATATTGGAGAGAGTACAGAGGAGGGTGTTAAAAATGATATCCGGATTACGAAATACTGATTATGAAGACAGATTGAGAATTTGCAGACTGTGGATACTAGCAAACAGGAGAAAGAGGGGTGACATAATTGAGACTTACAGACTTCTGAAAGGGTCATACAGGATTTCAGTTGATGGAATTTCTCATTTTATTGAGGATGGGGAAAGGAAAAGAGAGCCTCCTTGGAAGCTGAGAATGAATGCTGCTAAGAAGGGGTGAGGGCTAGATTTTTCTCTTATAGGGTGGTGGTGATTGGAATGGATTGCTATTGGATGTTGGGAGCGCAAGCAGTGTGAATGAATTCAAGAATAAGTATCATAGCTGGTGCATGTAGTATGTGGCCTTCCTCGATGAATCCCTGATGAGATTTCCTGGAGGTCTCTCTTAATAATAATAATAATTTTTATTGCAATTATGATTACATATTTAAATTACATACAATGCATACATACGTACATTTCATTACATATGATACATATATTACATTACATGCACTTCATTACATATAATACATACATTGATCACATATTGTGATTACATATTTACAACAGGTTTAATTCTGTATTTTTTTTTTTTTTTTTGTAATTTGCAGACATAATGAAATGCGTACATATTTTTCTTTCTTTTTTTTTCCCCCTTTATAACGTATTAATGATTGTTACTTTAGTTGGTAATTTATTGTTTCTGCGGTTGAATAATGAATAATATTGTTTTTTTTACGGCATTTATTCATTTAAGAATGAGTAATATATATTACAATTTTCATTTTATTATATTTAAGTGCTATAACTACGGCGCTTGAATATAACTATTATTATTATAATTGAATATAATAATAATAATAATATATATTTATATATGTGTATCTATGCAAATACATATAACAATTAAATCGACACCTGTCCCCCCTTGTGTACTGAGGAAAATTTCAGGAAGACAGCAGAAACACCAAATTAACAAATAAGAAGTTCAGTTTAACAGTAACAGAAACAACCTTGGATTTTTATCAAAAATCCATGATTGTTTTTCCAGTCCAATATTAAACACACACACACACACACGCACGCACGCACGCACACACACACACACACACACACACACACACGCACGCACACACACACACACACACACACACACACACACACACACACACACACACACACACACACATTATATTGCACCCATATAGGAAAGTTCATTAATAAACCTATAGTACCTTTGCATTGTGGGTGGGCTAAGAATTTTGTTTTCTAATCATTATATATATATATATATACATACGAGGGTGGTCTGAAAAGTTCTCGGCCTCGAACATAGATGATAATAATATCGGCAAGATTTTTTTTTCTAAGTTGGTACATCTGTCATAAGCATCCAAATGAAATTGCAAGTCATTCTCTCAAGTAGTTTGTTTTACACTACTGTCTGAACCAAAGTGTTGTCTGTATCCCATGAAATGGATAAAATTGAGGTTATAAAATTCTTTGTAAAAGAAGATATAACGCCAAACGAAATTCATTCGAAGTTCATAAAAGTTTATGGGCACTCTTCTCTTTCGTTTTCGACATTAATAAATGGGCTGCCGAGTTTAAACGCTGCCGTACCAGCCTTGAAGATTATCCACGAGAAGGAAGTCCAAAAAAGTGTAACACCACCAAAAATCATTGAACAGTGCACGGTATGGTATTGGATGACCGGCGAATCGAAGTGCGTGAAATTGCTGAGACTAGGTATTTCAAAAGAACGTGTAGGATGCATTTTGCATGAAGAATTGAAAATGAAGAAGCTTTGCGCAAAATGGGCGCCGCGCTTGCTCACAGCAAATCAAAAACGCACTCACACGAAAATCTATGAACAGTGCTTGGAGCGTTTTAACAAGAATAAAACTGATTTTGTGCGTAGATTTATTACTATGGATGAGAATTGGATTCACCATTACACACCAGAATCCAAACAGCAGTCAAAACAGTGGACAGAAGCCGGCTGTTCAGCGCTAAAGAAGACAAAGGCGGCTCCATCAACAGGAAAGTCATGGCATCGGCGTTTTGAAATGCTCAAACCATTTTTTTTTAATTAATTATCTTGAAAAGGGTTAAACAATAACCGGGGAATATTATTCCGATCTTTAAACCAGACGAAAAAATTCGTGAGAAAAGACCCGGTTTGCAGACGAAAAAAAGTTTCTTTCACCAGGACAATGCACCTGCCCACAAAGGTGTTTTGACAATGGGAAAATTAAGGGATCTGCACTATGAATTGTTGGAACATTCACCCTATTCCCGCGTTTTGCCTCCCTCTGACTTCTGTCTCTTCCAAAAACTAACAAATTCTCCCTCGCTGGCCAGTATTTTTCTTCGAATCAAGTGATTGCAGCTGTAGAGGGGTATTTTGAAGATCTTACAGAGAACCACTACAGGGACTGGATAATGATGCTTGAGCATCGCTGGAATAAATGTATTAGTCTTAAGGGAGATTATGTTGAAAAATAAAAATAATTTTGAAATTATAAATTCGTTTTTTCATTGTTGGTTGGCCGAGAACCTTTCACACCACCCTTATATCGAGTGATAGAATGTTCAAAAAGTTTGAATGACAAATATATTATTATTATTATTATTATTATTATTATTGCTTTCACGCCAAGAAATATGCTCAACCGAATACCGAATAATAATTGGCGACATAAATATAAATATTGCAAACGAAAACTAGAACAACACTGTACAATACCTAGACACGCTATCCGTGTATAATCTAATACAATAACATCATGTACTAGAAAAGAAATATTCCGAAATACTATCACAGCCTCTTGTCTAGATCATATAAACGTCCGAGCACCACACACAATTACACTGCATCAGTCATAAAGTGCAAAGTAGCAGACCATTACTTCACCGCTCTAAACCTGCACACCAAGACAATATCCATGCAATGTCCCACAGAAGAAAAGCGACAGAAAATAATAATAGACGAAGAAATAATCAACCACGAAATAAGAAAAACAGATTGGGAACACCTGGCATCAGATTCAGCAGATATCTTATACAACAACATTAAACTCACACTGGAGGAAATATATAAGAAAGCTATAAAGAAAGTTCAGAATTCGTTCAAAAACAACACAAAATCCTTGGATAACAAAAAACTTAATCCTAGAAATACACAGAAAGGAAGCTTTATGGAAAGAATTAAAGCGATATCCAAATAACATAGCTTTAAAAACTGAATATAAGATTACAAGGAATCGCCTTACAACACAAATCAGAAATGCAAAAAGAAGCTACTACAGAGACAAACTAACCCCTGCACAAAACAACATGAAACAAACCTGGCATCTGATCAGTGAGATGCTAGATTGTGTTTCTAACACCACCGCCTCCGAAGCCATAAAACACAGTTTCATGAAAGACGCAAAACCTATCCAACAACTAGCAAATGACTTTAACCAATACTTTGCAGACTCCATCCAAGAACTGCACAGAAATATTTCCCCGATCACAAAACGTGACCCTCCACTTGGACCACAATCAAAACAGACATTATGGTTCCCAACCATAAAAGAAGCAGAACTGCTCTCTGAAATACATCAATCAAACCAAACAAAGGCCCAGGAATTGATGGTATCAGACCTAAAGATATAAAGCAACATGCAACTAGTTTAAGTCCTATCCTACTAAAATTAATAAATAAAATATTTAAAACAGGACAGATACCAAGTATGCTAAAGACCGCCATAATCACACCCATATACAAACATGGAAAAAGAAATTTAATCAGCAATTACAGACCCATAGCAACATTAACAATTATCAGTCAAATTATGGAGCGGATCATACGGAAGAAACTCACAGCATACACAGAGACCTTTCATATTATCCCCAAAACACAATATGGTTTTCAGAAAAATAAGGGAACAACATCTCTCTTGGAAGACTTTACAGACGTAATTAATACCGCCTTAGACAAAAACAAAATTGCCATGGTAGTTTTTATTGATCTAACTAAAGCATTCGATACAATCACACAAAAAACCTTGTTAGAAAAGCTGAGGCATGTTGGAATAGACGGGCCTCTTCACAGGTGGTTTACAAACTACCTTCAAAATAGAAAGCATATCACACGTATCGGGTCAAACCGAAGAAGAGAGCTACCGGTAACCTGTGGAGTACCACAGGGAGCTGTACTCTCCCCAGCTCTATTCAACATTTACACGCACGATATTAATCAGCTACCACTCAAAGGTAAGATATTCCAATACGCAGACGATACAGAAATTATATCCATCCATAATAACGCAATCATAGCCCAAACAAATATGCAACATTACAAAAATCTGATCATAGACTGGCTCACGAAAAATTCCATATACCTAAACTCAGAAAAGACAAAATTAATGATATTTAGAAATCCACTGACTCGACCAGTCGATAACAAATACAGATAACCATCCAACATCCACTTTATAACATAAAAAACACACAGAACAGCAAAATCACTACAATCACTCGGGTTGAAACAATACGATAACTTGGAATGTACTTCGACGCAGATATGAACTGGAATAGCAACATAAACCATCTATACAACAAACTCCGAACAATAAGTGGCAAACTCTACAGGTTAAAAGACATAGTTCCCATACGCCTAAAAACACTAATATACAAAGCACTATGCCAAAATATACTAAGATACACTATAACAACCTATGCTTTCTGTGCACCCTACAAATTAAATACATTAATTAGAAATATATACACGTTTGCACAAGAATAATGTTTAATTTGCCAAATATTTCGGTCTGAATATTACAGACCATCTTCAGTGGCTACATAGGAATAGTTTTAAAAATACAAAGTGGAATACGAACAATTGATCATTCACACATAGAACGAGCCGCATGATGTCATATCGCTAAGTATTAGAAGAGTAAACATTTTAAAAATCATAATTAAAGATATTAATTCAGAAATTCATATAATAATCTTAAACAACATTAGAATAATATAGGAGGGAAAATTAATGTGTTATCCTGATTAAACTTTCCCAAATTTTTGATATAGATATACAGTCATTACGATTCAAGTTAGGACGTTGAAGTAAGGCCTCCACACTTTCTTTAAATAAACGTTCAAATTTGCAGCGACATCTGTGTAGGAGGAGAGTCTTGGACCAAAGGATGTTGTGGCTGGTTTCTAATCCATGCTGAGCTAATCGAGATTTCTCAGGTTTGTTGTGTTGAATTGATGACTGATACTCTTGAATTTATTACTAAAGCTGACAAGGGGAAAGCGATATTAATTATGGACACTTCAAACTATAGAAGAAAACTTTCCCTTTTACTTCGAGATCGCTCAACATACCAAGAACTCAATTACGATCCAACCAACAGACAACTGAAGAAATTAAATTTACTGCTAGATGAGGTCATAATTTTGGATGTAGACACTATTGAAAGACAAAAAACTCATTGTGCAAGGCCTTCCAGGCTTTACGGTCTACCAAAAATACACAAGACAGATATTCCTCTTCGCCCTATAGTTGATTGTATGGATTCTCCTACTCATCGCATAGCCACATATCTATCTAAATTATTGAAACAACACATTGACAACTCACGCTCTTTTTTGAAAAACTCTTCTGATTTCTTAAATAAATTGAAAAACATCACTTCACAACCTACAGATCTTATGGTTATCTTTGATATAGAATCTTTATTTACGAATGTATCTCTCAAAGAGACTTCAGAATTACTTGCTGACATCTTCCTACAAGATATTATAAAGTTATTTGATTCCGTAATGCACTCTGGATATTTCTTATGTCAAAACAAATTTTACAACCAAGTGGCAGGAACAGCCATGGGAAGTCCACTCTCTCTCTCTCTCCTGCTCTAGCCAATTTTATTTAGAACATCTAGAAGAAGTCCTGTTCTCATCTATATTCCCTCACCCATCCTTTTGGGTAGGATATATATAGACGACATCTTTGCTGTATGACTTCACAACAGAGACTCCTTACATTCCTTTTTAAGCAGTATCAATTCCTTACATCCTTGTATAAAGTTTACCATGGAGATTGAAAAAGGCAACTTGTCTTTTTTAGACGTCCTTCTCATCCGTTCACCTTCTGGTATTCTTATAACAACAGTTTACAGAAAATCAACTTTCCCACGTCGTTATATTCTTAAAGAATCTGCTCATCATCCTTGTCAAAAAACAGGAATCATAAAATGTTTAATCCGACGAGCCAAAACTAACTGTTCAACTTCTTATTTATTACAGAAAGAACTTTCGACTATCAAACATCACATGAAACTAAATGGCTTTTCCCAAAAGGGTACACAACATCTTTTCGATTCTTACAATCCAACACAGAACAGCAAAGATTCAATACGTCGAGTTCCAATTCCTTACATTTCCGGGATTTCAGAACCAATTTCAAAAATTCTGAAGAAATATGATTTAACAGCCACTTATACACCTATTAACAAATTATCCACCCATTTTCCTTCATCTAAAGATAAACGCTCAACCTTGTCTCTACCTGGGGTGTATCAAGTTCCTTGTAATTGTAATCTTTCCTACTTTGGACAAACTGGATAGAAAACAGAATTCAAGAGCATCAGTCATCATTTCTTCACAACAAACCTGAGAAATCTGGATTAGCTCAGCATGGATTAGAAACAAGCCACAACATCCTTTGGTCCAAGACTCTCCTCCTACACAGATGTCCCTACAAATTTGAACGTTTATTTAAAGAAAGAGTGGAGTCCTTACTTCAACGTCCTAACTTGAATCGTAATGACTGTATATCTGTATCAAATATTTGAGAAAATTTAATCAGGATAACACATTCATTTTCCCCTATATTAGTCTAATGTTATTTAACATTATTATATGAATTTCTGAATTAATATCTTTAATTATGACTTTAAAAATATTTACTCTTCTAATACTTGGCGATATGACATCACGCGGCTCATTCTATGTGTGAATGATCAGTTGTTCGTATTCCCCTTCGTTTTTTTAAAACTATTCCTATGTATGAAGATGGTCTGTAATTTTCAGACCGAAATATTTAGCAAATTAAACATTATTCTTGTGCAAACGTGTATATATTTCTAATCATTATGTCAAAAGTATCGTTAAAAAATTAAATTGATTAATATCGCTACAGTACAAAACGATAAAACTGATCTTTTGGGACCAAAGAGAAAATCACGACCTTATATACATTGCAATGTCAGAATACAAAATACGACAGCAAAACATTTATGTCACTATGCAGCTTTGCTAAAACATTATTTCGATGCCAACTACAGGACAGTCAGAAATACATACCCTATAACAAGACCTCAGACAATTAATTATATCACATATAAATACAATAATCACTACGGAAAGGCCACGCGAAACTTCTACATCCCAGACATAATAAACAAATTACCTTTTGAATACAGAAACCTTACAAACTACAATAGCCTGAAAAGAGCTCTAAGGACGTACTATAAACAAGAAACACGCACCCAAAATACCATACAAACTTAATGAAACACAATATATTCGTTCAGGCTTCCATTTCAGCGACGCATCAATACATTCCAAGTTATTTTGTGTGTGCGTGCGTGCGTGCGTGCGTGCGTGCGTGCGTGTGCGTGCGAATTTCTCAATCATAAATTTCGTAACTTCCCAACACAGCAAAAAAAAAAAACAATAAATAATAACCAACTGGTTTCATCCTCAGATAAGCTTACATATAAGCTTCGAGGATGAAAGCAGAGAAATTAGTTCTCATCCAAGATGTATCATATGTAACCAAATGCATGTAATGTACGTATCACATGTAAACCAATGTATGTAATGTATGTATTATATGTAATCAAATGTATGTAATGTATGTAATAACTGTAACAAAAGTATGCAATACAGTGTGATTATATCCATTGATATTGTATATATAGAGTGTAAAATTGCAAAGAAACATCTGTAGTAATCATCATTATGAATATTATAAATAATATACGTTGTAAACAGTTATTGTTATTATTATTATTATTTAAAAAAAAAACTTTATGTACGAGAAAGTATTTGTTATGTATAATTGTGTTCATATAATGTATGTAATGTATCTGAGAAATAATAAAAAAAAATTTCAATTATTATTATTATTATCCTTAAAAAGACATTTCTTGCGATTAGAGTACATCTCAGAAATCTACAGAAACAGCATTAGGTGAACTGTGTGCATGATAAGAGAATTCACATGATGGTCCTCATTATTTATAATCTTTTTCACTCTCAGTGAGTTAACTGTTGTTTTCAAAATGACTTAAACCATATATTCGACAATTATCAATTAAAAAATTAATGAATATTTTTCTCTCCAGATTTTATTTAGATAAAATGGGCTGTTTATTTATTGTTACTTTCTTTCTTGAAACACGTCAACTTTACAATAAGTAGTTTTTTTTTTGTCTGCCTCCGTGGATAAGTCGGCTTAATTCGGTTCAAAAGACCTCACTCAGGGTGATAATATTAGGGACTCAATGAGCCGTATTCCGCAGGAGTACTATGGCTGATGTAACATGCTCCACACGATCCTGTTTCATCAATCATCGGGCCGCCCCCACTGTGTAGCCAAGCCGCCTGCCGCGTCGCTGTCTTTCTTTTCATCCCTATTTTCTCCGCCTTCCTCTATTTTCCCTGTCCTCTTTTCCTCTTGCATGACAACAGCGGCGACGATAATAATGGTAAACCGGCGTAATATTTTCCCCTAGTAACTTGGACGACGTCGAGATGTTATTATGGATACCTTTCGAAAACACCAATTTCATTTGCGAAGTGCTAAGATTTGTTTGGTGATTTTTGAAGAAAGCGGAAAACAGAAAGAAAGAAAGTAACAGAGCTGATAAATGAACCAGCTAATACGAAAGCTTCTCTTCAAGTGGCATGCGTATATGTAATCGAAAACTAAACCATATTAAATGCTTTGTTTTTTCTAAAAATGATTAAAAATAATTTTGGCCTGTTTAAATATTCTTCAGTAATAGTAATTCAATGGCGTTAGAGATGACATCCGCTTTCTACATCATTAAATATAGATTGCGGCATCAGAGCGAAGAATGACGAATCATTTTCTTGATGGTAAAGCTAGTAACATTGGTAAGTATGCTGTATTTCTGTTCACGTTGTGGATATCGCATTAGAAAAATGTGTTCGAACAAAAGTGTATAAACAAATCAATTCACGTAGATAGAACACTTAAGAAATAAGAGAAGCCTCGTGATTATTCTGTTGTTAATAATAGTAATTTCGCCAGTCTTGTTTCAAGTAGGGGAATAGTACACAGAGAATGTAGAATAGAACGTGATTGTCATCTAATTTTGAGCAGGATAAATTGAGATCGCATTGAAAAGAATAATATAATTTGATTATTATTATTTTGTTTAATCAAAGTTGAATATGTTTCAGAAGTGAAATTTAAAGGATGGAAGATATCAGCATTATAAGAAAAAGTGAAAGAGTTGGAAAAAAAGAAAATCAAGTTGTCTGCACGGTCAGAGCTCGATGATTCACATATGGATTTAAAGAGGCAATACTGGAAAATAACAAATCGTTTCGACAGATTCTCTGAAGTGAATCATCTGTGCCTTTTCATGAATATAGGGAAAAATCCGACTAGTTAAGCTACGTGTGAAAGCAGCTAAAGAAATAAACAAAACTTTTGATTTTAATGATCATTCAGAAAAAGGCCAGTATATGACTTTTTGTTTGCCTGTTATTCATATATAAATAAATAAATAAATATAAATATATATAATAATAAGTAATACATAATAAAAAATATATACATATATATTTTACTTGAAACGCGCATGAATTACAGACTCGTATCTATCAATGAAATCCAAATTGCTTGCAAAACAGCTGGCATAAAGATAAACATAAGGAAGACCCAAGTTATGTTCAATAGCTAAGTCCAACCAGAAATAATGAAAATCAATAATAAGGAAATTGAACAAGTAGATAATTACATATACTTAGAACAACAGATATCAATTACATTCAATATTCAAAGGTCAACTACCATTATTCCTGTCTGTAGAAAAAGAAAAAAAAGTTTTTAACTAATGTATTCTTCGCATATAGATATATGGCTGTGAAACATGAACACTAAATGCAAAGGAAATTCAAAAATAAAGAACAACACAATTTAGTATGGAAAGAAGTATGCTTGGTATCACAAACTGGATCACAAAAGGAATACGTGGATAAGAAATCAAACCAAAGTCTCTGATATCATAGTGAAACATCTGAAGTGGCAATGAGCGAGACATATTGCTCGAAGATCGGATGAACGATGGACAAAAGAAGTACTGGATTGGATTCCACGAGAGGAAAACCGACCACGACGCCGACCTAAATCACGGTGGATTAATGATATCACAGATTTGCAGGAGTAACATGGGAAAGGATATGGAAGTTTTTTCACTTGGCTATGCTAATAATTATATATATTGGATTCTACCCTTTATCCAAGTGTTAGCAAACAAAGTTTGTGCCTGAAGTACTTTCAGGACTGAGGCAACTCGTGATAAAGGTGGTATAAGTTCTCATCACATGCCTTAGTATCGCCCATAATGCAAAATCACATCTCCTTGCGGACATGTATAATGCTATGCATTAAGAGAAGGACCACTACCCAGACCGGATTCGACCTTTATTGAGGTCTCATCAGTGGGAGCTATTTTAATAATAAGGTATGACACCCTTTGGCAACTCGTATAGGTAAATGTGACTTCTCCATTACTTCCACCTTACTATCACCACCACTGGGTGTGGCTCCCACTGATGAGACCTCAATAAAGGTTGAAACCAGTCTGGGTAGTGGTCCTTCCCTTAATGCATAGCATTATACATGTCCGCAAGGAGATTCACTTTGCATTATGGGAGATACTAAGGCAAGTGATGAGAACTTATACCTCCTTTTCCACGAGTTGGTTCAGTTGTGAAAGTACTTCAGGCGCAAACTTTGTTTGCTAATACTTGAATAAAGGATAAAACCCAACATATAATTAATGGGAAAGATAATTTGTCGGTAATAAATCGAAGGCATCGCTGTTTAAATTACTGGATTTCATTTCGCCCACGAAATTATTGGAAGAATTGTGTTGTGCTGTGAATTTTCCCAAAGAAACATCCCCTCCCCCATGTAGTTTTTATTTTATTTAAGTGTCTTCCACTGAAATGTGATACAGTTTAGTCACTGTTGGCCAATCAAAGGAGCTGTCTTCACTTCAATAATCGTTTTATAACAGGAATGTTTCGTTTGGTGTAAAAGATAAGTTCCCTCGCAAGAAAAATCTGTATGATAAAATCTTAAGTAAAATCAGTGAAATGAGGATTAAAAGTGTTTTTCAAAATTGATGACAGAAAATTCTTGTACCTTTCAATAACACAGTGAAAGATCAAAATATAACACAGTGAAATTAAAATAAACAAGTAATTAAACATGTTGAAAGTCATATTTTAAAATTATTTTTCCATCGAAAATAACCCTCTCATCTCTGTAACATAGCGAAATGTAAAACACGTTCGTACTACCATCATAACCAACTGGCCGAATATGTGCAGGGTGTTCGTTCATGGTCTCGTATTTATTTATTTTTCTTTTGGAATTAGGAACAAGAAATGCAAAATATATTTAATATTCCAGCGAAAATATATTTTCCCGCTACCCGCATAATGATAAAGAACTTGAGTAATCTCTGTAGAGATAATCATTTTCACTTAGTAATTTTAAAACGAGTATTCCATTTATCTTATGGAAATCCTATTTGTAACTGTTATTACTGGCAGTTTCAGTAGTTGTAATTATTCTTTTATTCTTTAGCCTGTTTAAGGATTACTGCCATAGCATGGCATGCTTATTAGAAAACACTTAAAGAATCTTTCTCTTTCCTATTGCAGCAATTCATATTTCCTGTTTCTTTAAGGCGTAGCAGATAAAAAAAATCATTTCGTAATAAGATTTATTATCATTTTTCTTTTTAAGAAATGCAAGTTTTTTGTATCAGTTATTACATTAACAGAACAGGGGGAAACACACACACACACACGCGCGCGCAGCGACATGTTAAAATAAAGAGAAATCATTTCTAACAGAAAGAAGCCAATGAAAAAAAACAAAACAAAAACTGAAGGTCATTTTAATAGAAGAAGATAGAATGTGTCCGATCTTGTGAAAAACAATGGTGAATTTAGCGTTCACCACAAGTGGAAATAAAGTGCATGGCTCAGAAATAAAAACTTGTTAATCTTTGACACATGATATAAAGACAAAAATATTTTAAACATGTCATTTATATATATATATATATATATATATATATATACGTAATATATGAATATAAAATCAGAAAGGAGAATAAATTTAAAGTAAAGAAAACTATTTATTTATTCTATTACAAATGTTAGTTAGATAAACGTTAATTTAATTTTATTTTTTTCAATCGAAGATTTATTTATTTATTTGAATCATATTTTATATAATCAAATTCGTGAGAATGATCTTAATTCAGTGTGGTTGGTACTTCGTATATATATCTCGAAGAGATATATTTTAAAAAAATTAGGAATGGTGTAATTTTTTTAAAAAACACGGATAAATTAGCTCTTTTAAAATAACTACACGTGGCTATTCCGTTCTGAACAGAAAAAAAAATAAGTATCATCACGCGAACAAGAAAGTGTTTTAAAAAGAAGCCCAGTTTGAATGCGATATTAGAGAGTCAAAATTTCAGACATATTCCTCTGGGATGAGAGAAATGCTGAAACTTCTTGTAAAAACAAAGTGGAATCATAAAGGACTGCATAACATAATGGAGAACAATAAAACAGAGATTGACTAAGCGACAGAAGTGTGTGCTGAATCTATTTGCAAAATAAGACTGTTAATTGAATTCCAAGCATTAAGAGAATCCTAAAAAAAAAGTTCTTATCTTGTAAATCACTGGGAATATTTATTAAAAAAAAATTAAAAAAATAGAGAAAACTGCGGGAAATAAAAGTAAAGTTATTTATAAAATTACCTAAACAACAGTGATGGAATTCTTGTGAAATAATGCAAAAGATAAACATAATGAAAAATTAAAGATTTGAAAGATCTGGATGTGCAAAATAATTACGGCGAAATATTATTAATTGACACAGTGAGGTAGAAAACCTACAGATTAGAAATACTTAATAGTACATTTCAATTGATTAAGGTGAGAAAAAGCCATTTAGGAGTTTATCTGAATCTACAGTGTCTACACTGTTCACAATGTTGATCAGAAACTCCATTCAGTTGCTTGAACGAAGGCTGTGATTGTTCCAATACAAAATAAAACTGAAGAACGCAGAATGCTTTCTGGAGACAATCTCATTAGTATATTTATGTAATGATAATTTTTTATTCATAAAAGTCTCCTCTACCCAATGTGTTATTGGGTGGACGAAAGGTCGATTATTCCGAATACTTTCTCGAGGGAAGAAAGTTTGAACATTTGGAAGCATCTTTTGATTTTCAGTAAGCAAAGTAGCTATCTGATGTCGGACATTATAACTAACCAGAGTCTAAGGAATATCGAAGACAAAGGGATATACTAAAAAGAACTTCTGTGAAGGAAAATTATGCACTTCTAAGAATATATTTTTATTTTATGGTACTTTAAATAGTTTAGCTTTCAGACTATGACAGGAATATTTCTCTTAAGATTTTATAGATTTTGAAAGGCGCACGACAAAGTTTCAAGC
Organism: Typopeltis vanoorti; assembly: GCF_054136105.1. Lineage (NCBI taxonomy): Eukaryota > Metazoa > Arthropoda > Arachnida > Uropygi > Thelyphonidae > Typopeltis > Typopeltis vanoorti. The sequence continues at coordinate 10,256,239 of NC_143550.1, forward strand.
AAAAAAAAAAAAAAAAACTGGTAGAGAACAATCTCTAAATATCATTGAAACCACATAAACGGATTCTTTCCTAATAGTTTGCGCTGTGACAGTGCGTAACTGTATACATTCATTGCATTTTAGTATAAAATAGTTAATTTTTGTTGCGTATATATGAATACATAACCCAAACACGAGAGCCATTATACTAAATGAACACTATAATAATATAATTCGAAATTCACGATCCTACCTAGCGATAGTCTTGTGCGCAGCTCATCATCATCCTCTTCTCAGATAGATTATTATAATACAGTAGTTATATATTAGTTATTAATGTAATATCATCTCATGTCTCTGTGTTTCCATTTAGCTTAGTTGCTATCGATAGACAGAAACTGAACATGGGTTAGAATACCATCTAGGATGGGAGGAACCTTTATATGGGTTTTATTTTCTTAAGGCGAGTTACTCGGTCTCTTCATACAGAGGTGAAAGCAATTACAGACATAGTACACCCCCTTGAGGGAACTGTGTCGATTCAGTATAAAATAAAAACACTATTAGAATGAATTGGAAATGTTATTTCTTTCATTCCCCTCCCGTAAACTCAGGTTTCCATTATATTATTGGGGAAAATAAGTTACGTGTAATATAATTTCAAATCTGTTCGATGCCAGGAAAAATTCAACCCAATATACTATGCCGAAAAGCCAGTGGTACTAAGTGAACATAGTAATTCGATATTCACATCTTCGGTTCTACCAAGAGATCGACTTGTGGGTCGATCAACGTCTTCCTTTTCTCGGTTTATTAAATTTTTCATTTTTAAACAATTCATCTATCTTATCCCTCCCCAGTATACAATTCATCCCTGTCTCCCCCCCCCAAGTATATTTTCTTAAGTGTAAGGTTAAACGAAGAAAAGTATTCTAATTACAATCAAAATCTTTAAATATCCATATAGGAATCGATTAAGAGTCAACCTAAATAACTGGGAAGTGACTTTGGAGAGGCCTGTACAAAATATAATCACCAACCGAACCTGTGCTTCTGACCCAACGTCCATTCCTCACCTTCTTTTGGTTCGCCTTATTAATAGGAATCTACCTCGCTACTGAATGAACTTCATGCTGAATGGCGCATCTCTAGGTTAAACAACGCCCGGCTATGATCAGGTAACCAGAGTGAACAGTGAAAAGTCAGCTACTAAATCAAACTTAAAAACAGCAGAATCGAAGATAGACTAGAAGTGGGACTGACTCGCAAAAGAATTAGAGAAGTATCAAGTTGACATAGCTGGTGTTAGTGAAACAAAGAATACTAAAATAGCAGAGGCGATGCTAGATAAGAATTGTATGATGCATTCAAGTAACAGTAATCAGTGAGGGGACGGAGTTGTAGCAGTCAACATTGAACAAGAAGATAAACTCATTTATTGGAAAGCATGGGGATCTGGAATAGAATGATGTAGACAAATTTGAAAATGGGAAAAGGGATGTTTTAATTATGTTTTTAAATAGTCGGATACCCTATTCTAGAAACCAAACATGAACATTTTCAAGCTACTTCGGATCTCCAGTAAGCGGGCTGTAACCTTACGCTGGGGTATAAATAGATTCATCTCCCACTTAAACAAAATCACAAATATCTACATCCACAACGGGATTCGGGCCTGCAACCTGAGTGGATACGTTAGCCACTCGGCCAACCACGAGGGCAAATGTGTGCTTGCGATCCCACAAAAGTTTCTATTCAGGAAGATAGGCGAGTGAATAGCGAGGTAGCTGACAGTGGCAATATATGGAAAAGTCGTTTGAGATCTAAATGGCAAAGTAAAAAATGAATACCAGAAAAAATTATTTTGAGAAATTCTAGACGAAAGCCTAAAGATAATGGCAATGGCATATACGCGATTTTCCTTCAGCATATGGTTAGTCATTACTGACAGCATTTTCCCACCTAAAACGCCGATAAATTCAGAAGAGAACACACAAAACGAATAAAACAATTTTATTTTTGTTAGTGAACCTTCACACTAGCTCAGGGCACAATAAACATCGTGAATTTGAAATAGAAAGTGGTCACGGTTTAGTTTTAAACAGAATGAAAATGAACATCACATTGAAATGAAAAATATGTACAAATGTTTCAAAAATTCTCACCATACAGGAGTGTTTCGGGGTTAACTGTCGATTGTTAAAAAAAATAACAAAACTTTGAAGCACCAGAGGTAAAATCTGATTGATTGAAAACATTTCTTGAAGTTATCTACAAAGATAGAAAATTCGAACTTTATGAAGACTTGGACAAAAATGGACTGGAGGCTACTGAAGTGCTGGGAAAGAAAAAGAGCTGATAAAGCCAATGATAAAGATATCTTTAGTTTATCACTTTACAGAATACTCAGGAAGAAATACTCATGAAGAATGCAATCAGGAGTGCATATCAGTATTTGTGGTTCAAAAATCTAACAGAAATCTTAAATGTGGAAAAACAGATGGAGTGAATGAAAATAGTGGCTGTCAAGATTAAAATTTTACTTTACGAAAAATATATCAAAATTTGTGGGAATATAATAAGAATTTATATTTGAAATGTTCTGAAGATGCCATGAGAAAAACTGTTCAGAATGCTACAATTATTTGGTGACCTTATATCTCGCAATACATTTAGAATTGAAGTAGATGATGATGATTTGTTCAAAATCAGGAGACATTTGGATATATATATAATGCATCACAGTTTCAAAAAAAAAAAAGGACATTATACGAGATATCGAATTCGGAAGTAATTAACTGAACACTTTATGCATATTATGTCATATTGTTGAATGAATCCTGCTCAAGTCTTCAGGGATGTGTAACTAAATTAAAAAAACAGTATAATGACCAAAATGTGAGAGTAGGCCGGAACAAGGTCAGCTGCATTCTCAATAGAACAGAAGAAATAAAACAATTCACCTATTTAGGTAGAAATTTAGTGAAGATGGCAAATTAAATATGGAAATAGACAATAGAATAAGCAAAGCTGGTGTGGTGAGTAGCCAGCTGAATGAATTTTAAGAGACAAATTGGCCAAAACACCAAACTAGCAATATAAAAGACAGCGTTCACCGTAAGGAACGCTGTCTTTTATATTGACACACACACACACACACACACACACACACACACACACACACACACACACACACACGTGTGTGTGTGTGTGTGTGTGTGTGTGCGTACGTGCGTGCGTGTGTGTGTGTTTACAGAACTAATAAAAAAAAATTTACATTTAAAACAGAATATGAGAGGAAAGGTTAGATAAAGAGGTATTTTATGCCAAAGGAGATTGACAGTGAAGGACATGTGAGCAAAGCTCAAATGCCCTACTAGTGTTTGATGCTAGGAAGGCGAGAAAAAGAATAATGAGACGATTAAGAACAAGGTAGCCAGATTCAGATAATAGTGCTTTAGAACAGTAGTCTCCAAACTTTTTTGATCGCGTACCCCAATTGATTGAGCAAAAATCTATTGTAATAAGTATTATGAAGAGGAAATATGCCTTGTATCATCATATAATAATTAAAAACGCTAGATATATTTACACATTATTTTTATTATTAACAGCTTACAAACATATTTATTACAATATTTAATGTGAACAATGGCCTTGCATTTCTTTCATAATTTCTTGAAATTCTGGTTTGATGGCTTCTGATACTGCGATACGTTGCTTCTTTAAATTATTTTGCAATGATTTCTATACGTCTACCAATAGTTTTTGCTGATAAGGGAATACATTTTAGTTTATCTGCATATTCCTTTCCATGGATTATTTCTACCATTTTTATGGCGGTTGGGTGTACAAGTGTTTTCCCAATGGTGTGTGGGCTTTTGGTCTTCTGCAATTAAGAATGCAACCTCAAGAGATGCCTCCAAATATTCATCGTTAATTTTAGTGAATTTTTTTTAAGTTGTTGGATTGAGAATTACATGTCTTCAAACATCGTTCAAAGAATTGTAAAGATTCGTCTTCATGTTCAGGATGTTTAGTTTTTAAGTGTCTTACTAATAATGATGGTTTCATACTTCCATTACATAGCGTCTCATGACACAACACACTTCTAGGACGAGGTTCATTGTTGACTATCGTCGATGAAAATCCCCATTTCAAGTAGTCTTCTTGATAATTTCGAACTTTCTTGGACAAGGTTTTGTTAAGTTTTGGATTAATGTTTTCATCACTGAATTTGACTGATAACGAACTTGTTTGAATAGAAGACTCAATCCTATCTTTTCCTTGTTGTTCGTCTGATGTAGAAGTACTATCATAATTATCTTCAATTCGCGGTTTCTTTGAAGGAAATATTTTTAGCCATTTATCCATTTTGTGAGAGTTAATTTGTAAAATTTAAATATAATTCATTTACTATTGATAATATCAAACACTTTTAAAAAATGTAAGCAATTTTGATAATATTAATTCACTATTTCTAGTGAAAACGTAAAAGTAAGCACAAAAAGGCATTGGAATTGCACAGAAACAATATACTGTATACTAAAAATCGTTAAACTTACTACTAATAGTCAAATAATTAATACAACTGTGGTGTCATCTATAGATAACAGGATAACTAAGCAATTTTCCTTCTCTAGTTAGGCTTGTCAACACTAGGATGCTCTACAAACAATGGCAATAATAAGAAGTAAGAGATTTACTCCCTAGTTTAAAAAACATGACAGCTTTGCCACGGATGATTATGTGTGCAAAGTCGCCCAATGTGCGCTACTCGCAAATTTAAGTTTACAGTATCTTTATAACATCTTTGTCTATATTAGATATATGTTTAATTGATGAAAGAAAGTAATATTCTTTATCTTTAATTATTACTTAATTTTTTTCCTATCAATATAAAACTTTTTTGCCTATCCCCCGCGTATCGACTAGCGTACCCCCTGGGGTACGCGTACCACACTTTAGAGACCACTGCCTTAGAAGACAGACACATAAGATTTGACAACATTTTAGCCCTTACAAATAACAAACAATTTCGAGGAACATTGTTGAAGGTTTGTAGTAATGTAAACTTATTCACTGGTGGTATCCTGAAATCTCAATTAGGATTTATATCAGGAATTTGATGCGACGGTATATAAAACTGAACAGATAATTATCATCCCTTAGCGACTAATTTCCAGACGAGATATCTGTCCGTTTGTAAAAATACGAATACTGTAGATTACAATCGCTTTTCACGTAATACGATATTTTTTGAACTGTTCACGTACTGGTAAGTTAGCCGAGTTTAATATATTTCAATGTTTCTGCTGCACTCATAATTATGCACAACAGAGGTGACTCTTTTCGATAGCATCCAAAGAGTTTTCATTCTTTTGAATAATAGAGAGCGCTTATTAGGCATTTGTGAAACTGTGAGAAGATGCACTCATTATGTGTGCGCCGGCACTAAGTGTTATGCTGCATTTCAAAGTAACAAAATACAAAAATAAATAAAAAAACAATAAAGTTTAAATAGTTTAAATTTAATATATAACTCAAAATACTAAACAGATGATCTTTTTAACATTTTCCCATGAGTAACCTAAGCCGCCGTTGCTCCTCTGAGGAGTTATCAGTGGAGTTGGGGTATTCGAAATGAGACTCTGTTTTACATTTTCGTATGTTGTGGAAAGAGTACATTTTAGTTCCTGTTTCCCCTTCTCTCCAGAGTAGAAGACTGAGTGACAAGAGGTAGTCGCGTGCATTTCTCGAGCTATTTTTTTTTTTTAAAAATCTTTTATTGTTCAGAAGAACATGTTTATTTTCATTGCATTGCATTCCGGTTGCTAAGACATTTACGTGGAAGTGCACAATCCAAAAGTTACTTAGGATAAGAGAACTGCAATGTATCGATTACGTTTCACAGGTAATCATGATTTCATACACTTCAAAAGTTTCCAGAAAAGCTGGTTTACGATGTACAGATAAAATGCAGAAAGAGAAATGGCATTACTGATATGACACGTTTATTAATCCAACGTTTAGTTATCAGTTTCATTGATAACTAACCTCTCATTCCTAGCATGTAATGTCCCTTACTTCTCTTATAGTTTAAGGATAGTTTTCTGATTGTATTCCGCTTCATTATCTTTATAGTATCTAAAAAGTATTTTATAATAACCAGTTATCTAAAAAGAATATCGAATGAAGCTAATTAGTTTGTGTTCCGTGATTACTGCTGGCCATGAAGGTTTCATGCTTAAGGTACTGTTTTTGTATTCTAATTACAGTTTTTATATTCCAATTTTTATATTTTATATTTTTATATTTTAACTTTGAGCTTTGTCATCAGAGGATTTTTTTCTCAGATCCATATCTTCATTATGTTTAATTAGTGCCCATTTTTATTGAGTCTTCAAATAATTTCACGGTTGCCTTCATAAAATACAATATCTTTCTTCAGGGAAAACTGAAAATAAAATAAGAACAAAATATCTTTGCATCACTGGGTGAAATGTAATTAGCTAAATTAACAGTAATATTTCTTGTTCATTATAAAAATTTTCATTCCTAGCACATCAAGAATTGTTAGCTACCAAGAAATCGAATCACGCTGAAGAACAACATGGGAAGCCTGTGTTTCAGTTATTGTCAGATTGAAATTGTGAAAAAATTCGATCTGATCAGACAGATCAGATTCTATCTCTAATTTTTGAACTTTTAAACATTTATCGATTCATGTTATCAGAAGAGAGAGAGAGAGAGAGAGAAATCTTCGCTCTTAGTTTGAGTTTCCATGCAAGTTAAGCGAAACGTATTTCCACAATCCGATATCATTATTTGCTTATCACTTGGTTTAAAGCGCAACTACTCATATAAACTCTGTACATCTTGAGCTTACATTTTATTCCAGTTTTTATTATTATTCATATCGTTTGTTGATATTCATCCTTCGTTCGTCGAGAAGCTGTCTTTTCTTAAAATTAAGTTTAATTGCTTCAAATTTTCAGTCCCTTCTCACCTACCTCTTCATTTTAAACATTCTGTTATAAATTTCTTCCGTTCAAGTCGTTTTATTATTTTTCAATTCTGAAATGATTGATTCTGTTAAATTATTTTTTCTTTAATAATTATTCTTCTGTAATATTTCGAAAATTGCCTGCTGTATCGTGATGAAAGAAGAAAGTCGATTACAGTAGCAGAGTAGAGGAATTTTGTTTCTTTTCTTTTTCACCCATTTCTTCTCCATCCAGTTTCCAGAGTTATTCGATCACTAGCACTGAAGTGGGTTTTTAATACCACAATTAAAAAAAAATCTACGACAGAATTCACATTGTTTCATTAAACAATATGAGTTTTAGGCTTAGGATCACGGGATTGTGACAAATATCTGCTCTACCATCAATTCTGATTATTCGAAAATCATCTACAGCCATAGGATCATGATTACTGATGGTGGCAAGGATGGAAAATGGCTCCTCCCCAAATCTAAAAGGTATTTAGGGTTAAAAGTGTTTCCCCTCTTATTCCCTTCGAGGAATATAAAGACGTTAGAGGATTTATTTTCTTTTTAAGATTATCTGGGTTTTTTTTTTCTTCTTTGTATTCACATGATTTTATAAAATAATTTTCAATTTCTCTAACTGGAATTTTTATCTATTCGCATATATTTTCTCTTGGATTTCAGATATCATTCCCAATATTTGTTTCCCTATTCTCCATAAATGTTTCCAATGGTTAGATTAGTCATTATATATGGGTATATTAGTTAGATTATATATATATATATATATATATATATATATATATATAAAATAAAAGAAAATAATTATCCTCTGATATTTCTCAGGATATTTTGCATTGATTCTATTGATTTAAAGAGTTATCGTTTATTCTAAACTGGTTGAAATATAAATAATGCGATCAATTTGAGTTTTTTTTTGTTAGGTCAGCTTCACTGAATCTTTGGCATGATTCTAGTACTGCATTTATTATTGTTATTATTATTTTATTTTCCAGGAATATACCTCAACTTACCAACTTGCACTTAAGTTTCTTGCAGGTATTATTAATTCAGCTAATTTTATTATTTGTCTTCTTCGAGTCAATGGCGCTGATTATATTTAAATTATTATTTTGATAATTTATTTTAATTTCTTTCGTAAATATTCTCATGCTTTTTTTATCTTTCTGAAACTCCGAGGATATTATTTTTGCTACTGCTACTACTCAGTTTTAAAATTTTACCCCAGTATGCCATTTTAATAATCGGGTTTAATCCTAAGTGTTAAATAATCCTATGTTTCATGGTAACTGTTTTTGCCAATCCTTAAGGAGTGGTGAAACTTTTTTTTAAACAATATTTATAGAAAACAGTTATAAATGTTTCTTTATTTATACAAGCAAAGAACGCAAGAGATTACCTTATGGGTCTGTCTGTGGCTGTTGTTACAGTTATTTTCGGCAACTGATGTGATATTGCGGAGAAAGGTTTCGTCGTTCTAGCAGGCATACGTGCCAGAACTGATAATGCCAGATATCGCGTTAAGATTCATGATATGTATTACTACTTTATTCATTCATTCAAAAAAAAAAAAAAAAGCCTTAGAAACAAGGAACTATAGAACCGAAAAGGCCTGTGATTCACCATACTAATTAACATCCTCATGTTTTCCCCTTCTACTATTAGAATAGCGGGTTGGTCGAAATATATAACTGCCAGCTATATAACTACCAGTATTATGTTTACTAATCGCTTCATTTATCGGATCAGTTTGCCTATTTTATGAGAAAAAAATCCCGAGTTTTCTCGCCATATGGCTACAGCATATAATATAATCCTTTAGCACATTACTTTCACAGTACTGATGATTAGGTGACCAAAAATCCTGCTCTGGACACTAAATATGATATCATACAGTAAAAGTTAATCCTAGTGGAAATAGCTGCGGAGTAAATTTAACTTATCGGAGACATCAAACCTAAAGTCTAATGGCTCCGATAAGTTAAAAATATAGATCAATATTTAAGTATAAAGAGCTAATAAGCTTCAATATCAATATTTAATATTTAAGATCAATATTTATTTTGAAAAGAAAACTGATAAAAATTATAACTCTATAATCTAGAAAAAAAACAACAATATTTGGCAAACATTTCAGAGTAGCAAATTTGGTAAATTTTAGTATTTTCTTTTGTATTATTACTGAACCAACTTACCAAAAAAAAAAGTATAAACAACCATGAAGGCACGTGCATGTAAATATGGCTGAAGTAAAAAGCGAAATTTTCGATGGGTTTGAGAGTAATGGAACGTGATTAATATCACTTAACTGACGGGCAAAATTAAACAGGATATTTGATTAAAGGAGATTAAATAGGGTGTGTTTATCGCTTATTGATCGGTTCCTATATCCAGAGGTCCTGAGCAACGTAATTTGCTTTCGTTGGTGGCCTCAATTTCGGGAGCATGTTTTTAGGTTGTATTGCACTTACGATGTTTCCTTAGTGGACGTTTTGTATAGTTGTTCTTGATGCATGTGTTCCTGTTCGAAATTTTTTCTTTGTGATTTGCAGTAAACAGCCTACTGCAGGAATATTGTAATCACGGTAATTTTTAGCAACTGTATAAGATATTTCAAAGAACGAATGGTGGGTTCAGTATTGCATTCATTCGAAGTCATGGTTAACTTTTTAAACATTATTGCGACATGTGGAATTAATAAGTCGGAGAACTTTATAGTAGTTTTTCTTTTTTTGTTTTTTAATTTGTTGTTTTAGTAAGGAACAGTTTGGAAAACAATGAACGATTTTATATAATTACAATGTATAAGATAGGTTTGATGGCTTTGCAGACGCTAGGAATATATGGGAGTTTTAAACTACATTTGCTAAATTTGTTTGGTACATGATTTGAGGATGAATGCATCTATAACTTGCCTTGGATATTGCTCGATGAAGGAAGATGTTTTTAAGACCTCTGATTTCTTTAATTAAGGTGGTAGTTGATGGATACATTAACCACCACCTTAATTTTTTTTTTTTACTTTATACTCATTAATAAATTGTGCTCACTAATAAATTGTGTTAACGTGACCGATCTATTAACAAATCTTATGAAAGTTGCAGTAGCAGCAGCAACAACAAAACACTATCTGACAAATTACAACGTCACAAGTTTGTTTACAAATTTAACTGTCAACTTGGATACGATATTCTCTATAGAGGATAAACTATTCCGTTTTTGAAATCATGTGTGATTGAATTATTTAAAAATAAAAAATAATAACAGCCTATTTTTCTAGCCACTGCAAGGTGAACGCCTCTCCCATTGCGGGAGGTTTCGGGTCTACTACTCCCAGGGTGACCTAGTCCATATTAGAGAAGACAATCACAAGCATCCATGCCTATGCCAAATTCGAACCCACAGCCACTTTGCTGGAAAGCGGACACGCTACCCACTCCGTCAACCAGGCCGATGATGTTCTTGAAACCGCCAGCGCACTATCATTAATAGTATTAAAGAGGTGAGACTTACCATGCATATTTTTATTTTACTAGGTTATAGTTCTTAGTCCTGGTATACTTTTTTTTATTTATATTTATTAAAATATTTAATCTTTCATTGTATTATATTCCTGATATTTATATTTGCATGTGTATTCTTAGCCTTCTTTATTTTCTTTCCTTTCTACTGGTTTTTTTTTTTTTTTGATGTCACTATAAATTCAGGAATAATATTTAAAAAGCTTAACAATTATTTCTTACATTTTTGAGAGTCGTAGATGTGGTAACCCATATTTGTAAATCTAAAAAATTTTGGCAATTAACTTTCCTTTCAAGGATTTTTTTATCAATATTCTTTTCAAAGCGCATATTAATCCAAAATTATATTTTTGGATCCATTACTCTTTATAGGGTTGTTTGCACTGAAGCTTCTCCATTTCCACTAGGCTTAGCGTTTATTATATCGACTCGCATCAATATCTGCATAAAATTTAGTTTCAGAAACCCAAACTATCAAACAGGATATTTTTCACCTCACTCCAGGAATTCCGAATTCCACCTTGGTGTATCTTACTATGCTAGAAGACTTGTTGGTGTCACTGGAAAAATCAATTTTTGTGCGGTAAAAGTATATTATACTTTATTGCTATGTTTAATGCAAAAATTTAATGTGATTTGTAAAATCTATCGATGACGTTTATTTATTATAATGAAAGCAGTGTTTATATTCATTTATTATTTCATTTTATGATGGTGTAAGTGAGCAACGCATTGCTCATCGGTGACTCATTCCTTCCTGAGATGACGAGAACACCTCGAGAATGATTTGTGTAGAGTTAGTGGCAATTTCAAGCGTTTCCGCTGGATAACCTGTTATAAAATGCTCTCCGCTTACCAATTAAATGTTGCAGAGCCGTTATAAAATACACGAAGCGATTCTAACTTATTCACATCTCGAAGAAATTTGTCCTCGTTGCTTGTCCAAGCAAATACAAACCTCGCCCAAAGGCAAATGTAAACGCATCACATCTCGATTACAAACATACCGATTCGGGCGAAGAACGAACCCTCATTTCTACGTGTCCACATTTCAGCACTTCTGTGAGGTTGAAAAAAACAAACAAAAAAAACTGCATTTAAAAGAAATGCTTTGATTTTGTTTGAAATGATTATCAAAGACGGCGAAAAATAATTTCAGCTATGAATTTTAAGAAAGATGTTGCTTTTGTTTGGAGCGTCCCGCTTTACGAGGATTGCTTTCGTCCAACCAGGTGGGGAGGTATTCTAGAATTATTATTATTATTTTATTTTATTTTATATTTCGGTTTTGCTCGGAACAATTTTTAAATATAAACTGTTTGGTGTATTTTGTCATTGTTTTTAGTTTTGTTAGTATTTGATCAATAAAATACTAATAATGACGTCTCTCATCGTAGATAGCGTCTAAGAATTTTCCCTTTAATGGGTTGGAATAATGTCACGGGAACTTCACATCGTATAATAATAATTTATTCCATGATATGAATTAATCCTGTATCGTGGTATGTTTGTTAACAGCATGCATTCTCCTTCAGCTTTGTCTACGATGCTCAAGGACATCAAAAATAAAAATAAAATAAAATAACTAATCGGAAACACACACACACACACACACACACACACACACACACACACACACACACACAAAATCCACATCGGTATGAAATCGGCTAACTGACATGAAATTAAAATTTCGTTATAAAGAATTCCGAATGGACCAGCTCAGCTTTCCAAGGCACCTTCGCCATAGACGAGGAGTCCTTTATTATTATTTTCAATGACTTTTATTGAAGCATTTTGGCTCTACACTTCAGCAGCAAGACTGTATTGGTTTATTTTGACAGCAATAATTACTTTCCAATTCAAAAAGATATTTAACTGCAGCAGATATACTTAAAAACAATGCTGTATATGCAACAGGACATTTTCCAGCAAACAAAAACACATTGTTTACTGACCTTCCTTGATCCATTAGCCATTATAGCATTACAATGTGTTTCCAGTTTCCTACACAGTGTAACCGCCTTTCAGGCTCTTCTTTTGACAAGAAATACTGTTGAGTAAATTAAAGTGAAGACGCCATTAGAAATAAAGAGAAACACAGAAAACAACTTTCAGAAGAAAAAAATAAAGCACAGAGTATCGTCATAAAAAATAATATATAAAAAAGGGATAACTATCCTGACATTTTCAGTGGACGAAGGAACTCTTTCTTTATCAGGAGAAGCAGAAAAAATAAATTCTCTAGCTGAACCATACTAAACTTTTATTAAGTCAGTGAAGGTGTGATCAATGAAAGATATTCCATGAACATCTCAAATAATTGTCTTCTTTGAGTGAAACAGCACAAAAGGAAATATCAAACTTACCTGTATTAGGAGCTGAGAAGAAACTCGCGCGCACACGCATCCGAAGGAAGGTCAACCCCTAATTGATACACGCGTTTCCTTGTTGCGTTTATTGTTATTATTCCATTTAGATGAACCAATAAATTTTTATGAAGCTTTCTCTCCACAGTTTTACAGAGATATACAAAAAAGTCAAATAAAACAAAAGCAAATGCATTTAAACCAAGAATATATAATTACATATATGGAACAGTATCTTCATCTTCCTCGTGAAACAAAATAAAACAATAACAAAATCTGCGGAAGAGATTAAATATCACTTAATGACACTTCATTACATACACAATATAAACACACAAGATGTCAACTAGCAGGAATTTTCAGAAATTTTATCTGGATTGTGGGGAAAAAAAAAGTCGACATAGCGAATTGCTTGACAAAAAAGTGTACAACATCCACTTAGGACTTCATTGCCAAACATTTCGGTCAGGATATTGACCATAGCCATAGGTGTTATGGTTAATATCGTGACCGTAACTTTGTAAACACATTACAATTTAACTACTCAAGAGTTAAATCAGTCAAATCGCACCCATTACAAAACGAACCATAGCTAACATCAAACATATCCATTCCATCCATCTCCAAACTCGAATTGAAAGATGCTCCCTCGCAGCTAAACATCTCATTCAGGAGTAGACAAAATCAGGCAAACTGACCTCATAACACACGTTGACCAACTACATCAAGTACTTTTGAAACTGATGAATACAATACTCGATACAAGTATCATCCTAAACATATAGAGATGAAGCCTTTCAATCTAAAATAATTAACTTTTATTATTGTTACATCGAAGGAAAAACCACCATTCTATGCCCACAATGTCAGCTTCTTCGGGTCATCCTGAATTATCTCTACATCTCTTTTATATCTCTTGGTAAAGTTGGTTAACGTTAGAATTCAGAATGGGTGGATAAGAATATGATGTTTATTACTGCCCTCCCCAACTCTCCGTTATCAGCAAAAACCTGCATATCACTCAGTAAATTGCCTTCAGTGTCATTAATACAGGGACTAAAGAGCAATTCGAAGAACAGAGCCATTCCAAGAACAACCATCTCCAATCCATCCCACTAATCCCATTTTCATCCTCACTTGCTCCAGTTTACTTAATAGAATATCATGTTACATTCTGGCAAATGTATTTGCAAAGTCCAAGAGTATCAAATGTAGGCATTGTGTTTATCTACTCGACCGTCACTATATTATAGAAACAGAGAATTGTTAAGGCAAGACCAACAGAACCAGATGGCGTCTATAAAGTATATTCCTATCGACCCACTCTTAAATTCTGGCTTTAACCAACTTTTCAGAAACTTTAAACCTTTCGAAACCTCCCCTCTATTGGGGCTCTGTCAGAACTGAGACTTGATGCAGCACAGCCAAAGGTAAGGCCAATTACTTCGCATGTGCATGCAGTACACGTGCTGATATTCCATCTAATTCCACGACAGAATTTATTTTAAGATTTTGCAATATCCCAAACAACTCCATTTCGCCAAAGCATAGCTCACATCAAACATTGATGATAAAACTTCGAGAAATAATCACCGATTAATTCAACTGTATCTTCAAGTTCTGTTGCCATAACTCCAACTGAATTCCTTAAAGAGAGCTTTCCATAATCGTTTTCTACTTACTAACTAAAAAACTTTCAAACTTTGGGATGTTCTTCAGCTTGCGCAGCTAATTTCATCTCATAATATGCTTTTGCATTTCTTGTCAAGTTAGTAACCTTTCTTGCATGTACCTTGTACTGTTCATGACCTCATTGATAGCACTTCATCTAATGTTCCTTGTTCCTTCCACAATATCTCAAGCTTCTCACGGTTAATGCTGCTACTCATTAATTTGACACCCGCCTGTTTCATTTTTCTAATCTCAGGAATGCTATCTTCTATTACTTCTTTCAAATACCTCTTGATTATTTTACATGTAGTTTTAACATTATTCATTTTTATTTAAGCCTCTCATACCAAGACTCTCTTTCAAGTTGTCCTCGAAGCTTGAACTATCTCCAGATCTGTAATTCAACTTAAACCTCTTCTTGACTAACGTTTCATCATAATTGAATACCCCCCCCCCCCAGGACAGCAATGAGAGGTCACTCGCTTCATTTGGAGGTAAAATGGCTACCTTTTACTTGGATTTCCATAAGCCACATATTCCGAAGTTCAACACTCGCCATACCTATCCTTCATTATATGTTGTCTTAATTAGCTTTATTTTAATAGCCACAGAAAATCATTCCATTTCCCACCATATAATAATTATTCTGCCTTTGCTCATAAACCTAATCTGCTGGTTCATAACATCTATATCTATTCTTGCATCTTCCAGTCTTACAGCACCAAATAATATCTTTGGTTCTTCTTGAACGTAATCTCACATCAAATAGATTCAAATGTACGTCTAACAGTGATACATTTGCCCTTCTGACAAACCTCTAAATTTGTCAGTTGCAAATCGTATGATATCATCAACAACAGCCCACCTCCTATTTTGTAAATACAACATTAAAAGTGCAAATAACTTTTAAACTATAGCATCCTGTAACTATATCAGTCTCTATTAACCAAGTCTCACTGATACCTATAATTCCTGGCCAAGCTATACTAATCAGAGATAAATATTTCTTACGCTTATTCCTCATACTTCTGACATTAGCATATAAACATTTTAACGACCAATTGGATCTACGATAACCACTTACCCAATGCTTCCTTCATATACATACATTCCGCCCACTATTAGTCTCCCTGGTTCTACTTATCATATATCCCTTGACCAGAACTTCATTCAAACAACGAACTCCAAAATTATTTAGACGGATGTCATACTTCAAATATTATTTCTTTCGTCCATCAAATTCCCAGTCCATGAACAGCACATCTTTTCTTACATATAACGTATTAATCGATTTATTTGCTATTATGACCCTTCTGTTCAACTGTCATAACGTGGCAATAAACTTACAATCGTCACTATCTCCCCTTTCTCTATCGCTTCTTTCAATATCACTTTCATATTCTCTCTCTCTCTCATCCCAATTTCCCACATTTCAGATCATTCTTACCTACCAACACTATTAACCCATTCACTTTTCCTTTTGCTCTTTAAGAGCACCACTCGCATAATTAATTTTTGCACCAGGGAAATATGATTTAATCGTATTCACATCATGCACATTCCTTATCATGAAATCACCAAATAATATTGTCTATTTATTGTTTCTCTCTCTCTCTCTCTCTTACTGTGCTGTCACTTTTCAAGAACCTCCCCTTCCATATTCCACCTTGTCTTAGCAACCAGAGTTTCAACATCTTTTGAACTTTACACCTTTGAAAACTTGTCCCTTACTTACTCTTTCTTCTCTCATTCCCACATCTCACTTACGCACATTAGCTTATCCCATCTGAAGGCTCTCAGTCTCAACATACACAATCCTCAACTCAGACCTCATGTGTATTTTCTTACGACTTCCATGTTTTGTTTTGTTTTCCTAGCAGTAAAGTCTACACAGAGATTTGTCAAAAAGCAATAGTTGACTGTTGTTTGGAAGACACTTATTCTAGATTAAAAGTTTGTATATCCCTCGAATCAACTCCATCAGGAATTAAAGTGGCAAGTTAAATCCTGCTATTCAGTCTATCTAACAGAATGGAGAACACTATCTTTGGATGATGAATTTCTGACGTAATTTCATCCTCCTTATGAATACACAGTTCCTTTGAAACATTGCTGGGAGGCATCTGAAACTGAGGATTGTCAGTTGCAGCTTGTGCAACTGACAATCACTATTAACTGGTATTGCAGATGTGATGTGAAGGGATGGTTTAATCAAGTGAACCAACTAGATTCAATATTGCTACACATCAAATAACTACGCTATCATTATTTCATATCATTATCCTTTATTGTCAAATTTATCATTAGCAAATTTATGTTTTTATCTAATTTTATCTTTACTCGTTAATTTAGAATAATATCAGCCTCCGTAGCTCAGTCGGTATAGACGAAGCTCTTTGGCCAGGAAAGACCTGGGTTCGATTCCCATCCATAAGGTGAAGAACCTTTATCTGGTCTCTTTTGACCAAAGGTGAGTTAACCAAGCTCATACGGAGGTAGAGAGCTTTCACCTGGAAACTCGCCCGTGAACACACACACACACACACACGGATCTACAGTCATAAAATACATACTTAATCCCTCACTAAGAGGGCTCAACGACTCCTATGGGACAGTCGAGGAACGGAGAGAACCTAACTCGAATAACTAACAAATTTTGAATAATAATAAAGTTCTACTGTTACTGTTGTCAGTATTATGCATATTTATCTAAATAATAAATGCATTTTGTAATATATGTTTTTACCAAACAGAAAGTATAATATGTTACTTGTGTATATGTGATTGCTTTATGTTGTCAAACATATAGGGGGAGGGGAGTAAGCTGCAACATGTAATCCTATTATTTACCTCGTGTAACTGTGAACTATAATTGTAAATCACTGTGATTATTATTACTACTAAGAATATATAAATTATTCTGTTACATCAACTGGTGCACTATTCAAATTATAATTTTAATTAGAATCGAGAATGGACTTAGTATAAAAAGCATTTGTTGCCTAAATTTTACAGTATATGTGCATGTAATTTATTTGAGAAATAATGATTTGTGAAAGTGTTTATTATTATTATGTTTTTTTCCCATTGGAACTCGCGGAAAGCCACATTTCTGGTTCAGTAACTACCTATCAAGTTATTTAAACAGTACACGAAGTCTCTCAGGGCGCAATATTATCGTCCACCGTTTTCGACATATACACAAACGATATTCACAGTTTCCCCCTTACAGAGTCAGTTATATGAGTATGCAGACGACACTACACTATTAACAAACCCATGAACATTGCCCTCCCCGAAGAACAAAACGACCTGAACGAGATATTTTCATAAGAATTCAGTCATAATAAACAATACCAAAACCAATGTGATAGTTATTAAAAATCCAAGAATCGTGTATTATGCACCAATTATACGGACTTATAATTGCATTATCAATTAAAATAATTAACGTGGTCCTGAAACTACACCCGTAACACATGCTAAATGCTTACGTTTTTTGTAGGCCACCTTAAACGGAGTAGACACATTAAATACCTTATAAAAAAAAATAAATAAAAAAATCGTATTATTGCAGCCAAATTGTTCCAGGTAAAAGTAAAGATATGATACAAATCACTCAACACTAAGAAAATTATCTACCACATCATGTGTGAAACAATGCTGCATAATGTGGTACGCTGAAGACGATCACCTGTCGAAATTAGAAACACTGCACAGAAGAAATATTTCCACGCTGCTTTGGAGACACAATACACGAAAACACTGGCCAAATTCTTTCATGATTAAACCGAACAATTTAAGTATATCAATCCTGAGACCA
Source organism: Typopeltis vanoorti (assembly GCF_054136105.1). NCBI lineage: Eukaryota > Metazoa > Arthropoda > Arachnida > Uropygi > Thelyphonidae > Typopeltis > Typopeltis vanoorti. The sequence continues at coordinate 10,274,614 of NC_143550.1, forward strand.
GGTGTGATCAAACCTCTTTAATCATATTAAACAATTGCTTCAATAATGATTACCGAAGTCACAGAGACACATCACATAATGCGGCATACCACTAACCTCTGCATTGCAACGTGCAGCACTGAGAGATCTTTTCGTTTCGTATCTCCTCTCTGCAATCTTTCGCCCAACTTAAAACATATAAACTTATCAAACACCTAAAGAAGAACTATGGAAGTGGTACAACACGATCAGTACCATCACTCCAATATAAACAAAGGGTAAATGGCATCAGTCATCTAAGAAATTAAAAAGAAAACACCACATGCACATATACACCAAAACACAAACAGTAATATCTCTTTTACGCAAATGCTTAATTTAGTTTCGATAACGGTTGGATTATACCGTCGTGCATTAATCTTATTAGCACAATTAACATCCCAGTCACATTACCTTCATCGATATTATCTATAGATCACTATCCTTGTAATTTTATGCACAAACGTGATGATTTTTCTTGTGATAATGAATCTTTTCTCTCGTTGCATGTACTTCGCTCTCTCTCTCTCTCTCTCTCTCTCTCTCTGTATGGCATAACATATTATAACATTTTTTTATTTTTTGCTTAGCCCATATTTATTATTATTCTTTCCTAACAAATCGATTATTAACAAAAATTGTATTATTACCCAATTTTATCATTACTCGTTAATTTACTTAATAATAATTGAGAACAGTAATATATATTATTATTACTAATAGTGTGTATATTTTTCTGATTAATGAGCGTACTTTGTATGGTAATGTTTGTACTAAATAGAAAATAAAAACAAAAGAAAAATAACATTAAAAAAAAAAATTAATATCTTAAGTACAGTGACTGGTTTCATGAGTAATCGCCACCCTGTGATGCCATGGCGTATTGATATCTCCAACAATTTACAAGCGACTTTCAGTTTTGTTCATTACATTTCTGTTAGCTTGCTTGGGAGTAAGGTGCAGATTGCATTCTGTGTAAATGTGCTATTACGCCCGCCAAACACGAAGCATTACGAAGCCTTTTCTCGATTATGCAGTTAAGTGACTTTTTTGAGTCATACGTCATTAAGCGTTGTGCAAGGGATGTGTCGTTATTACCCTATTCCTCAACATTGTGTTAAAGTGTCATCGCCAGTTGATCTCCTGGTGGCTGATGAAAATCGTTTGCTATCAAATATAATATGATATAATATCTACTCTGCTTTATTAATAAGAATATGCTAACTATATTTACAAAAATGACGGAACATATTCCTGCCAATATACACTCTGAGTTAGAGTTTTATTATTATTATTATTATTATTATTATTATTATCATCGTTGTTGTTATTATTTTTACTATCTGAAACATTTCAGATAATAATAATTTCAGATCATAATAATACATTTCACTATAGTAAGCTTAAATAATTTGCATCGTATTTATCATTTGAAATAGCTCAGACGTATCATATCCTGCATAACAGTGGCAGTTTATGATTGTTGTGTTCTTAATAGAATGCAATGAATTTTATGAGAGTATTACATTATTTATTTGCAATAAACAGAAAATGGAGTAAGCCAAGTGGGCTACAATGGCGTCGTGCATTATTAAATAATAATAAATGACACCATTGTAACCCACTTGGCTTACTCCATGAAAACCATATTTTCTTATATCAGTCGGAGATTCAGACGTATAATATTTGAGGACTAAACGGCGTGCATAGCCTCTAAACGAGGAACCTACTGTTGTCATGGAAACATTACGCCATGTCTCTGTTTTCTCAAACCTAACCTATTCTTTTCAAACAGAGACTACATAACCTGCAAAAGTAAATTCGAATACACAAAATACTTCATAATAGCATAATTTATGCTATTATGAAGAAGTATCTTCTTCGGTTACTACTATATTCCGTCACGTAAGCAAGGGGACATCCATATATGCATCAACTGTAACCGAGGAAGAAGGGGTGTAATTGATTGTTGGATGATCTAGTTAAGCATGATGACGCTCGTCAAAACAATACATAAAGAGAAATTTATTTACTGTTACATTCTAACAATACTCGGACAAAAACAATAACTGCAATGAACAATAAGCAAATATAATGAAACAATCAAACAAAACAAAAATACGATATTTAACTGGAGCAATCGATCTAACAAGACATAAATATAGAATATCTTCTGTAGTTCAAAGTCCAGAAGTGTTATGGTATTAATCAATATCATAACTTCTAGTTATGATATTAATCAATTGTTCATTATTACATTTATTATTAAATGTGATATCGCATTATCCAAGTGCATCGCACTCTCATATAAGGCAATAGGCAGCGACGATGTCCATTATTTTGAAAGAATGGCTTCGCATCCTCTTTAGCATACTAGAAATCCCGAAGACCTGTTTTATTTTATTTATTTCTTTCTGGATTAGCCAATTCTCATAGTATTAACCCTCCAGTAAACGTTTCTTTCCTATAACAAGGGAGAGAGAGATGGGGGAGGGGGGGAAGGTAAAAAAACTGCGCGCTGACAGACATAAGAGACTAAGGAGATGGAATGATGATTAAGAAAAACAGATTTAAAGAAACCCAAACTACTCGGACTCTTTGAAGCAACATCAAGCTTAATATATAAAAGAAGTTAGTATAGGAGAGATTCTAATTATTAATAATAATATATTACTATTAACAGTAAGTCTAAATCTGATATCATTTCAACTTTCTATGCTTCCGTATTATCATACTATATTAGACGTATTTAAATTATCTCAGCCTTTCTAAAAAACGAGAACTCTCTCTCTCCTCAGTCCTTCGAAATATGACGTTTCTCTAATTATAAAATTAGAGAAACAACTTCTACTCAATGTTTTCAAAATCAGGAGACGAAGTATTCTAATCCTCCCTACCGGCCGATGTGGCGGATGAAATAGTGACACCAAATTGCACTTCTTGTCCATGTTATTCAATGGGTGTTAAGGCTTCGTATCCGGATTTAGCTGAACGTCTATAGACGTCGTGGCCGGTTGGGGGGGGGGGGGGGTCATTGAAATTCTAACAAATAATATTATTAAAATTAAACCAGTACTGTGAGTTTCCATGAATAACAAAAATGATCTAAAGAATTTTTTTTCTTTTATAATACCAATTAAAATTTTGAAACAAAAGTCATTAGTCAAATATTTAAGTATATCAACAAAACAAGATATGATAAAAACCAAACCAAATAAATATTTTAATTCCCCTTCCTAAAATCTTGTAAGCCTATAGGTAATGAAAGAAGTAGCCTACCCTGGAATTTCTTTAGATGGGAAAGTGCAGTATATTGTATTTTAATTTTTAATGCAAAATTTAAATTTAAATCCTAAAATAAAATTTTTGACGCATGATTTAAGATAACAAGCATATGCTCCTTATATATATATATGTGTGTGATGAAATAATATGTATATATATATATATGATGAAATAAGAAATTCAGCTTGTGGGACACCCGTTTTCTGATTTGTAAAAATAGTTTCACAGATAAGAGTGAAAAATAATTTTGCAGGTCAGAAAATGAAAACCCCGAAATGTGCTTTGCTAAAATATTGAATGCCATGCGAATGAAATACCTCCACGTTTTTATTTTATTTATTTTTATTTATTGCATCTGGAGACTTATACATCATCCATTTATTTTTCGGCTAAAAAATAATTAAAAGTGTCAGTTATGAAAATTAATTAAAACAGTTTGTTTGAAATCCTATTTATAAACTTCTGGGTCATCTAAATAAACTTACTGGGTATTTTGGTGTTTAACTTCCTCTTATTCACGACTTGCATTTAACTGAGGTGGCTAACTCCTGCGAGTCGCCCTGGAGAACATTATATTTTAGACAAGATCAATGGATCAATACCACTAGCATCCACCTAACTCTGTTCATTTATCATCTCTCTAAATACTGTGATGAGGTGTCTAATCCTGATATTGTGTCATCTCATTCAATTAAGCTTTACTGTAATCGTCGCGGCCGAAGTGTAGAATATGTTGGGTAATATCTCGGGGTAGCGATGATTCGTTCGTGCTACCGCCGGTCTAAGCAACGTAATGGCCTGGCACAGTAGCAAGCTAATGACTAATGATAGATAAAGTATGTTAAGGAATCCGTACGTACACGTTGCAGTTGTCGCAAATCTCTTGTCCTAGGGAGGGTGGTCAGCACTCAAGCCAATCACAATACCTCGGCAGAACCCCACCTCCTGTATGCGGCCGGCCTTTTTTCGCTATCAGGCTGCGTTCGTCAGGGCGTGATTGGCCAACAGAACCTGCCGTTACGCTGTCGGCACATATTGACGGCTGCTATGTTTACGAGCTTCGTCGGCTCGTCAGGACAGCGAGATCTTCACTTGACTGACGGACAGAGTAACCGTAGTTGTAGTGTAGTTAGGCCTATCGAGTTCACTTGCTTATGCTGATACAGTGGCAAAGCAACACTCCAAAAAGTATGCCGATATCTTTTGGTGCAATTTAACGGTGCCATCTTGAGCACAGTCATTACTGTAAGATCGCCAGCGGGAGCCACGCTAAAAAAGTCATTTGTGCGTCTCACCTGTCGCTGGCGCACTGATCACCTTCATTCTGTCTGCCCCGCCAGCGCCGCGTTCGCTCGCGGTTTGCTGCCGAGGCTGCTTTTATAATCCTGCAACTTCCACACACCTGAGAAGTCCTCTTTCCTGAATATTGCTTGTGTTGTGCTATCTTGAAAGACTTATTTGCCACCGACGTGAGATGTTCCCGCTAAGGTAGGCGCGCTACCAAGACAACTGTTCCGTTAGGCCTAGGAAAGACCAGCAAAACAAACAGCTTCGTTGTGCTTGTGCGTGTTGTGTCCTTGCAAGGTATGTCTACCTCCGAAACTCCGGAGGCTACCTCTTCTGAGAAGAGCACACCAGCTCACGATGGCAGTAGTCCTTCCGACCGAGATGAAGAAGAAGAAGAAGAAGACGAAGAAGAGGAGGAGTGCAGCAGTAATAATCTTGTAGAAAGAGACGAGGATCATCTTGAAGATGAATACTTTAAGCCTATCAAAAAACTGCGAATGGTTGAAATCCCCGCTGCCCCGAATCCACAGAAACCTCTCACATCGTTTTTCATCAAAGACATTCTCAGCCATAAGCCTAGCACAAGGAGGACCACTAATGTATCCGAAAGAGGAATCGTTCGCCCCTGGGACCTTGGTAACTCCGCTAACCAGCGGCGGAGACCCAGATCAGCAGACGAGGACTCGAGATCGGAAAAGTCAGAAAGTGATTCTCCCGAAAGTCCAGCTGTCACGAACGCAAACACATCCCCACTCGATGCGTTGTTTGAAATGACCAGTAAGGCTTTTGAAGGAATTGAAGCCAGCGACAAAAGTTCAGGTAAGACTGCTTTCATTTGCAACCAACGAATTACTCGCTTGAGTATATTGTGATTCTTGTTTGTTTTCGGTGTCTCGTTTATGCGAATAAGAATTCAGTTCAATTTAGCTTTTTATAAGAGCAAAGACCCATCGAAACCGTTTAACAAACAAATGCTAAACACATTCAGTTTCTTAGAAAATACTGTATAAAAGAAACGTGTAATTAGTTTGCTGCATTTTTCTGTTTTCAGATTCATTTAAAATCGACTATCTTGCAAGCGTGTAAATGCAGTTCTGCATTTTAAAGAAAAAAAACTTCTATAAATTACGCTGTTGTTAAAAATAGGTAATATTTGCTGCTTAATTTAATTAAGCGTAAAGTTAAATAAACACAGCACTAGCAAAAGGATTTTAATTGAGATGTGAAAGTCCACTTTCATTTGTAACGATACTTTTATAATATATGGTTTCTGATTTGTGAAGCTGAGTTGCTATGAAATACCAAAAGAATTTTAATGTTCCAATATTTTCAAAAAGCTAATAACATGGGAGTGGCCTTCTTTTCGAAGAAGAATACAAGTGAAAGCTCTCTCCTGACTTTCTATGTCAGTTTGTATTTATCTTTGCTTTCTTCTTTGTTCAGCTGGACCAGTGTACCTAAACGCATGCCGTTTTCTTATGATTCCCCCTGTACTGGATTCAGCATATTTTGATTTACGCGATGTCAATGTTGAAGAGTGGGGGGGGGGGGGTTGCATTGAGTTGGATTATTCTTCTTCATTGCTATTCATAATTTTCAACGAGACAAGAAATTGGAGTCTACTAATCGTGTGTGTGTTCCTCTGGCCGGTTTCCTGTAAGATGAGAAATCGGAGATGCCGGGAAGAATATTCCTACCCATCTCGGTATTAAACTCGCTAACTCACGTTCAGTGAAACAATCTTAAAAGGGTTCTTCTCCACTAGATGGAAATCGAACCGCGGTGGAAGAAACTAGAAGGATATACCTTGAAGAACTTCTGAGCTCTATAAATCTTTAAATAATAAATCGCCATGAGATGGTGACGACTTCTGAAACTAAAGGAATTCTTCAACATTTGCCTTTTGAGAAAGTATTTCAACCTGTAGAGGAATTTACTTTCGAGATAATTTTTACAACAGTTATTATGAAATTCAATCATACTAACAGTGTCACTCCTCTCGAGTACTTTATGGAAGGATCCTTGTGATAACTTGAATTGTCATGCCAAATTTGACAAATATGGCCTTTAAGGAAATAAAGTGAAACATACTTCGACAGCAAGTACTGAAACTTGCTGTCGAAGTATGTTTCTACAGGGTATAAATATATTTCAAATGACCCCCCCCCCCCCGCTTTTAGAACTTCATCGATATCGTTCTTACACGATACACAAGGTCTCTGTTGCTGCTGCTAAGCTATTTGAATAAAAACAGCTTTTATCCTTTTCGCCAAGCATTAGTGATAGTTCCTCAAATGGTTAGATTACGTCTTTGCAGGACACAGACGTTACTATGCCACTTAATTAAATTCAGTGTTTATTTTCTAAATAAGTTATGTTTATAGTGAAATTTTAAAGTGAAGTTTATAGTGAAAAGGTCAAGATAAAGTAAAATCAGCATATTTGAAACAAATGTTGGTACTTCGAAGCACTATAAGATATAAGGTGCTTATGTGATTATTATAATACACACTGAATATAAATGAGCTTTTAGCACGTTTTGTTTAAGGATTAAAGTGATTTTTCTTTCAATTTCCTGTTAATATATAACCAGTTTTATAGTTTTCCTGTTAGTCCTTCTAATGTAATCCTTCGTAGTAGTTAAAGTGCTAGTTCTAGGGAAGTATTTGGAATAATACGTTAGTACCTGAGTGGGCCAAGAATATCAATCTGGGGAAAAATCTGTACAAACCAAATATGGTACTTTTCTTCAAGCCATTTCAAGCATCCAATAGGCACTGTGACATTCTTACACCTGGCGATGAAAACCATATCATCACCTTAAACATCCACGCACAACAGTGTCCCACGAGCCGTGGCATTCGGACCCACAGTATCTTTGGATATTTATACAATATATAATATAAATACTATATATATATATATATATATATATATATATATATATATATATATATATATATATGTTAAAGATACCAAGCTATTTTTAATGTGTGTGTATGTGTGTGTGTATATATATATATATATATATATATATATACACACACACAATAATATGTGCCCCCAACCCTTCGGGGTGGGAGCACATAAAAAAAAAAAATTTTTCTTAACTGTTCAGTAGATCGAATTTTGTCTACTGAAAAAAATGTCGCCTATTTTGTTCTCAAAATGAAGTGACGGAATTAGTTATTTTGAAAATTTTGAAAATTTCAAAATAACTAATTTCAAAACTTTGTAGAAATGTTCTTTGAAACCCATCAGTAGATGAACTGACTTTGAGTGTTTTGGCCATTCGGGTGGGGAACAGTCGCACTATTAAAGGAAAGTTTTCTGACTTCGCTTTTGTGAAGTTCTTACCTGAACATCTTTCAGCTAAGAATGATACTGCATTATGTGAAGACTTATTTTGTGTGGACTCCGTTTTTATTCGAACTATTCTCGTCGACGTCGATCACCCTTCAATCCCCTCAATAATTTAACTCGCTCCTACTAATACTTCTTTATTTCTTTTCCCGTATTTTTAACCTAAGTGGTATCACAACAACTTTGCTAACTGACTAACTTCAGAAATGGAAAAACATCAGTCTGTAAGTTGCTCCTTTTTTTGGTTTGTTAATTCTCTCAGCTCAAGTACTAGAGGAATATTGTTTACATTCGGTCTACTGAATTTGGCGGCAATGTCTACATAATACTGATTGTCCCCCCCCTTTTTATTTCCCTTTCCTTTTGTGAAGGTTGCTTGAGTTTATACCGCTTATTAAACGGATACAGTGACCACCAACCCTCGTCCCTTATTTCCTGGAGGCAACTTCTCGTATATTTCAACAGACAGACTACTTGTTTATTCGTCTGATCATTTCCTTGCTTCGTGTACCTCCTTTATGACGCCTCTGCACCGAAAGGACGCTTGTTTGATAACACCTGGCTTCCATTTTCAACAAGTCCCTTTACGTAGCAATAAATGAGAGAGAGAGAGAGAGAGAGAGACTCCCCCTGCTAACCCCACCTTCCTAGCAAAAAAAAGCTGGAGGGTGTCATTATACATGGAGTGTCGGTTCGGGTTTTTATCGACCACTTACGACCCTGCCAACAGACATACAAACTCTTCCGCTTTGCCATCACCTGTTCATGTAATAGCCTACTGATTCGACTCTCCGTTTATAATGCAGACATAATAACTTGCGCTAAATAGCAGAAGAGACTTAATGTTTGGAAAAATAGGAATTAAACAATGGAGTCTGAATTGAGATGTATGTGAATCTGCAAGCACTGAAACCCAACAATTTAGATGTCGGATCTGTATTGTCAGAGTTTGATATCGGGAAAAGAGGAAGGTTCAAGTAATAATTTATTTAAAAAAATAATAAATTAACATGTTTATACAATACTGGTTTAAAATTCATTGAAGAGAGTAATAAAAATGGTTCGGAATAATGTCAAAGTTCCTCTGACCCTTAAGTGTAAAATGATATTTTGATTAATCATATTATTCTGATTCTCCAATGAAGACTACAGGACTGTAGTTTCCAGTCTGAAACTGATTCTGAGATTTCACTCAGTAATTGTCAATCTTTTCATCATCGGGTATTCCTTTCAAATAAGTTTCTACTTATGGAAAATTATGGTTCATAACAGCGTCTATAATTTGAAGCTAAATAGAAATCCAGCTGAATATAAAGCTGTCTTCCTATTCAGTTATGAATACAAAGCTACTCCAAACCACCTAAATCCATCATGATGGAACCATTAGCTATATATCCTACATTTATATGAACAAAGGCACAATATTATCTGTTAGCAGAAAAGACTCTAAAAGTGTTAGTACCCAACCTTTGACCACCACGGTACTCTATCAGTACCGTGTGGTCAAAGGATTAGATAATCAAAAAACCTTACTCTACAAATGAAACATTGGATTTTATTTATTTATTTATTTATTTTTTTTTTTTGAAGCGGCTTCACGTCTGCAAGATGCGAGGCGGTGGCTTCTCTCCAAGCAAAGAAAATCGTTCGCGAACTAAAGGCATTCATAAACACCAATGTCCACATTATGATTATATAGATAGTTGTATGCAATGTGTGGATTAGAAAGCAGAGACGCTTTTCACTTGGCCGACAAAATAAATGAAACATAATATGTAAGTAAGCAAGTAAGAGAGCAATGTAGCTTATCAGTTACAAAATCTGTGTTGGTTTATCAGTTACAAATTTTCTGTTGTTATAGAAAGTAAGAGAATGTGTTCAATAAATTCTTATCTTTGAAAGGATTCAGCTTGTTTTTGCAACAAGTGCGATTTTTTTTTCTGACTGATACCGTTAATACTTACTACATCTCATCTTTCCCCAAGGAGTAGGAGGCTTTTGGACATTCACAAGTCTTCAATTATGTATTCACAACTAAGTATCATACTTCGTATGATTCTCCGCCCCTTCTTACACACTCCAAATGCTCTTATTGGTCTGAGAATCATAGTGTAGGAGCGGATGGTTAACTACGAAATTTAGGATAAGTTCCTGATGTTCAATCAAGGGTTAGTTTCTGATTCTATCCATATATAATAGAAATAATCAAGCGTCAGCAGACACATTATTTTGTGCTCGTGAATAAAACCAAGTAAATGACTGTACCAAAAATAACCCTGTAGGAATATGAGGCAAAACGAGGCATCCTCGTTACTCAGAACTGTAATGTGTTTCCTGATCTTTACAGGTAATCATTTTTATTCAGTTTAAGAAGCTAAGTATTACAATAAACGGGTATTCGTATAATAACAATTTGCTTTTGTTGAATCTTTGTTCATCTATCTTAATATTGTTTTTAAGTTATGGTTATCTAATTTATCTAATTTTCGTCTGGAAATATGTAAACAACTCTGCTATTACTAGAAACATTCACATAGAAGTAGCGGTACTATATATTTCTGCAACCTGAAAATTCGATTATACGCAGATGGCCTCCACGGTCAAACACCACGAAAACCGGTGTTTGAATGTGCAGGCAGAAAACATTAAGAGACGGTTTTGCGATGTGGCAGCAGTTTTGCATGTTTAAAGTTGTGAACCAGGTGCAATTCGAATATTCCCGACGGTGTCCTCTGAAGGGATCCTTTCTAGAAAACAGGCATTTCCAAGATCTTCAAATATTTTTCTGTAAATTCTGTTCAACTGGGAGGTTCGTGAGGCAGGTATTCAAGATTTCAGAAATTTCCGATACCAAATGCTGGTATTGGTCCTACACTTGCACACGGTAGATAGGGTGAGTTGTTTATAAATTACATACTAGCTGGAGGTGGGCGTCTGTATTTTGTGACAGTATTCGTATTATACACTTACACTTTGTAACATAGAGGGGGTTGCTAACATATTCTTGTTTAATTTTTTAAATAGATGAAGAAATAGTATACATTTTCCCACTCTACAACTACATTGAGAATATTTATGGTTCTGATTTTTTTCTTCTTCATGTTTTCGACTAGAAGAGAAGTGGCTTAGTTTGTTAAAAGAAATGCATTTGTCGAAATAAGATCCTCCTCCCCCCATAAACGTATACATTTAAATGATTTCGAAAACAAAGAACTACTTTGTTTGTGATACGTGACTAAGAAATATTTCACAATTTTCTAAAGATGTTTATTTATTTATGTGGCTCCCAATCACGAAATTTTTGTTTTAAAATATTATTTGAATTACGCGGCTCTCCAAATGCTACGATTCAAAACAGTTCGATTCAAAACGGCCATTCCATTAATGAGAGTCATTTTTATTGAGCTTCATTGTTTCAGATAGGTTAACTATTGTTTATTAACAGCGTGCTTGTGTATTTATTCTGATTTGAATATTGACGCCTCTCTCTCTCTCTCTCTCTCTCTCTGTGTGTGTGTGTGTGTGTGTTTGTGTGTGTGTGTGTGTGTTTTTCGAGTAGGCCTAGTGTTATCACCGGAAACTAAGTTCTTGAGTATGTGAGTGTGTGTGTGTGTTTTCAGGCCAGTTTTTCTGAAATAAATACTTCCAGGTATATTTACTGAGACTGGTTAATAACTCTCCGCGATTAAAATAGCTAAAAAATTGCTGTTTTCATCCCATTTGTCGGAGACTTCACATTCAAATCCAACCAAAGGAAAGGTCTTGTTGTTCCAGCTCTTATGCAGCTCATGAGCCCTCGTATATGTCTATGGATTGTCCGTTGTTATGTACACACACGTTATTGACAGGTCTTCATAAAATTGAACATTTATACTGCTGCTAGAATAGAGGGAATGTGTATGAAAATATATTCAATTTGTACATCTTGTATGGTTAATTAAATTATCAGCCGATGCTAATTTTTGGGGTTGAATGTTGTTCATTATCTGTATATGCAATGAAATGGCTATAAATTAATGGCCGTAAATGTTGCTCAAAGGAGGGAGATAAAAAAAAATCAGGAAGGCAACACGTTCATCAAAGTTGTTATGAGTAATACCGCCGTACGGTTCGTGGAGGGCAAAAAGAAAAAAAGTAACCTGTTTTATTCGACGAATTGGAAGATATCGCCAAATGTCCTGAGCGAATGGGGAATTAAAATTTTGCGTTAAACTGCATATCTTATCAATTTAAACTACAGTCATTTTAACATTTTATATTATTAGTTGCTATTATGACTATTAAAATTATAATACCAGGAAAAATACAAAAGGAAACAAGGAATAAATTGCTGTAATCGTTTTGCAGTGCAAAACTGGGTTGCAATTTGTTTATATTCAATTTTCGGGGGTTTGTTACAAATAAAGATAGGAGAGAAAGTTCGTTTCAAAAAGTGCTTCCCTTCAGCAAGTATTTAGAGGCATGCAAATCAAAAATATTGATCAACACCCAAATATTATACAAATAAATACTAATTAATACATAATAGATTTAAATAAATGTAATATGCGATAAATTTCTGAAAGAGTTGCACTTTTATAAACTTATTGAATATCTCAGTTCCATCACATGAAGTATTTTACATTTAAATATCTTCAATGCGACACAAAACTGTACATCGGTTTTTCCATCAGCCTTCGGCAGTTGCATGGCATCGCACACAGGAATTAAAGCTGTTTGTGATAGCTGAAGATATGTGGCTTAATGTCTTGGCAGGTACATCTGCCAAGACATTAAAAATAAATGGTCTTAAAAGAACCTGTGCGTTATTATGTGCTGTGTGTTCATAATGCGAACCGTATTGCTTTTACCAGTTTATATCTATTTGAATGGATTATCCTGTGTTGGTCTGCTTGAATAACTAAAAAAAAAAAAAAAAGGTTTAATTTTACTTCTAAGAGAAATATTTTGCCTTTCAAAATGCTGTACTTGAACTTCAAGAAAACCAGAACTTTTCATCACTTATTGAAATCTTAAAGAAATTAATAAATAAATAAGTAAAAAGCAGATCTTTCTATGACAACAAACTAAACTGGATGACTATTACTATGAGTGGTTTAAATTTTTGCTATATGTAGAAAAACATGACGTACAAACCTCTTTGTGCAGATGTTATAAGAGGTGTTACCAATCATTCAATATATCTATATTACTTGTATCTTTGCCAACAGTTTAAAATATATTCTACGTTTCTCATAACATCAATCCTTGATTTCCTTTACCTTAAGAAATCTTATTGTTTTTTCCCACCTTAACTCGCTGAAGTAAAAATGGTGAAGCATTAGACCCAGAAACATATTGTTTTACAAATAGTTTTTGCCATTCAACTATCGGATATTCGTATTTACGGATGCCTGAAGTGTTAGATGATTATCATCGTCGAGTGTGAGCTTCCATCGTGATTGATGTTAATTAGTCCTGAAGTGGTTTGAAAGAGCACCGTGTATATGACCTCTAGAAAAGGATTATCTCTTAACCTATCTCTGCACTTTTCTCGCTCTCTTCGTGCTTTGTAAAAGTCACTTTCGGCTTATTAAGAGTATTTAATTTTGACTGGAAAATTTCTCAGGGATAACGATCGTATTCTGCGTGAACACTATATATATATATATATATATATATATATATATATATATATATATATATATATATATACTTACTAAAATATACATTCACAAAAAGAAAATAAAAATAAAAAACCTACGTAAATGTAGTGTTTCTTCGAATTTCGCATTTCAGTCTTCAAAATGCCTGTTTGATTTTCTCAAACTTTGAAATAAACTATAATGAGAGAGTTATTTAAGAAAATTTCTTAACAGTCTCAAGTTTCTAGTAACAGTTTCTTAACAGTTCCCCAACAAAACAGTTCACAGCATTTCCAATGTAATCAGAGAAAGAGAATGTATCCGTCGAGTACTGGCTCAGCAACAACAGAAATACGATTATACAACTCCGATGTGCAAAATAATTGCGCACTGGAACCTGCATGTGATGCAAACTTTATATAAGGTAGTTGCTACATTAACTACAGTAACCTCAACGGTAACTTATAATGTAATTATGATAACGAAATAAACATGGCGCTCACAAGTGTTTTAATGTTATGTCGTATTGAATTAAGTGCATCGAATATCGAGCATATGCGGGAATTGTGCTCGAAAATAAGCAGTAATACTGTCCTTTGCCTCCCCCTAGAAAAAGGGTCTCGTATCCCCCAACCTTGGCAGTACCGACCATCTCGGGGGTGTGATGGGTGCAATGCACCCGGGCCCCACGATCGAGTGGGCACAGTGGTACACATTTGCTGAAACGTTTTTTTTTTTTCTTCTTCTAATTTTGCTTATAACTAAAGGGATTTCATCGACATGATTTTAAGGGCCCCGGTAATTATAATATCTCTGTGTTTCTCTATTATGTTAGTGTTTTGTGTTCAGTAAACGTTATGCTAACCTGTTATATTTCGAATGTGTTTTTTTTTTGTTGTTGTCTTCTTGTGCCAAAATCATTTGCAGGTAAGATGTTTTACAATACGTTTATTTCGAATCCTTTAATTTTTACCTTTGAAAAATATTTTAGGACCCAAAAGGTTTCTTGCACCCCGGTCGCTTTATGGAGAAGGCCTGCCCTGACCTGAGGGGAGCACTCCAATTCGCAATCACTATCGCTGTTAATTTTAGGGAGGGGTTATTTTAATATTGAGATGAGTAGGATTATTTCTATTCCATTTGGATAACATAAAGGGATAGTAATTTACAAGTAGAATTCTATTTAGTTATCTCTTCGCATATTTCTGCTGTGCAGTTAAGTTGAAGTGTGAAGAAAGTTTTCGAAGTGTTTTTAAATTTGAATAACATTTTTGAAGATGACAATCGAAGCGTATTCGTTTTGGGTAAACTAATGCTCCTGACAGTGTTAGCGTTATATTAAAAATGTAAAGATATTCTCTTATTTGTCTTTATTACTTTTGTTGATAGTGTGAATAGTAGATGAGTTTGTGCAGCGAGATTATGTTCAAATATCGTATGCAATTTGCAGTCTTATTGATGCCTGCTACATTTCTTGAATTAATAAAGCCAAGGAATGATTATGTAAATTATTCAGCTTCAATTTTTTTTTTTAACTTTAGTTCAAAGATGAAATTTGCGTCTCGTATTTTATGAAGCAGACGAGATGATTTCAATTAATTGACAACTGTTGACAATTGTCAATTAATTGTTGACAACTGTTATCAATTGACATGATAACTTCAATGCTTTACGTTGAAGTTATCATTCAATCTTCGATTATTTAAATATCGAATTTCGATGCTCTAGATGTCTTCATGTTTCAAATGCGTTGCTGTTTCAAAATTACCAAAAATGTCATTTCCGGGATAAATGCTTAAGGATAACACCAGAAATTAAGGAACACCAGAAATAACGATGGGTGCAAATTTTTATTCTTTGCTTGGACACCTTGAAGCTATGAGTCCAGGAAAACGTCTTCTGAACTTTCAGTTGTAGCATTTGAAATGACGCTACCACACGATATCTGGCTGTTAAGCCGTCAGTGATTCTCCATCTTGCAGATGAATGGTCCCCATGTTTCTACCATCAGTGCGACACATTAGTGACACCAAAGCTAATATTGCGCGCTCTCTAGAGGCACTTTTTAGTAGGGAATTTTCGTTTAACAATTCGGATATATATATATATATATATATATATATATATATATATATATATATATATATATATATATATATATATCCGAATATTGACGATTTCTTCTTTTCTTCGAAAACCGAAAGTAACAAAATAGAAGAAATGTGATGCGGTAGGGTTTCTGTTGCTTGCACTTCTTGAAATGTGGGTAAAATTTACAAACATTTAAGTCCGGGGACGACATTTCAAAATGCGAAGACAGCGCTTTACCACCGAAGGAAAAGGAGGAATGTCTCCATAGATTTTTTATTATTATTATTTTTAAAAAAGCAGTTCCCTATAGTTTGAAATACGAGAGTTAAATTTTAATCGTATTTCAAGTTTCATAATGATTTTTCAATTGAAGACGGGATGGCAGGTTTCTGACGGAGATGGAATCGCTTTCCTGAAAGATTGAACTTTATTTCAAGTATGCAGAGCGAAGTTTTTCTGGTGACAAAACTATAAACTGACAATTGTGTATTTTTTTCTTTTTCTCAAGGAAAAGTAAATAAAATTAAGATTTCACGATGTTTTGATATTCAATAGAAAGTTCTGTGAATTCGAACTCTTTATTTCGAAAATCAATGCAGTATTTTTTACTGAAATTCAGAGGCAGCAGTTCTGATGCACTTCAGACTTTCTTTTTTTTTCTTCTAATACATGCATTAAAGGAAATCTGCATGAATGTTGTCACGCGTTTAAATTTAACTGACCTTTATTAAAATAGCTCTTTGTTTCGTCTGAGTGTGCCACCTGGTCTTGAAGGATAAAGTCAGTGTGTGTGTGTGTGTGTGTGTGTGTAAACGGATAGTTTTTGGTTCAAGTCAAAAACAACAAACCAAAATCAAAACAATACTAAAGCAATTTTCATTACACGGTTATACAAGTTTAATTATTAGTAATAAAGCATTGTTCACAACTGTTATCAATTGACATGATAACTTCAATGCTTTACGTTGAAGTTATCATTCAATCTTCGATTATTTAAATAACGAATTTCGATGCTCTAAATGTCTTCATGTTTCAAATGCGTTGCTGTTTCAAAATTATCAAAAATGTCATTTCCGGGATAAATCCTTAAGGATAAACAACAGAAATGACGATGGGTGCAAATGTTTATTATGTAGATGCATATGGGTATACGTATGCATCTACTTAATATTATTAGTAGATGCATACGTATAACCAGCGAGGTATCCAATTTTGATTTAAAATCTAGAAAGTAAGGATGAGAATAACACTCTGCAATAATTCTTTAGAACAATGATGATATCTTGCTTAACAAAGAATAATTATATGTGAGGAAAGATCTGTTTAAAATCTCTCTCCTGCGACCACACACACCACTACGAATATTGAGAGATTTGAAAATGAACACGTTCCAATCATTAAATGAAAGTCGTCGTGACTGTTGTTTGTCCCCCCCCCACACACACACACACAGCACCGGATAGTGCTTCCTGATATTAGTCAACTACCTTGAATAAGATAACAACACTTTCAGTTGACTAATAACGACTAATTGTGTTGCCAGCATGTGCCAAGGGCACCTGCTAGTAGCACACAGTCAATCAGGTTTTATCCCTTCTGGTGCGCGACAAATGAGCTATCAGCAACAAAGCATAAGAAATATCAAAATTGGTTATTTTGTTATCTAAACATTTATAGCTAGCTTAAATGTTTAGATAACATTTAATAGATAACATTGAAGAGATACACATCATTTGTGTACCTCTTCAATAAACAACTTTGAGCATTACGTTTGTTTGTTTGTATATTTATTTTTTAACTAAGGAATGCCAACGAAGTCTTTAATATCTGTCTATCTATCATCTGTAAAAAATATGATAGTTATTCGTGATAACCAACCTTCCATACGATCCAAGAAAAAAGATTGGGAAAGAGGGGGAAAGAAAGAAACGCCAAAGAATGCGCGCACACACACACACACACACACACACGCACGCACGCACGCATTCTTTGGCGTTTCTTTTTTCCCTCTCTTTCCTAATCTTTTTTCTTCGATCGTATAAAGTTGGTTATTGAGCTGGAATAACGGTATATGAATTTTGCTATAATAATCAGTTAACTGTAATTATCCAAATAAAAGTTCATATTCAAATAAATCATGAACTATATTCGTTATCCTGTGAAGTTTTTAATAGCACAATAAGATATCAAAGACTTTTTTTCTTTTTCTTTTATTTAATCCTAAGAGAATAATTTGTCTTAGGGAATAGGCTCAATAGGATTACCAGCTACACATGGAATTCCCCAGTGTTAATGACGTTGGCTATCTTTTGACGCAGACAGTAAAGGGTAGCTCTATGGTAAATCTGTTTTGTTTTGCTCAAAAAAAAATAATAAATAAATAAAATAAAAAAAAATGAGGTACTTAGTTTCCAGTTTTAATCATGGCTTAAAACAAAACAGGATGAATCTGAAGGCATTCAGACTACTTATAATTTTTTGTTTCAGTAAATATCACTCTTTCTCCACAGTATCATTTATTATTAAAATACTCCACCTTTCTTTTATTATTTGTCAATATGAATTTTATTGGTTATAACAAAAACATATCAATAATATTAAACAAATAATAATACCCGCCTTTATTAGCATTGCTTCTCCACTATCTACCGGTTTAAGGAAAACACACACTCAAAATAACTGCAAAGTACTATGTTACAGCCCTCATGCTTATGTTCGGATAACTGATGATCTGGATCCTATTTCTTAAATTATCTTAATTCGAAGAATTCGATATATATATATATATATATATATATATATATATATATATATATATATATATATATATTTATTATTATTATTATTATCTGAGACTTCCAGGGAGTCAAGGACTCATCGAGGGAGGCTATAAATTACCGAACCCAGCTATCATGCCTTCCCTTAAATTAATTTACACTATATGCACTCACTACTCCTAAGGGCAAATTATTCTATTCAGTCATTGCTCTCTGGGAGAAAAACCTAGCTCTTACCCCTTTCTTGACTGAGAACAACCTTAACTTCCGTGGATGTCCCCGTGTTCTCTCCTCCATATAAAGAAACATTTCATCATTTTAAATGCTATAACACCCTTTCAAAAGTTTATAGACCTCTATACATCACTCTTCTTTTTCCTGTTAACTAGAGTCTGTAATTCACATACTTGCATTCTGTGCTCATAATTCTTATAATCCGGAATAATAGCAATCCGGAATCTTTGTAACCTTTCTTTCCACTCTTTCCACAGCTTCTTTATCTCCTTGGAACCCGGGAGACCAAATCTGCGCAGAGTAATCCAGGTGTGGTCTTATCAATGCCTTATAAAGAGGCAAAATTACTTCTTTATCCTTACATGTCAAAGTTTGCTTCAACAAAGCAATTATCCTCTGAGTTATATTTGCAACTTTTGCTATGTAACCTTTGAACTTTAAATTCTTATCCACCAATACACCAAGATCCCATGCCACTTTAGTTTCTTGTATCATAAATCTTGTATAATATGCCGCTGGAACTCTAATCACGTCAAAGTGCATAACTTTACACTTACTAACATTAAACTGATAGCCATTTTCATTTGCCCAGATTTCCAATCTATTCAAATCATTTTATAATTGCTGAATACCAGTGGCATCCCTGATTGCCCTGCCTATCATCGCACCATCAGCAAACAATTGTAAATCTGATGATGGACCCTGCTTGATGTCATTAATGTATAGATTGAACAATAATGGCCCAAAGACGGAATCCTGAGGTACACCACTGCTAACCTTAAATCTGGCAGATTCACACCCACTGTATACCACTTTTTGATATCTGTCTGTCAATCGTACCCTCATCCAAGTCAAAAGATTATATTCCAATCCCATATTCTTCAGTTTTTGCAACAGCCTATCCTGTTGTATCCTATCAAATGCCTTAAAAAATCCAACATTATCATAGCGTATCCATTCCCTTTATCCAACTAGGCGTAGCATTGTTATAAATTATGAGCAAATTGCTAAAACATGACCTTCCTTTAGTAAACCAATTCTGTTCCCTGCAAAGTATAGAATGCTTGTCTACCCATTTCTCTATGCGAGTTCTTACCAACTTCTCTATAATCTTCACTACCACACCAGAGATACTAATAGGTCGGTAGTTAGACAAGTCAGTTTTTGCACCACCCTTGTGCAATGGAACTATCGTACATTCCTTCCATTCCTCTGGTATCATTCCTGAACTGAGACTCAAGTTATACAAATGTGTGAAAGGCCTAGCCAATTTAGCTGAACATTCCTTTAGCAAACGGGCTGGTATTCCGTCTGTCCCTATTGGCAAATATATATATATATATATATATATTATTTTAAAAAATATTCTCACAATCGTTTTCAGGGCAAAATCTTAATCACTAAAGACATTATTTTATTTTTATGTTGCTATATATAAAAGCCTATGAAAGGCTATATATATATATATATATATATATATAATTAATTTTTTAACTTGGGGATACTGTATATTATTAGGGTTACCAAGTAATTTTATAAGCTTGGTTATTTAACTCCTAATCCCAAGTATGCAAACAATTAAGTTTGCACCTGAAACATAGTTCAAGTCTAAAGATGGTACAACACCAGGGCAACTCATTGTAAAGGTGGGTAAAGCTTTGATCACTATTCTTAGTATTTTCCCATAATGTAAAGCACATCTCACTAAGTACATCTCACATCTCCCTAATATACAGTATCCCCAAGTTAAAAAATTAATTACATCTATATCTCCTCCAGAGATTCTTATTAAAAATAAAAACACCTTTTAGCAACTTGCATAGGTAAAGTTGATAAGGCTCTGTATTACTAAACCTTGGTATTTAGATTATAGCTACTCACTGAGGAGACCTCAAAAAAGGTTGAAACCGGTCTGGGTAGTGACTCCACCCATAATGTATTGCAGTATACATCTCTTAGTGAGATGTGCTTTACATTATGGGAAAATACTAAGAATAGTGATCAGAGCTTTACCCACCTTTACAATGAGTTGCCCTGGTGTTGTACCATCTTTAGACTTGAACTATGTTTCAGGCGCAAAGTTAATTGTTTGCATACTTGGGAGTTAATTAACCAAGCTTATAAATTTACTTGGTAACCCTAATATATATATATATATATATATATATATATATATATATATATATATTAGGGTTACAAAGTAAATTTATAAGCTTGGTAATAAATATATATATATATATATATATATATATATATATATATATTAGGGTTACAAAGTAAATTTATAAGCTTGGTAATAAATATATATATATATATATATATATATATATATGGTTTTTTCCCCAGTTTATTCTGGGGTTTTCATCTCGCAAAGCAGGCAAACTGGCCTTGAGAACTTAACACTACAGGCCATAGGATATGCCGGGGCATAGGGGCTGACCACCTTATCCTGTAAACGGATTGAGGTCCGATGATCAATGGACCCTCGACACCGCAAGGTAAAAGAGGGTATAAAGAAGATGATATATATATATCATCTTCTTTATACCCTCTTTATATATATATATATATATATATATATATATATATATATCGAAATATCGTTTATCGAAATATCAGTACCAGGAGATAGTCGGATTGACAACAAAGAAAATGAAAAAATTACAAAATATCGCGATTTGCAAATCGAAGTTGAACGAATCTGGCAAAAGAAAACAAAAGTTGTTCCCATAATAATAGGTGCTTTAGGCGCCATCCCTAAAACATTGAAAAAACATCTAGAAGCACTCGAGTTAGATGGATTAAAAATTGGGCAGCTGCAAATAGCCGCTTTGTTCGGCACAGCTTTCATTTTCAGAAAGTATTTCCACAACTCATAGGCCTTTGGGTAGGGCCCGAATTAATCGAATATAACCAGCCTTTTCTTAAGACTGAGGAAGCAAATCAAGCTTTGATGAATATTATTTATATATATATATATATACTGTATATATGTAGAAAGTATTTTACCTTGTGTATAATAAATGTTAAAGACACCAAGCTATTTTAAACCTGGTTTTACTCCATTTCCCAAGTAAGCAAACAGACAAACAAGTCAAGTTTGCGCCTGCAAGTGTTGCAAGTCTAGCTGACCCTGCACGTAGTGTAAGACCAAGGCAACTCATGGTAAAAGTAGATTAAGCTCTGATCACTAATCTTAATATTTACCCTTAATGCAAAACACATCTCCTGGAGGGGATGTATGATGCTATGTATTAAAGGCAAGGGGCCACTACCTAGACCGGTTTCGACCTAGGCCACTACCTAGACCTCTCTAAAAATTAAGACGATCCCTAGACCACTCCATAGTGGCCAAAAGACCGTCCAACTCAGCGTTGTTCCACTCAGTGACAGGCTCACCCCGTCACCGAGAAGAACTTCTCAGCGTTGGCTCTACCCAGTGTCAGGCTTACCCCACCACCAGCCAGAACCATAATCTCAGCGGTGGCCCTACTCAGAGACAGGCAAAAACCTATCCCCAAGCAGAACCTCTCAAAGCCAGCCCCCACCAGTTCCGACCCCTATCGAGGTCTCATTAGTGGGAGCCAGGCTAGAAATACCAAGATTTTAGTAATACAGAGCTTATAAGTATTTTACCAGAACAAGTTACCATAAGGTGTTTTAACCTTATTAAATAAAAATCTCAGGAGGAGATATAAATGTAGATAAATGTTAAATACTTCTTTAACATTTAACATTTATTATACCCAAGGCAAAATACTTTCTACACACACACACACACACACACACACATATATATACATATATATAATTAGGATTGCTTTTTCTTGGAAATAAATATACTTGAAGGCACCTTTTAGTGTATACAAAAATATTAGTAGGGTATACATTCATTTTCGTACATTCATACATTCAAATCACTTCAATGAAAGTTCTCTATTGTTTTGTTTGTATGTTTCAAAGGCATATTATCTCTCAAGACGGGGAACAAGACTTCGAAGAGGAGGATTGCTTCAAAACTTGAAGCGCATGCGTTAGAACAAGAAAAGGTTAAAGTAATGTTTTCTTGTTCCTAACCGATGATATTAGAAACACTTTAAATCTGTGCGATCAGTTAATTATTTATAAGGGGTGTTACATGCTGGACTTCTTCAGTAGTTGATAAACAATTGAAACATGCTACGCTTTAGAAAACTGCCGTTCCTGTTGTAATTAATGCGCCTCTAAGTAATCTGATAGAGAAAAAGGTAAAGTCTAAGATCAAAACAAAAATTTTAGCTCTCTTCTCCTCTCCTCCTGGTATCGTTAGATCTCTGTATTTCTGAACACATTGGAATATGAACATGTCGACTAGGGATTTAAAGATTATCTCAGTTGGGAAACACTAATAAGATCCCATTTGAAGATTACATGTTAATAACTTTCTTTAGGCGTAAATGAAGCCAATTTCACTGTTTTCCACTTTCTTTTGCTAGTGGACCTTGATATGGTATCTGTTCTGTTAATCTCCCCACCAGTCCATTATAGAGATAAATATTACTCTTCTGCTGAAAACTGCAGCCATGCTAAGAGGCTCACGACAGAAGTGGAATAATGAGCAAGTAACTCAATAAGTTTTTATATATGTAACAGAAGAACAGTCTAATAATACAATGACACTATTTTTCCCATGACAACAATCATTGTTTTAGGAAAAATATATAAATTATAATTTTATAGCGAATACTTTTGGAAGTATTTCACTTTACGATGAGTCTGATTTTGATTGAAAATGCAATGTCAAAGCAATGCTCTTGCTAAATATGTTCGTACTTTTTCAGACCGAATTTGAGTGAAGCTAATGGTTTTAAATTAAGTCGTTTAGGGGAATATTTAAGATAGCGACAACATATCATCCAAATGAAAGATAAATTGTTGTCTTTAAAGAATTTCGAACAGTCTAGCATTAAATTGTTCTAAAGCAAATGCAAATGCAAAGAAATTTACCAGGAATCAGAGGATCATAAAAAAATTTTAATTCATTTTTCGAGGCATATAGTTCGGTGTTTCTCTATAGCAGATGGTACCAGATAATGGTCTAAAGTCCAGAAAAGCTATTCATTGATATACTCATCCAATTGTCTTGGAAGCCTGAACACGACGATGTTAAAAAAGTAAATAAAAGTATATATTACAATGACTGATTGTAATAAATTATCTAGATTTATTACAATCAGTCATGTAGATAACGCTTAGATAAAATTTATGTCAATGTATTTCATAAATATTCACTTATTATTATACGCGTTTTCTTTTTATTATTTTTTTTGTCTGCAAGAGCACATTGTAAGTCTGAACGATTAATATTATTTTAGCGACTGCTATATAAGTTTAAAAGTTGACGATTTCTTTTAAGATTCAATTTAGAAGATCTGAAATTATCGAAAAAAAAAATTTATATTTCAAAAAAATATTTCTGAAAATGCTCATATTATATTTATTTATTTAACATGGACCATTTTGCCTTAAAAAAGCACAAATAACTGGTGGTATAGTCCGCAATTGGTTTTAGAGTGAGACACTGACACAAGCCTCAAAGATCTATCATATCCATGAAAATACCTGCTAGAGTGACTCAGAAATAAGAATAAATGGCTCAATAGATCCAAAATGATGCGAGTTGGATGGAATCTGAGAGAACTGATATTATGAAAGAGAAAATGATCAATGATCAGTCAATGAAAATCTAGAAGATAAGACTCAAGTTTACGATGCATGCGTTTTTTATGTATATCACGACCATTCAAACGTTTAATGTTGTTATATTTTTGTCGTGTAGTTCTACACTCAATACGTCTGCCCATCGATTTTACCAGTCATTAAGACTCCCATAATTGATGAGCGATAAAAAAAACCACCACATATCTCGTATAAATAACCTCACGAAGTTCAACAACACTGATTGTCATGTGCAATATATGTTTTTCATCGAAGCAATATTTCTACATATCGGAAATAAATATGCACTGTTTGTTAAATAAGATCATGAAGTTTAATGTTTTGAATTACCATAACCATCATTTTTGTGATCCTTAAGCCCATCGGACATTTGATCATTAAATCAATAAAAAGGTTTAACATCCTTTTCTCTTTTAAACGTAAATGACAGTAATCTCGGCAAATGTTATACAATAGTTTTCCCAATAGTTTCGAGTATTGCAGAAACATTCCTGTTCTAACCTCTTTCAAATAAAACTGTTATTTGCAAAGCCTTTTCCCCTTCTACATCCACAGGTATATGCAAGTGATTATGTAAAAAGAAGCTCTGAAGCAACTTTTACCCACGATGCCTTATGTTAAAGCATTATTAGTGTCTCACACAACAGAGTATGTCAAAACATTATTGGATCAAAATTACAATGGGCTGCGAAATTCTTTCATTTTGACTGATATTTTGAAAGAAGTTAAACTAATAATACATTAAGACGACTCTCATTTGTAATATATAGTATATTTACAATGCTGGATTTTAGGTACATCATTACGTACTTTGAAAAATATGTTACATTTTCTTGGATGACCTAATATAAGAATAACCTGAATACTGGAAACCTTTCGTTATCTAGGTTATTTAAGATTCTTTCAAAGTGTTTCTAGTGAAAGAACCGTAGAAGGCACGTAGTGCACTATTTCTGGTATGGTACGGTAGATGATGATTTGCATGGTCGTCGAGGCAGAAGGTGGAATAAAAGAATGTTGCAAGTAGGTCAGCTTCTTTGTTTTCAGGTGTTGTTACGGTGGTACCTTCTTGGATGTGAAAGAAACAGGTGAAAGTAGGGAAGAACAAAAGTTGTGCTCAGTGACTCCCAGAAGTCAAATTCACAAGTGCAAATCTTCTGGTGGAAGTAATCGTAGTTGCTGATCGGTCGAAATTTTTGATTCTGATACTTTTTGAGAGATTATTTACCGCATTAATACTACTATTTCTCGTATTATTTTCATGGTTGATGTTGAAAAATAATTAATGAGTAGGAGCACCCAGATCAGAAGAGTAGACACTTGGATATGTTGCCCATTCAGCAAGCACGAAGTCTGCTTGCATTACCTGGTCTCTATAGTAGCCCTCTCATGTATCACACTATCAGTTTTTTTTTCTCTCCCTCTTACCCAAGAACGGTTTAGCAGAATTTTTATTATGTGGCAGCAGAATCATGTGCCATTTGATCGAATAGAGAGACCTAATGAGCCTTCAGGTTCAGTACGTGTACTCTCTTTGCGATCGGCCTGCAGGATCGTTTTTACTCGTTTTGCCTCAGTGAAGGAGTTCGGTATGTTTGGCATGCCTTTGACAAGTATTGCTGCCTAGGAACACAGGGAGATGGAGAGATGGCAAATCTAGTGGTTTGGAGAAAAAATATATCATCAGGAACTCCAGGCTTATGATGCGTAACGTGTTGGTGTTCCATAGAAAGTTATGTACTATTCTTTGGGCGGAGAGAAGCCAAAAGAATGTCATATTAAAAAAAAACGGAAATATTTAAAATCAGAATGATTGATCCAATTAATTTAATCAGAAGAATAAAAAAGAAAATAGAATTCCATCTCCCTTGACGTACACTATGTGAAACAGGAATTACACGATGCTAAATATTGAATATTTAGCATCGTATGTTTAAATAATGTAGACTGTTTAAAGGATCTAAACACATGTGTCATTTGTCATAATACAAAAGTATTTGTATTATGACAGATGCTTTTTAAACCTGGACTGTGTGTTGCGTGAAAATGAATAACAACCACTTTTCTAAATCAAGGTCACAAAGTTGTGAGTTTGAAACTACAGGGACAGTTCCTTTTCAAAAATGCGCTCTTGCGAAAGAGATGTCTTTAATATGGCAAGAAATAAACAAAGTTGAAAAGAAAGTTGTGTTTCGTCGAGACGGGATACTGAAGATATACATTTCCTACCTAACGAGACTGAAAAATGCGATTTAAGCTATAAAAATGCGATTTATAGCTTATATCATAAAATTAAAATTTTATGATATAAGCTATACTAACAAAAAAAAAAAAACTGAAAATTCTTCAAGAAAAAGATGACTGCCATATTTGCAAAACTTTCGAATTATTTAGATCATTGTTTCTCAATCTTTGGTCCGCGGACCACAGGTGGTCTGCAGGCAGACTTAAATGAATTAAATAAATAAATATATATTTAATTATCCAAACAAAACAAATTAAAATTGAATAAATAAGTAAAAATTATTGAAATCAAATGGTTACATAAAAAAAACCAACAAATGGCATCAGAATGTTCAAAGGCAGAGGCAATAAAAGTGTTGTTCACTTCAGCTCTCTTTTATTATTCGTCATTCTGCCGCTAAATTTTTAGCGCAAAATGACGAATAATAAAAGAGGGTGAACAACAATATAGCTATATTGCCATAGATAGTATGGCAAGATTTCTTAAACGCCAAAAAAGTGTCTCCCAGGGCCGATCTCTCCCCCACCCCTAGCTACGCCTCTGTTGTAACTTAGTGGTCCGTAGAACTGTTTTAGGCATTTTACTGGTCCTTGGGCTTAGAAAAATTGAGAAACACTGATTTAGATGAAGTTTTTTTTTAAATAGAAATGTACACTTAATAATAGTATCGACAACAGTATGAGTTTGGAAGTAACGCTGAAAGCGAATCAATGTTTATAAGAAAATACGAGTACAACAGCAAGAATAACAGAGATAACAGAAAAGACTACGAAAGACAAAATATCAATTAGAAACACTAAGAACTAAAATAAATCTGCATGTACATAAGCCATCATTATTAATAGCAGTGTGGTGTACTTTGAGGCAAATTTAGAAGGAGATTTTAGAAGGAGAAAATTAGTTACGATCTTCGAGATTGTCCCTAACTTATAAATGGTCACACCTTACAGAACGAACAGACTCAATTTCTTCAGATATCATTTCATTAATTCATATATACGATGAAAATATTTACTAATATTTTTTCGGTCTTCCTATTAGTTTTATGCTAATAGGAAGATTTTTTAAGATTTTTTTTCCTCATACTGAATCACGAATTCTATCCTTCTCCCTCCCCAAGTTATCATGCAATGGTATATACTGTACGTCGATGAGGTCCTATGTATTTCTGACGAGGATGCCTTCTTAATGTTATCTTCCCTCTTCTTCAATATCCACAGAATCTAATAGACCGTGCCATTCATTCTGTCTAAAAGCGTGTCCCCTCATCCCAAAGCAATATATTTTGACCTCGTATTTTGAAGTGGATTTTAAAACCTTGTACGGTCTTAAAATCTGTTATTCCTACAGCAATGCCCATGAGGTAAAGATTGATCTCATTAGTTCCGAAAATTAATCTCTAAGCATTGCCTAAAGCAAGTTTCTGTAAAAATAATAATAAAATAAATAATGATAATAATAACACTTTGTTAAGGTTGTTAATTCATCTTTAAAACGAAAAGCGATTCGCTGATTCACGTTTTATAGCTACACTTCGGATGTAAATTTGATAAACTGGAAACAAAAGTATACAATCACTTTTGTTGTTGTTTTTTAATTTTTAAGCAAGTTTAATGCTGCTGGATAGGTGTAGAAATTGCTTTCTTTAGAAAGCACCTCAGAAGAACCACATTAGAATATATGAAACAGGAGTTGCGATTCTTAACCAACAAGAAGTTTTTCTACTGGAGATCATTTCAGGGTGCAGTTTAACGGAGACCGTTGTCTCCCAATCAACATGTTTATTTTTGTTCGACTAGAGGGTTTCAGTTTTTACAAGAGCAGACAGTTGAATAGCTAGTGTTTTGCGTCTTTGTTGTCAGGGCTGAAGAAACTACTTTGCTGAATATCAGACAACTGAAACAGCAGACTTCCTAATTCACTCAAAGACATTATACATGTAAGTTTCTCTCGCCAAATTAAATGCAGATTTCGAGCAAATAAGAGTTGATGTCCTAAAATTAAAGAAAGATGCAAATAAATAATTCTGTGTTGATTAAAAGCAGTTCGCGCTAGTCTTCCTTTGATTTGTATCAGAAAGACTAAAAAGAAACTTCTAATAATGAAAAATAATGTTTATGTTACTTTTTATATTCTCATTCTCTACTGGATTCCGAAATGTTCCACAGAGCCAAAAAGGTCTGCATATGGTGAATGTATGCTGGTTTCTAATTAAACTCTAAACATTTCGATTAGATTTTAACATTTCTATGTTTTTATTGAAAGTTTCTTTAGTTTATTTTACTGTTATTGTTTCACTGACTGTGCACCACTTTTTATATGATTTGGGTACATTTGTTTTGGTTGATTTCCTCTTCAATTTAGTTCCTTAATCAGGAAGATAAGTTATAACAATACTGAATAGTAATCTGACATGGAAAATGCTACTGGAGAAATTTTCTACTCGAAGAAAGATCCCATACTTGAAAACATCTTATTCGCATTATCCTGGAAATTATGGACGGCACCTCTATCTATCCGGCTCCAATATTTAACAAATAATATTTTTTTCGCTAATAATTTATCTAATCTTCTCTAAAGAATGCAGGATCCAGACGTTCATATGCTTCAACAATTCAAAATGTTCAGCTTAATCAATGACCATATATACCGGTTTCATATTTCTAAACGACGGGAATTATTATGCTTTTCCTTATCTCATCCTATTCATTTATTCTTTGTCATTGAGTTTCGATAATTTAAACGAATAAATCCTTAATGACCACTATTAGAATCGGTGCACGATTAAGAGCAATCTTTCTTTTTTTTTTCACGTATTTATTGTTTAGTGCTTGTTGGAAGTAAATTTATTTCTGTAACGTTAAAATATCGGAATCATTAAGAATATATACTTCAAATTCCAACATTAAATATGCCCATTAACGAAGATATATCATTTATTTATGAGTGACGGATTTTCAGATATTTCTGCTATCAGTGTGTTTTCATAGATTTAAAACAAAATCAGAAGGTACGCATTTTTGTGATCCTTTCGAAAATTTGTTGAAACTTTTCAGTTTTCATTTCAATAAGATCATTTGCATGAGCAAACTTTACGAGGAACATTTCGTTGATAAATAAAGTAATAATTTCCCTGTACTTATTATAAAAATTAAAAAAACAAAACACAAATCTAAATTTAAAAAATTTAGAATTTAAAAACATCAAAATGCACTAAAAATCATTAAAGAAACTTTTAGATTCACTTTGCATTCTGCGACTCAATTCTAACATTAATGACATGCACCACCACCATCATTTCTTCTTCTTCTTCTCCCGTAGTCCTAAATGAACCGTTTAGGACTACGTCCATGGCCGGTAGGTGATACTCTTTGCTAGCCTCCTCCAGTCATCTCGGTCTCTTGTTCTTGATGTTAGTTGAGAAAGGGAGGAATTTGTCCATTTTTTGATGTTATCGGTCCATTTTAATCGAGGTCGGCCCCTAACCCTTGATCTCGGAACGATTTCTTCTAGTGCTTGCTTTGGAATGCCATTAGCCCTCTCCACATGTCCGAACCATTTCATTTACACACATCAAAACCCGATATGTTTGTTCTCTCACATTCACATCTTCTGCGAACCATCTCACCTAAAAATTAATTCATTAGACATATTAATTATGCGAAATGCAAGATAGGCGAGACCTGCATTTGCCAGGTGTGGTGCACCTTGTAAACGTTATCATACCCGGAATCTCCTTTCTACGAACTGCTCCGTCTCAAGATTTCCTGGTTTCATTTGTTGCCTTCATTTGCTGCTCTGCCGCTCTCGTAAATCTTGATACCTTTCCTCATCCATTTCACTTTTATATTCTGAAAGTTGCTCGTAGGTAGTCTAATTGTCACCTTTTCCGATAATCTTCCTTGTTTCAACTGGTTGATTAAACAAAAAAATCTTCTCTGGAAGAGAAGTTTATTTGCTTGCTGTCAGTAACGATCTAACGCAAATTATTAACCTTTCTATCAAAATTCTAGATAATCCCCACCATTCCCCAACACGCCGAAACTATACTTTACCAGCTATCCCTTTAAATCCAATTTTCTCTTGGCAAATCTGCCCCTAACTCTGTCCATAGCTTCCAATCTCTAGTCCTTCCTTCCCCTGTCAATCAAAGCTACGTATCCTATGGCACTACAACAGTGCCATTTGGTAATGACCTATAGTATTTCTGCGTATCGCTTCCATAGTCAGACCACTGCTTTCGTTCTTCTGATTCTATTATCTGCCTGATATAATAACCAAAATTATTATCGCTGGAATGCCCTTATTCCCTACTTTACTCAAAACCCTCGATTACTATCAAGTCCCGATTCTCCAACAATTTCACCAAAGCAGTGCAAGCCAGCAGACATTTAATAGGTAAGTCAAAATCTCCAGAGTCGCACTCACCTAGCCCGTAGCAACTGCAATAAATCATCAGATCAAAAACGCTTTCTAAGGGTCAAATGCACTAAGCTTATCTCATGTTCAAATGGAAATTTATCCTTCTGGTCGTCGTCGTCAAGGCTGTGAGATACTTCTCTTCTTTTATGTTTCCATCTCTCTCATATCTTGATGATACAATGGTAACATTTGCTAAAGATAAGAAGTCTTTTCCTCCAACTGTTGTTTATGCAACCAAGGTAAATCTCCTTCCCCTGTTCCGCTAATTATCCACAGTATGCCTCCCCGATCTTTCTTCAGAAGGACAGAAAAATACTCAGTATCCTCGATACTAGCAAGTGCATGATGGTTTTTCTCATTTTCTCATGGCCATGATTGTTTTTCTTGTTGCACTAAAGGTTTGTATTCCAAAACTATCAGCCATGCTGTTTGGCTTATACAAGCTGTTATATTCATCTCAAATCTATCCAACAACTTGGAAGCAAGCTTCTATTCAGACTTTTCCCAAAAAAAGAAAGATAAAAGTCAACTATTAAACTATTCTCCTATTGCTATGACCTAATATTCTCAAAAATAATGAAACATTCATCAACAGCCAACTGTTTCACACCTTAGAGACTGGACGATTACTGATTTAATATGGATTCCACCTTTCTCGTTCAACTGCAAATCTCCTAGCCAGCCTTACCCACTATTCCACCCAATCCACGGAATAGTTTGGAGAAACTCAAATGGCCTCTCTAAATATTTCCAAGGCATTTGAACGCATCATGGAATCCCTACCAAACTAATATCGCATATTATATTCCTGCTACCTTTTGTGAGTCGATCGCCGGTTTTTTCTCCAGTTGTTAACTGAAGGTCATAGAGGATAGGTTCCTTACATCAGATTTTTTTCAATCAATGCTGGAGAAACCCCCCCCCCCAGGGTTCTGTACATTTACCTACGGTTTTCTCCGGTTCTATAATCAATGAATTAAACACTGATTACCTTGCATTATCATGTTGGGTGGGGAAAACGTGGTGAGTTTTACTGCCACTAAAATGCAGTCGTTTTTATTTGCTGGAAGAAAGACCATGCTTCGCTATCTTTCACCTTTGACACTATTCTTCTCACCGATCAGAATACACATTAGCATAAACACTTCATATCCATAGCATTTTCAGCCCTCCAAAAAGCATGATTTATTTTTCGTTCCTCCTTGCTTTATAACAGTGTTCTCATATTTCCAGTGATGCAACTAAAATTTCACTAAGATTGCTTGACTGTATTCAGGAAAAACAGATATATACGCTTAGTAGATGATCCCCTCTCTCTCTCTCTCTCTCTCTCTCTCTCTCTCTCTCTCTAATTTGGCAAAACTACTCTCTCTCACACACACAGACGCTTTGTTTCTGCATTATGCGTTTTCTATATTTCTATGGACGCTAATCCGTTGAACTAGTAACCATATTTCCTATAATTATCTACAAACAGAAGCAGATGCTGGCCAACTTCCATATATTGTTCAGCAATAAACTCGTGGAACCAACTTCTTTTTTCCTCCTTCATTCTGTATACCTCTTTTCTGTGGAAAAGTCTTTGCCATACTGTTTTCCTCAATGATAACACATTAACCAGTTCTAATTTTCTCTTTCTCTCTCTCTCCTTTGTGCACATACGACACTATCGTGTTAAGGTCTTGGGACATCGTTGTGTGGGATTCATACATAAAATAAAAGTTGCACTGAGTTTGATGAAATTTAAGATTCATAATTTATAATCAGCCGAATATGTCTTTTTGCATCTTAATTTTGATCTAAACATTTTTTTTATTTACAAAATTTGGCAAAACTACTCTTACTGATAATAATAATTCCACTCATAATGACTGGAATTCAATAAAATTTAATATTTGGGATCGCACTACTGGCCGAGGTGGATGAAATAGTGAGATCAACTTGCACTTCTTATCCATGTTATTCAATAGGTGTTACAGAATCGTATCCAGATTTATCGGACGTATATATACGTATTGACCGGTTGGGGCGTTTAAATTTCCGGATGATCTGGATGTTGGATTTCATTTGACCACTTTTAGTGTCAAAACAAAAGTATATGTTCACAGTAAATAAGCCAAAAATGGTACTAGTAATTATTGTGATAATGAATGATGGCAGCGTACATGGATTTGCTCCTCTGTACACCGTAACTATGCATCTCATCTGATTATTTATGATTTTGGCAGGATTATCAGTAGCCGTATAGTAGCATTTTGTCATCAGTTGTACTGCCAGCTTGTTAGGCCGCGTGGATATTGTGCTTGCTTTCAAGCAACATGCTACAGTTTCCAATCTCACGACAGGCCTGCGTGTTTGTAAAAGGCTTTTATTTGTTTTGTAGACGATTTATGTTGTCCTGGTGTGAGATCATCATCCTCCTTACTGGAGGACTGAGGTGTCATCAAAAAGTACCACGGATTGTTACTATGTAGTAGGATTCTAGTTTTATCTAATCCACAGTAAACATGCACAATATATGTTTTACATTTCACGATAATGTATGGCCTAGTGAGAGGTCACCATCCTCCTTACTGGATGACTCAAGTGACTTCAATAAGTTCCACGGATTGTTACAATAGAACAGGATTCTAGCTTAGCCAATGCTGAACACCCACAGTATAAAATGAACAATATGCGATGAATGATAGAAACTCATGTTGAAGCCATCAGAATAAAAGAATAATAATGGAGAAAATTATGCACTTTTTTTCAAGAAAGTTGACTGAAAACAGAATTCTTGATCAATTTTCTTCATCCTATTCAGTGTCATGTTTATGGTTTACTAATGTAATAATGGAATAAAATAAATAAAATTCAAACGAAGTGCATGCTGCAAATGAGAGTGTTATGAGCATAAGAATGTTAGATCTAAAATTCAAACCAATAATAAATAAAAATAAAAATAAATCATCCTCCTTACTGGAGGACTGAGGTGTCATCAAAAAGTACCACGGATTGTTACTATGTAGTAGGATTCTAGTTTTATCTAATCCACAGTAAACATGCACAATATATGTTTTACATTTCACGATAATGTATGGCCTAGTGAGAGGTCACCATCCTCCTTACTGGATGACTCAAGTGACTTCAATAAGTTCCACGGATTGTTACAATAGAACAGGATTCTAGCTTAGCCAATGCTGAACACCCACAGTATAAAATGAACAATATGCGATGAATGATAGAAACTCATGTTGAAGCCATCAGAATAAAAGAATAATAATGGAGAAAATTATGCACTTTTTTTCAAGAAAGTTGACTGAAAACAGAATTCTTGATCAATTTTCTTCATCCTATTCAGTGTCATGTTTATGGTTTACTAATGTAATAATGGAATAAAATAAATAAAATTCAAACGAAGTGCATGCTGCAAATGAGAGTGTTATGAGCATAAGAATGTTAGATCTAAAATTCAAACCAATAATAAATAAAAATAAAAATAAATAAATAAATAAAAATAATAAATAAATAAATAAAAATAATGAATAAAATAATAAATAAATAATAAAATTAATAAATAAATAAAATAATAATAATAAATAAATAATAATAAATAAATCCACTTGAAGAAAAATATATAAATATAAATAAATACATAAACAAGCAACTTAAAATGGTGACAGATGTTCAGAAAGACTACTTCCGAAAAACTGGAAAGTTTGAAGTAATCATTTTCGCAAGATTTGAATTAGAGCTTTTCAGCTCATTTCACAATATTTCTAATAATAATAGTAATAATAATAATAATAATAATAATATAGTTTTTATGTAACAATTTCTGTTAAACTTAGTGTCTGGAAGATGTAGCGTAATGCATACGAAGTTGTCTGACTTGTTCAACTTAATGAATCTTGACTTCGACAGACCACGAAGAGCACAATCACAGATCTATTCGTCCGTTCCTTCTATGAACGACTACCAAAGCAAAAACTCAAAAAACTCGTAGATGGGAAAACGAAAAAAAATTTCATTTCCGATAGCGTCGCTAACTTGTGAACCAAATGGCAGGAGACTTGTAGATATGCTGTACGTAGAAGCCTGGAAAGTTTCGCCGATAAATCTTTGACTTAAGGAATGAAAACTTTAAAATGTCCTAGAGGGGAAAGAGAATGGAGGCCTCGTTTGTTTTTGTTTTTCAAATCTTAGAAATGATATCATAATATAATCATTAAAAATAAATGCGGACTCAACAAGATGAAGTGGAGAATAATTTGTGTTCAGGATGAACCAAAGTTTTAATAGTTCTTTCAACGTTTTGATAATGACAGGGAATGGCATCGATATCCCTTTCTGGGTTGTATGTCTTCCTTTAACTACAAGCTACCATCTTCTGTCTCAGGAATGAAGTAATCTAAGAAGTAAATGTTATAATGAGCAGTACATCTTAAACTAGTGTTTAAGATGCACTGCTGAAAATACTTCATGCAGTGGTTAGTAAGCTTAAGAAAAATTGAAGAGCACATTGCCATTCCTTTAGTTTATTTATAAAGTGTTTTGTGATGTGAAAAACATCCGATCTTAACAGTAAAGTCAAATATTTTCACAACTTTAAGAAGAAAACTTCTCTGCAATTATAATCGTTGAAATAATGGCCAAAAGAACGAGGCTATAAAGCCAATGCATTGCGTATTCTTGTGGCCAATATATCTAAACGAAAAACACTGAGTTTTTAATCGGGTTTTACTTTCCATCACCGTATGGGACTGGCTAACTCGTCATCAGATAAAGAAACCTTTATATAGATTCTTCTAGTCCTAGACGGTAAACGAACTCAAGTCATTCCAACTAAAGGTCATTGTTGATACTTGAACTAAGGAATCTTCATTTGTCTACAACTGTTCTGAACATTCCATCATAGAAATATTAGCATAAGGTAAAACCACGTCGCTTTCTACTTGAGTGACACTAAAGTAAGATAATATGTTTAGCTAAAGCGCATAAAATTTACTAATTCTCTGAGTAGCCCATTTTCTTCACGTGCTTTGGGAAACACATATAGTCTACGAGCTCAAGCCCAACGAACAAGGGTATTTTCTTTTCTTTTCTTTGCTTTGCTTTGCTTCCCCCCCCCCCTTTTTTGTGTGTGTGTGTGTGTGTTGCTTTGTTCAGGCTGTGAACGTCACATACAAGTTTGCTTAATTTGCTAATCTCTCTTAAAAATGCAATGATATACTCATAGAATGATCTTATTACAAAGGGTTGAACTTCCTAAAAAGAATTTTTAGGAATTTAAATGCTTAAATGCATGTAATGGTATCACAGTTCAATTTCTTCTCTTGCTTATAAAAGTTTTTACAAACGCGTATGTGTTTGTAAAAACACATACGCTTGTTTTTACAAACGCATAAAACGTCAGTGGATCCAAGACAATAAAAACCTTCCTAGTGTGTGTGTGTGTGTGTGTGTGTGTGTGTGTGTGTGTGTGTGTGTGTGTGTGTGTGTGTGTACCAGGAAGGTTTATACATTGTCTTGGATTCACTGTGCTACTTAGTCGATTCTCTTGGATTCCTGCCCAAGAAGAATCCGCTAAGTAGCTGTAGAGGATCCAATTGCACATAATTACTAATACTTAAATGATAAATCAAAATGAATTTGAAAAGATAGCAAATGTACTATTAATACCAAAGCGCGCATATGCATGAAAGAAGACAGGTATAGACAGATGAAGCATTGTAAAGACTGTATTTTCGATCTCTGCCGTAGCATTTTATCGACATTGATCAGTTAGGAGGAAGTGATCAATGTCGATAAAATGCTACGGCAGAGATCGAAAATACAGTCTTTACAATGCTTCCTGGAAGTGCTATGAACGAACACTCAGTTGGACAAAATATGAGAACAAAAGTAATATGATTTAAGGGAAAAGACAAAATACGATTTAAGTGATAAAATTTAATCATCATCTCTGATAGTGAGCTGCTTGTTTCCTTTCCGCACAAATTAACAGGTTAAATCATTCTACGGCACCGATGTCTGTGAACGTTTCAGGAGTTTGAAAGATTACTTTGGTCATCCGATATGAAGCTACTACCTTAATAAAAATTAAAGGTCGCGTTAAAAAATAAAATAATGTGATAAAATAAAGACGTTCAGCAGTGTTTCAATGAGTAATTATAAAAACAACATTTTGATAATAACTGATTGCATAGTGAAATAATTCTTGCGATTACGGCGTCGAGTAAGTTTTTAATCTCAGTGTCATCTCCGATTTTTTTAATGCATAAACACAAAAAATTCCATCTCACTTCACCCAGATCAACAACCTCTGCACGAACCTCCCTAGTTTCAAACTGACGATCACTACGTGTGTTTTCCACTCACGAACTTGCTTTTGACAGTCAAGTCAAAGATGGACGCACCTGAAGACATCCAGAATCCTTTTTATTGATTTTGTACTTCTTTCCTCTTACTGGGTTATCTCTATGTAATTTCTTCCTAATTAAAAACACTCCTTCCATCCCTGCCTTCCTCCTCTAATTTGTTTCTTTCTAAATTAAGCTTTTAGCTTTTCTTTTCGGTTATTTTCCAAAACCATGCGCAACTAGAAGAACCTCTTAAATCACAATACCAGGCGAATCTTCTCTTTCATATGTCTAACAAGTAAATAACGGAGACTCAGCCTGGCCGCTCTGATCATAATTAATTCACTTGCTATTTCTGTATATAGATATTCTGATATGTCTAGTGAGAACTGATAAGTGGTTTTTTTTTTTTTTTACTTAACGAGAATAATTAATTTTATTCCCTTTTGATAAGCAATATACAAAATATGTCATTTATTTTGCGTTTAGTTTCTACTTTCTGTAGTTATTTAAACTTTAGCTTATCAGGATTTGCTCGACCTTACTCTCTATGCGTGTACGAGAATTTTTGCACTAGAAAAGTTGAATGCAAAAAATTGCTGTATTCAGCATCTTACAATTACTGGTCACCATCCAACAGATACCATATGGCAGAATTGTAGTGTCGTTATCATCACCATAGTATCAACAGTTCAACCATAATAGGTATCATACTATCATTAAATTTTAATTGCAAACATCGTGTTATTTAAAAAAAAATAAAAATAATAAAATAAAATTGAAAAACTGAAAATCTTGGAGTTTGCAAGCTCCAATAACCGATCATCATTAAATGTATCACGCGGAGACTTTTATTTCACAAATTCAAATTCATTTAAAATAATCGCCAGAATAAAGCTAAAGATGATAATTAAAAAATATACATTGCAATCGAAAAAACAAACGAACAAAAAGGCCTCCTCATTTAGAAGCCAGTAATCTTCACACTGATTTTAACCTTTCTTGTTACTGTCCGATTTCCTGGTGTTTATTCATTTATTTGTGAGCAGAAAGTTTCTTCTTGTGATGAATTCCTGTTTATACAGTAAATATTTATAATACTTTTTGCTTCTTCTGAAAAACGAAGTGCCTGTTGTTTTATTTTATTTTTATTTTATTTATTTTATTTTTTTGTTGTTGTTGTCTAAGACAAGGGGGGTGCAGTCAAAGAAAGTGAAAAAAGAAAAGAAGAGAAGGAACCTTTATATGGGACATGTTATGGGATATTAATAAATATGATACATTTAATTAGTTCAGGATTTTTCGAATTTTAATCAATCATTCTTGTAAACTCAGCTTTTAACTAATACAGAACATCAGTTTTTTTTCAATTGCTTTGACAAAAACTTGAAAGATTTTATGATAAGTCGCTTCTAAATTGCTCGTAAGGTAAGATATATTTTGGATGCGGAAGAATAAAATAGAATAAGAGTTCAGTGGGACTCAAACTATGCTCAAAGAATTTAAGAAGACCAAAGAATACAGAAGAGGGAAGGCTTCTAAACAACTTTTTCAATGGGCCATTTTTTAGATGAGAGGAAAATAATATTATCGTGCCTCTGATTCTGAGGTTAAACTGTATAACAAAATTGAATTAGGATATTTCATCTCTTACATCAAGAGGATTTTTAGTATAGTAATCAAAGCCAAAATATCCATTAAAAGCATTAAGAGAAAGCCAGAACTGCCATTATTTCGATGAGTGAAATTCCACAGTAATTCACAACATCAGAAGGCATTTTTTTTTTCAATCTTGTTTTCCAAAATTCTTAACAATTCACCAAAATATTTTCTGTTTTCGATATGGGATTTGCAGATTGAAAATAATTGTCTAATTGAGTCAACCAAGTGTGGTGTTATCGATCGGAGTGCACCTTTTACACCTCCTCAAATTTATTTTATATTTATATTGTATTTTATATTGTATTTAAAAATGTGCTGGAATTAAAAAACGTTTAATTTTCTTGACCAGAAAGCTCTGGAAAGACTTTTAATGGGATTATATTGATCAAGTGCATATAATCAAGTAATATAGAAAAGGCAGTCTCGTCGTTACCGGAACCCACAGCTAATGATATTAGATTAAAAAATAGTA
Organism: Typopeltis vanoorti; assembly: GCF_054136105.1. NCBI lineage: Eukaryota > Metazoa > Arthropoda > Arachnida > Uropygi > Thelyphonidae > Typopeltis > Typopeltis vanoorti. Next base: position 10,314,156 of record NC_143550.1, read on the forward strand.
TCATCCTCTCATCTTCCGGAACACCTAACAAAAACATCACTACTCTGGAAAAAAGAACACTGTATAGTTTGAAGAAAAAGAAAGACATTATCATATTGAAGGCAGATAAGGGAAATTCAGCAGTGATTTTAAACACCATTGATTACGAAGATAAGATTAACAGCTTATTGTCGGATACATCAACCTACCGTGTCCTAGTCACAGACCCAACACTAAAGAACCACAGTGATACCAACGATTTAATACGTCATATGGAGAACTGGTCTATAGACTAAAACGAAGATTGAAATCCATGCATCCACTAACACCAAGACTATATGGCGCTCCTAAGGTACACAAAAATGGAATACCACTACGTCCGATTGTGGATGGAATCAATTCGCCAACTTATCTGTTATCTAAACACCTGGCAGGCCTCCTCAAACCACATATCCATAATTCGGATACTTATATACGAAATTCGCAACATTTCGTTGAGAAACTGAACAACATCTCTGTCTCCAATACGGATTTACTCGCCAGCCTGGATGTTACATCTCTATTCACTAACATCCCTGTGGAGGAAGTCATCAACATTTTAGGAAGTTTGCTCCCACAAGACATTACTTCTCTGTTCCGACATTGTTTAACATCAAACTTTTTCTTATGGAATAAAACCATATATCAGCAACTGACTGGCCTTGCAATGGGTAGCCCCTCTCTCCATCTTGTGCTGATCTCTTTATGGAGGATTTTGAAAGTAAAATCTTAACTCAAACAGACCCTAAACCCACAGTATGGTGGAGATACGTGGACGATATCTTTATCGTTTGGAACCACACGAAAAAGGACCTGTTCGACTTTCTTAACAAAATCAACTCTCTACACCACACAATCAAATTCACTCTAGAACTTGAAGAAGATAACCAATTATCATTTTTGGAACACTTTAATTAAGTTTTACCGCAGTTTACTGCAAACCTACCAATACAGGACGTTATTTACATTTCACTTCCTCACACCACATTTTTCAGAAACTTAGTATTGTACACATGTTGAAGAACCGTGCCTCTCTCCTTATAACAGATCAACAAGACCTCCAGGAAGAACTATCCCTGATATCCACCAACCTTACCATGAATAGATTTCCTCGAAGACTCGTCCACAAGATACTTTTCTCTGAACCCGACAAAGACAACAAGATGATGTACGTTATATTTCTACCATCGTAATTCCATACTTAGGGGCAGTTTCCAATAAGATTTCTAGACTCCTTAGACCATATCAAATAAGAGTGGCCTTTAAACCCACTGAAACGATTAGACAAGTCTTAAGATCTCCAAAAGATAGCCATCCTTTCTCCAAATATGCTGGGGTTTATAACATACCATGCTCGTGCGGCTTGAATTACATCGGCCAAACTTCAAGGAGCCTTGAAATTAGGCAAAAAGAACGAACACATAGGTGACGTCAATAATAACAGAGAAGAAAAATCGGGGTTAGGTTTTCATTTCTCAAGAACGAACCATACCATAGAGTGGGATAGAAGCGCAATTCCTTACATGGAGGAGGACTTCCGCTCCCGAATTTTTAAGGAGGCCACAACAGTTGCCGCTGTATACAAAACCTTAACAGGAACCAAGGACTAATCTTGCCCGTGATCTGGAAGACCCTTATCAGATCCTTCAACTCGCCAGAACTGAATTATAACGCCAACTATAGAACGTTCCTAAATAACAACAAGTGATATCATCCACGCTCTATGAATGTATTGTACGCGCTCTGTTCTTTGTTTAATATAATTGGAATCGGTTGATTATAGTTTGTAACAGTTTTTACTTTTTAGTGCCTTACATCAGTTATGTACCCTGAAGATGCCAACAGACTTAGTTGGTGAAACTAGTTGGTATAACTTAGTTGTTTATTATATGCACCTGATCAATATAATCCCATTAATGTGCTGGAATTGTTAAGTGTAAGCTTTACCTCATGGATTTGGACGGGAGTAGCGATTCAGATCAATGTCGTAAATATTATTCACTGGTTTTCAATCTCGCAGACAGTGTTTCTAAACTGTGGAATGCTGAGCAATTAAAAGTAGTAAACAAGAAGTATAAAATATAAGTATAAACGAGAGGTATAAAATGGAAGTGTAACTAGCAAATGAGCTTAAAATAGCAAACAATTATGGTTATTTCTCGTTTATACGAGAAGTAATCATAGCTTGATATTTCTAAATAAACGCAGTCATTTTCAACAGAATAAATCCAGCTTAATTGAGCACATGAGCATAACGAGTATGTCAAAGATTTTCACTAAAATTATCAGGGTATAGATTTGACTTTTTTATTATTTACAACTTTCGAAAGAAAGCCGATTTTTTCATCTGTTTCAATTTTATGATTATTTATTTATTTAATTTATTTTATTGTTTACTTGGCAGTTAAAAAAATTAAATAATCAAGAAATTTTACAGCATATATATTTTTGAAGTTTTGAATGGTATGTGCTACGTTATAGATTAAAAAAAATTGGAATCCGCTACTCTCTAGAATATATTAGTAAATCTGAGGCTATAGGATTTTTTTTCGTTTTAAATGTTGAGCAGAGAGAGAGAGAGAGAAAGAATTTCTCAAATGCTCCAGTAGTTTGTGATTTAATTATATTCCAAATAAATCAGTAAAAGTGAAAACTTTGCCCGAAAATGTTTCCCAACTTCTAGCCTTTAAAATGCATTTAACAACTGAGTTCTTTGCAAAAGAGTTAAGGTAGTCATGCTTTGCATGAATAACTTTCGGGATATTTATATCTGTAATGAAAGTTGCATATTTAATAGAACAGTAGTTAGGACCGTCAACATTTCGGGACAACCGTATTGCATTAACGGATATCAATGAATAATTGATAGATAGCAAAAGAATCGTCCATTTATTGAATGGATAATGGAGATTTGTTTTACAAAATCAGTTACTAAAGCTTTTCACTCAAAAGACCAGTTTGGTATCATCAAATATTTCACGAAGGAAGGAGAAATACGGGAGGTTATTAAAAGTTTCATATCTTATAAAATCGAAGACATGTTGACATTTATTACACGACTTATACATTTTCTTTAGGTAGCAAAATTTATGTAATATGAAATGCACGAATTAAGTGTAAAACACCATTGACGTTTTCTAATGCCACAACGGCGTACCTAATAAACTAAGAAGCAAGAAAACGTAAATCCCACAGATTCTAGTCTAACCAGTCTTTCTCGTTTTTCTCCTTTTTTACACAGCTAACAATAGAACATCGTAATTAAGAGTCATGTTTTCAATGACCTATTATAACGTTCCTTACTGCCGTGACGATTCAGGAGACCAAGATTATTACTGCATGTAATTCTAAGAAATAATACCAATCTGTATTTTATTGTTTAAAATTAAAACACAGATTTGGAATAATCATTCTGATGTCAGGGTTTATTCTTTATTGCTTAAAGAATCCGGAAATATTTTTAATTTCATATTTTTAATTTGTGAATATATTGGGATTAACTCCGTGAGGGTGTGTGGGGTGGGGAGTTGATAAGTTTTCAAGGTTTCTTGAACAACTTAAATCGATGGTATATATCTCAGATTAAACAGTTTAATTTAAAAGCTTAAAACTTGGCCACATAATTTTACCACACGAGGTCAACAAAATAACCCGACTGTGCTATATTATATACAAATAAATTTTCCCTTCTTCATTTTCACATACATATTTCACTGCCTTTTATACCTTATAGACATCCGCAAAACACTTTTCTGTCAAGTTATTTAACTAGATTCCGTGTGCTGGAATGAAAGCGATTGGTCATCAACTGAATTTCTTCAAAGGTTGGGAAAAGGAACAGAAAGGAGCAGTGTTGGTAAATGTTCCAGCTGTTTGAGAGCTTTCTGGCTAATTTGTCTAAAGAAATTCTATTTATTCATAAATTCTATGTTCATCATAATAGCTGTATATTAAAACGACTATCATTATCTATATCGACATCATACTATACACACTCCAAAACTAATGGCGGAAGAGAGGGAGAAGAGATATTCATATAAGTTAACGCGTACCAAACAGAAGAAATGAATGCATAATATCTTTAATATGGCCCATCATCGGGATATTCGTCATACGGCATGCTTTTCATAAGGCAGAGGAAATAAATCGTTTAATATAGCCAAAGGAAGGTCCTCTCTATCAACCATTTCAGAGCCTTCGCTATAAGAACTGTATTACCGCATGCTGCTTTATTAGAACATGTTATGCAGGAGATGATTTTGTGGTGTTATTGGGCCTCTAATTTTTGTTGACGACACAACGACTAGATTGCAGATCTCTAACTAATCACCAAAATGTAAACGTCTTGGAAGCGGTTATCGCGGTATTAACAGACAGGGACATTCCTTTGAATGAAAACTATGCTAGAAATGCTCAACTCCCCAGAAATTATGTTATGCTCTTCTATAAACTAGCTCTATGAAGTTGGTGGCATTGTAACTAGATCCGAGCGCTTTAACGTCAACATTAGTGAACTGAGGCGCTAAGATCGTCCACGAAGCTGCTGTTATAATCCAACTCTGCGTGAGACACATAAAACGACTTCCACACTCTCTCCTCTACATTCCTGAATTTTTTGTGGGACCACTGTATCCTCTTTGTTTGGCAACAAACAAAAACGAGATATCCTTCTCTATAAATGAATGCTTGGGAGGTTTGTTTTATATTTATGATGGAATTGCACGTAATATTCTACAAAATGATCTACGAGAATTTTCTGTCTTACATTAGAAAAGTCTAAAATACAGAATTAATAAAGCTTCTATTTGCATATCATACGTTTAGGCTCAGGTGACTCAGTAGTTTAGCAATGTACCTAGCAATCTATAATTCAATGCTCAAATTTCGGAGAATATTTTTTGTTTAGCTGAATTTTTGTTGCTGACTAATAGGGTGCTTTATATAATAATATATAGTAGATTATAGTATAAAATTTTTAAAAAGTTTATAAAGTGTATAACCATTTTTATTAGCAAAATCATAGAGAATCTACTTCAGCTTAGGAAATATCTGCGTACTACTGGAAAGTGGATATTGTTGTTGTTTATGATTATCGAAGAGTAATCATAAAGATCATAAGTTCATGAAGCGAATGTGTTATGTTTGTAAATTTCAGATGCTTCCTGAACACAGTCTATTTTTTTCATGGTGAAAAAAAAAATAAATAAAAGAAGCTGAGTTTCCGGAAGAGAAACTCCGCTAACTCCATATAAGATCACCTAACTCATCTTCAATTCCAAATCCCTCGATTAAATTTATTTTGGGGATTTCTTGCTTCCCAGCAAAGTTTCTCGGTGCCATTACCGATTTCAGGCCTCCCATGTTAGATACCAGAAAGAATAACCGCAGTTTCTGCGAGCTCGTAGGAGTGTAAGTTTCCTGCGGGCGTGACGTGTCACTCAGCATTAACATCGGTGACGATCGTTTGTAGACACCAGTTCGTCCATGACTGCGGTGACCATACGTCCCGGTTCTGCAGAGCTGTCTGTCCCAGTTTCCGACTGTAGTCCCGGAGTCCCTTCCGGTTTAGCATTCGTCCCGGGCCTCGTATGCTTCTTTCTTTCTGAATAAATAGACTGTGGGTATTCTTGATAGATGGCAATGGGCGTCCATCATGTGTTTGCTTATTTTCACATCTATCTTAATATTTTTCGAAACGTGCACAAAGCAAGTTCTGCAGCGTTTTTTTTTTTTTTTATCTCCGTAGCAAATAATAAATCTAAGAGACATTTTGTTTTTTGCTGTTGCATTTGCATAATTAATAACAATAATAATTATAATTATAATTATTATTAATAGTAGTAGTAATATTACATGATTTCTTTTGCTCTTATTTTCGTAGTTTATATTCTGCTAATTTTATGTTCAATTTTATGTCGTCATAATTTTTAAAATCAGTAATCTCAAGCATTATTGCATGATTTCTACTAAATAGGATTCCCGTATTACTGTAAGCCAATAACTAACCCATTATATCCCTCGGATAAAAGAGAAAGTCTACGACATTCCATATAGGAATTCAAAAGATAAATCCCCATACCATGATGCTTTATCTGTTTTCTTTCAATATGCTTTTCTTAAGCAAATTTCAGGTGCAGTTAAAGGGAGATCCATTTAAGCGAGGCTGATTTAACCAGCCTCGCCCATCTACAGAGCGTATACATGTTTCTTCAGAAATTCAGTTTCTTTTCAAATGCAAAACAGAAGAATCCAAACCTTAGTAATCAACAGACATAAAATTCCCATAACAAGTTTAAAAAGTAGAGGGAAATTGTAAGAGTAAGTAGTCTGCAGCAATCAAAATTAGAGACTGTTGAATAGGTCGTCAATTACAATTTTCAGAAATATTTATAATCAATATGAAAAGATAATAAGTATAGCAAAGATCTCAATCTTTTTGTGCTATTCGAGATAGTATTAGTAAAAAAAACAAAAAACAAAACAAAACAGATAGTCTTATTGAAGTTATTTTTATCAGTTCATTGGGTTATACTCAATGAACCCAATATACCCAATAAGACTATCTGTTATATATATATATATATATATATATATAATATATTATATATATATATATATATATATATATATAACAGATATAACAGAATATATATATAACATATATATATATATATATATATATATATATATATATATATATATATATATATATATAATATATTATATATATATATATATATATATATATATATAACAGATATAACAGAATATATATATAACATATATATATATATATATATATATATATATATATATATATATATATATATATTATATATATATATATATATATATATATATAACAGATATAACAGAATATATATATAACATATATATATATATATATATATATATATATATATATATATATATAATATATTATATATATATATATATATATATATAATATATTATATATATATATATATATATAATATATTATATATATATATATATATATATATATATATATAATATATTATATATATATATATATATATATATAATATATTTTATATATATATATATATATAATATATTTTATATATATATATATATATAATATATATATATATATATATATATGTATATATATATATATGTATATATAATATATTTTATATATATATATATATATATATATGTATATATATATTTCGAAGGGAGCATTTTAATATATTTGCTGTTTGAAAAAGAAAGCCACCTTTATTTCTCCTTTTAAACAGAAAATCCCAAACTCTCTGAAAGAGCAGTTTGCCATTTGAGTATGTAATCCCCGGTACGAGATAAATATGGAGATCTCTAAAAATACACACAGTTACTTAGGTAGAAGGATGCTTGAAACTTGATACGCCCTAATGATTTCTGTGGAATGTTTCGCTTACTTCCTTCTATCTAATATCGCTTGCTTCTTCATAAATCACTCCTTTTTTCATTTTCATTTCCTTTTGCATCATTGAATTCAATGATAAATTTACAGCCTACACTTCTTGATAGAAAGTATTCTGTTTATTGTCTTGCATCTTTTTATGTTGTTTTCAGTTAATTTAATTCAAATTGTATTTTCTAAACAGAGCTCTTGAGAGATTGCATTTATAAAATATTTTCAGTCACTTCATCCGTATTTTATTATGTAAATGTTCGCTAAAATATCACATCCCCCCCCCTGCGAAAGTCTTCTGGATTAGAAAAACTTGAATCCTGTTCGTGTTCGTGTATAAAGGGAATTTAGCAGTAAACCAAATGGGAAGAGATGAAGCGGGCAAATCCAATGAAATATGAAAATACTCTCCAGATAAATTTTAACATTAAATCACCAAGAATGAAGGAGAATTTTAAAACAAGGTTGTTCTTCCTTATATTAAGCAATGTCTTCGGCAGTAGGGTTAGGGTCAGTCTCTGACTGTTTTATTACTGTAGGAAAGCATATACAGTACAACACTTTCTGACATAAAATATGCGATTTTTTTTTTTATGAAGGACTGCCATATGCATATTCACGCCGAAAAAACATTATTTCGTTAAGGCAGAACGTACACCTCATTCAGAGTATGAATTTGATTAGTTCTGGTGTAACAGTTAAAGAAAACATGAAACATTTTTGTTAATGTTCAGAGAAAATTTACAAGGGCATTAACAAACATACAGTACAATATACATTTTTAGATAAATATACATGATATCAGCAACAGTAGTATTAATGATAAAAAGAATAATTTATAATTTTTACTAAGTAAATTAACTAGTAGTGATAAAATTAGGTGTTAGTTAAATATTAAAGATAACTTTAGTTTTAAAGTATATTTATAGATGACTAAGACTCAAAAGTATTTATAAATAGACTAATACTCAAATAATCTTATCATATGCACAAACAGAACGAAGTATATGTAACCAGGGATGAAACGCATTGTCATAAGAATAAGTAATATCATTAAGGGATTCTTTTCTATAGATTATACGGTTACGGTAACATGATCTGGATGTTACTCGTGATAAGAGAATTATAATGTGGCGTTATAATCCCACCGTCTTCGAAGTTAGATTAAGCTTTTGTGAAGACCGTGGGATTATTGTTTACTGATTGCGTTTGAGTATATACTTACGTGTGTTTTCCTTTTAATCTCCTAGATAACTGATCATGTAGCCTTTCGGTTCTATAATAATAATAATAATAATTTGATCTGTTAGCACTGACTGCTAACACTAGTATTTCGGCGCGTCAAATTCAAAGTTGGTTGGACATTCTTTGAACAACTTTGAACATTCCAACCTTCCTTAACGAATGCCATAATGCTACTCCTCTTCTGTGTTTTATACACCTGGTGTAGCGGTGAAAATTGGTAACACTGTATGCATGTGCCTCTGTATCACTTAAAGAAAATAACTTTCTGTTGGTATTAGTACGTCTGTATCAGTCTATTATACGTATAATAAATGCTATGAGAGAGATCCAGTGTTTCTTTATACTTCTTATGTTGGTATATGAAATAGTGAGTTCAGAGCTTGCATGTAATTGTCTTTCAAAGTCTCTCTCTCTCTCTCTCTTTCTCGCGCGCGTGTGTGTGTGTGTGTGTGTGTGTGTGTGTGTGTGTGTGTGTGTGTGTGTGTGTGTGTGTGTGTGTGTGGAGAAATAATAATAATGATAATAATAAAGTGTAACCTCAGTCAAATAAAACGAGCCTGTGCTAAAGCTGAGTTGCGAGCAGTTGCCTAGAATTGCAAGCTATTAAGAAGCAATAATGCTTCCTTTAAGAAATATCTATTTATAGACACCTTCATATCCTGTGGAGTATTCCAGCAGTTGATGTGGAAAATAGCTCTGCTGTGTTGTGCGCTGTCTGCAAGATATTTCGGATGTCGTTTTGGGTCCGCCGTTTGTCTGTCACAGTTTCATAGATGCGTTATGCGGTCTACCCGAAGGGTATTTATGATGATTACTTCCACTTTGTTCATTAAGAGATATATTTCCAAAAGATAAACATCTTAACCGTGGCAGCAATAAATAACAGCAACCATTAACTTTTCTCACAGTTGTCTGAATACAAATGAGTAGAGTTCTTTTTAAAGCAAGGCCTTCGTTGTTTGTAGAGAGTGACAATGAAATAGAGAAAATGAAAGATAAAAGACTGTACTGGCATACATATGCTCGTATGGATCTTGGGACTGAAAGATAATATTATTTTTATCATTCATTAGATATTATTGTATTGTCTTCAATTACTACAATCATCTTAAGGATCCTTAAAAAAAACGATTTTTGAAAGTTGTGTTGAAAATTCAAACTATAGAGAATCAACAAGCTCAGTGGGTTTATAATAATAATAATAATAATAATAATAATAATAATAATAATAATAATGAATATTTTTCAACATTTAGAATATTATTACTATATCTCGAGAGGAAACATTATAACTTTGCTTGTTGGAAATGAAATAATTTTAGGATTTGGAGAAGGAGCTATATGAGTGTTGTCAATCAGTGAACTAGTTGTGAATATGATCGACGTTTATTTCTCCCGATTCTAAGAATAAAAATTTTTCTCCAATCTAAGGATAGAATCTCTCTCTCTCTCTCTCTCTCTCTCTCTCTCTCTCTCGTCATTTTATTTCACTTTCTTGTCTGGGCATTCCCTATTAGGAACAGCGTTAACTCTTTCATTTGGCACAAGTGATAAAATTTCGTTGTTCTCTCATAAAACAAAGTAAGTTTTGGCTTTACATAAGGGTATATGTGTTCGGGAAGTTTTAATCGGAGAGCTGGAAATGTAAGTTATTTCTCTTCCATATATGCAGCTGTTGAGAACAAAGGAGAATAATAGATGGGGAAAAAATGGTCCTGTTGCCTGTCCTTTCTTTGTTTCTTAAACGATATTAGCTGAATTCTTCTGTTGTTTCCATCTTTCCTTCAATGATCTGACATTGACTAAAAATGCAATTTAGGTTTTATTGGTGGTAGCAAGCTTTTATATATCATATTTTAAACGAAGCTGCAACTAAATCTGCTCTCTGAATAGATTTAGTTGCAGCTTCATTTAAAATTGATCAGCAAAGATAGTTGAAGGAAAAAATTCTATTTTTAATACCACATTTGCATTAATATTTTATTTAATATTGCTATCAGTAATAATATGATACATAAAACGTATTCCCTTGTACGTGGGTGTCAATGCAAGATTCCCACTTTCCATAACAGAAAATAATTACATACTGACGGCTCTATAATATAACATCAGTGAAAAGAAAACTATTCAAGTAACTATCACACAGAAATTTTACTTGCTATCGAACAATATTGTAAAATTATTTATGGACTGGAATTTATGTTATTTATTTATTCGTTTAATATATTTTAATTTTTTTATTAGTAATTCATAACCTGTGTTGAAAGACTGAGTATGATTTTACTGTTGATTTTAGGGGTGGCAGAGGTAGTGAAGAATTCTTTTCTGATAGTCTTTGTCTGGAGTTTCGAATTTTAAATTTTGTTATGCAGCTGCAATCGGATATGGTTGGTGATACTCTCATTCTGTATTCTTGTGAGCAACTTCCTGTATGTCACTTATGACAACTCTTAACCGGCTGAGGTAATTAAAGTGTCCGCTGAACAACTGAAAGGACGTAGGCAGAGCATCTCACTATTTTCTAAACGCAGTACAAACTAGTTAACAATAAACATCAGGATTTTTAAGTGTAACAAAAGTAAAGCAATTACATTTAACATAAATAGTGGTAAAGAAATCGTCGTACTACGAAATATCGTAAATATAGCGCTGCAGAGTTTCACTGTGGCAGACACGGTGAAGGTGGCAGAACATTTATCACCTATGTGTAAGTGAACATTACACAAGATAAAAAAGCTCAATATTGAGCTTTTTTTTTTATCTTTTGTAATGTTCACTTACACGACAAATGTAAAATACTAGAACCGAAACTAAAAGCAACGAACGGAGGCGTCAAGAGTTACAGCAAACGGAAAATTAAAAATTCCCGTTAATCATTATTAACCCTGAAGTATTCTTCTTCTTCTTCTTCTTCTTCTTCGGCATGCCATCCCTCATGCTGCATCAATCAGAGGAACAATATCACTGTTTGTTAATTCAGTCATCAGAGATCAAACACTTTGATAGGAAACGGAGACATTTTTGGAACAATTCTTTATGTTGCATGAGAGCACATAAAACCATATCACGAGGCCTGTTCAAAGGCAATCTTCATTCACATGGCAAACGACTTCGGATCCAACGAAGAAAAATGTAACCATCTTTCCTTTTCCGCTTCCACTAGTTTTTACTTCCTCACATTCAATATAATTGAATTGAAATATAACAGAACAACAACATAAGAAGCAATGCACGTGAAAATGATCAAAGAAACAATGAACTGCACTGTCACTTTTTTTGCCAACCCTACTACATTAGATAATTTGAATAGAAAATTGAATATCATATTTGCATTTTTAATGGAATAATGCAATGCAAAATATAATCATGTTTATTTATTTCATAAGGCACATTCTGAAATCCATATTCAACTTACATATATGAGAATGAAAGACGTAGAACATACCCGCTAACCTTCTATATAAAAAATACATAATAGTAGTAAGTACTTGTAAGACTAACGGCGAGTCGATTTCCACTGCTGGTATTTTTTGCAGATGTAAGGAAAAGGCTTATTTAGTGAGCTTCTCTTGCGCGCATACACAAGTAATGGATGATTTTACTGAAAGAGGGACGGAAGTTTTTAAACACAGACATCACCACCACTGCTATCTGGACATGACAGTCAGATTGTACAGAAATCACATATCAGTAGATAATCTTCTTACCAAGTATTGAAGTGGTACAGAAATTATGTGCTACTTAGTAAATCCTTAACAAGTACATTTTTAATGTAAACATTAAAAAACGTTTTATTTTTCTATAATGTTGGGAAAAACATTAATGCTTAACTAAAATTTTCTTTATGGGATAATAGTGACAGCACAAAAGTAGCTCATTAAATGCTTGAAATAAATTTGCACTTTCATATTACATGGCATTTGAAAACCTTTAGCAAATACTGTTTTCCAATTGAGCAAATCTGATAACAAAGATAATTTATTTTAATTATTGTTATAATTAATTATGTGGAACTACCTGAAAGTGTCCAGACACGTTGACATTTTGCAAGTGTTCTCCTTCCAAAGGAATACATTGCTTCGTCCATTCAGCTGCCGTTTCATTTTCGAACAAAACGAAGTCGCCGTGTTGCGCAACTCTTTCGATGAGAATATGTCTTCCTTTGTAATGAATCGTAAAAAGGTGGAAATGAAAAAAGGGGATGCAAAAAATATCTGGAAATAGTATTTCTTTTAATAGAAATAGAGAATATTATAAGTTCATCCTTGTTTCATAGACGAATGTACAGAATTTAGAAAGATTCTAAAATCGACTTGAGAATTTACAAGAATGCAACCCTCGCCTTTGGAGTTGTCTTGGCTGGTACCACTTAAAAGACACGAGCATTCTCCAGGAACTCGTATATTCATCTTTTATAAGTCATTCTAGGTTTTACTACCCTACACTTTGTTTCGAACAGTTGGTTCTCATCAGAAACTAGGAATGACCCTTAAGAGAGCAAGCATCTTCTGTTCAATATCACAGCAAATTTATTTTTTTCATAAGTAAACTCTCGGTATGTGCGTAATTGTAATTATTTGCGAAGAGCCTAAAAGGCTTCATTTCGCCGATTATAAATGAACAGAAACAGAGGATATTATAAAAAAAGAGGCGAATATGCTGACTCCTGACAGAGCTCTTGTATTTTAAATATTGCAAGCCAAGGCAACTCCGACGGAGAAGGTTGTATTCTCATTAGTTTTTTCTATTTTCGAAACTTTTTACGTTTCTATACATTCGGCTATGAAATAAGGATGGATTTATAATATTCCTTATTTTCATTAATGAAGTCCCTAAAAAGAAGCTTTCTTGGCTCTTATTCAGTAGCATTTCTTTTATTTATTAATTCTCATAATTTACGTAAAGATGCGTATAACACTCATCTTTTCAAGAAAAAAAAAGGAGTTCTATACTTAATGTACGAGTTTACATTCAAAAACATGATTCTCGAAACAGGCGACCCTGAGTAGAATGATAGGAAGTGACAATGAAGTGGTATTAATTAGGATCAGCCTTGATTAAGCTCAAGACTTAATTAAGCTTTGTTATGAGCTTTAAATCTACGAGGAGTAATCTGATCCAACAATGACTTTTCTCTATTCATTAATTAGAATATTTTACGTCATAAGAGTCTGGCATTTTAGCAGCAGTTCTTTGGTCAGTACACAAAATAACTTCAAAATGAAGAGACCTATTTTGTGTGAGTGCGTGCATATGTGTGTGTTCTGATTATTCTGCTACGTCGCTGTTGTCAAATAATTAACTGCTTCCTTATTAGTTTCCATTAAGGTACTTTCTATTTACGAAAAGCCAGGTTTTAAGAATTTTTTTTTATTTTCTTTTAAATACAGTGCTATGCTTTTTTTTGTGTGTGCTCATGCTCTTTGAAGTGCAAAGTTAGAAATTAATTATAATTTCATGATGAATATTCTAACAATCTTTAATTCTTCGATCCCTCTACACATTGTTCAGTGTATATTTACAACTTGTCAATATTATTGGAATTAAAATATTCCAAATCCATCTGCTTACCAACTTATTTATGCCATTGTGGTTCATTACACATGTTGCCTGACAAATAACTCTCACCACTTCTTTTGATTTCAACAGCCGGCGCAGAACATTAACGATGAACGAGCCCTTCATTCGACAGTCCCTTATGGGACTCCCAACCAAAGCTTCCATGAGAGAGAGAGAGAGAGAGAGAGAGAATTTGGTAGAGGGTGATTTGCGCCACATGTGGTTACGAGCAGGAAGGCGGAGGATCAGATTTCACTTACAGATTTGCTGGGCGGAGATGTGTCAATCTGCTTGTTGGTTTATACAGCCGAGAGCGTGCTTGGTGATGTTTCCCCACATTTAGATATAACTTCAACAAGGTCAGGGTGCCACATGGAAGAGTGTTTAAGGCATGATTTGACAAACTAATCTGAAAAGAGATTGATGGAAATAAAAATCGCCGACACAAATATTTCAAACTTGACAACTAAGCAATGGACGGAAATATTCCTAAAGTAGGATATTTAGAATAACTTGCAGCCATTTTTGCATGCACAATAGTAGATATGCACTTAATATACCTCAAAAGATGTAGTTACACCCCATTTTTAAAGGGCAGTAATTTTCTGCTTTAGTCGCTGGATAAAATGCTAGCATATTTAGACACAAAGTGGCTTCGTGAAGAACGTGAACTTTGAAGCGGATCTTTTAATATTCATGATTGCGTGAGCAAACCTCATTTCTACAAGATTCATTTGAGAACAATTGTTCGTGAGCTTTCTTTTATAATACAAACCAACGATTAGCTTCCAAACCTTCGTTTCCGTAGCCACGTGAAGATCTGATGTCATATAACTAAGCAGGGATCAGTTATTGTAGACAAGGCAAGCCTACATTTCATCATGAAAGGGAACCGCACAGCTCATTAATCACGTGGATCGGTTATTAGCATTATAAAACACCAGCAATCATGGAAATAGAGATAATTTATTTGTACAATGCAACAACGTATCAAATAGCAAATTAAAAACGTTGCGTTACTTAAGTATGAACGAAGTTTCTTTAACAAGGGTCGATTTAGTCGAAGGTGGCTGTTTGTTTGGAATAATCTCTCTCTCTCTCTCTCTCTCTCTCTCTCTCTCTCTCTCTTTCTTCAAACCGAGAGATCGAGTTGCATGGATGGATAGATATACCTGCTACATTGCACTTCGAAAGAAATAAACTGCATATATTTAATTCGGCGATTACATATATTTTTTCAGATATATATATTGTATATATATTGGTTGTAAAACTCCACATCATTTCAACTTTCCCCCTAACAGTTTTTTGTGAAATTACGAACTTCACAATGACAATCCCTTTCATTACAGGACGTTAAAATTATAGGGGATACCTTGGGTTAGTAAAAGTATCGTAGATAGGAATCAGGATTAAATAAAATGATGTCTGCTAATATAAGGTTAATATAAAAAAATCAGCTCACCTGAATTTTTAATTGTTGGTGGTCCACTCCAGATAAAAAAAAAAATTTAAAAAAAATATTGATGTCCGATAAGGCAGTTGATCGAAGCTGCGCAAGTATTTTGTGCAGTTTCAAGAAAACGAGCAAACATATTTCTTACCAATTCTTACGATTTTGATAGTCGTTTTAAGAGGTTTTTTTTTTTTTTTTTGGAAACGTAAGGCTCTACGATGTAGTTTTCGAAAAATTGTTATTTCGAGATCAGAATAACAGAAATAGTGCTGAGTGTTAATTTTAAAATAAACAGAACTTTACAAGCGAACTTGCTCGGTTTCATTTCGAAACTTATATACCCCCCCCCCCAAAAAGAAAATATATACCCAAGGGTATTTTCTGTAACATATATATAACAGGCGTTAAATTCTATTTCCGAAGACGCCATAGCGGCCTGTTTGCTTAAGACTACTTTGCTACTAGATTTATTCTTTCTCTCTTTCTTATATTAACAGACATCGTTCTATTAAAGTAAGTTAATTCTTCTGGTTGGTTTGCCTGTCTGGGGATGAAAAGCCCGAGAATATTTTATTTCGAATAGCAAGAAAACTGAAGAATAGCGATTTTAAGTAATGTATAAAAATTTTAAAAAATCAGTTAAATAAGAAGAATCATGTTTATTGTTCGCTGTTGTAAGTTTAGACACTGAAATCCAGAGTATGTGATATATTGTGATATATTACTAAATAAAAGCATGGCTGGGGGGAGGGTCGGGCATGGACTCGTTTCGAGCATTCGCTAATAACAGAATATTTTCAACGACTGCTCGATGGACACATATTTTGTAAGTGGCGAAAAGGGGTTCAAACACACACATTGAAGTAAATCAGCAGATGGATTACTTTTTCTAATTTTGCGTTTAATAGGATGAACATCCTATCATAATCCGAATTAAGTTTTTATAAACTAAGTTGCATGATGTAATAGGCTGTTGGCCTTATCTGAAGAAAACATGAGCCCTTAAAATAAAAATTGTATTTTTATAATATTAATCAGTTTTAGAGAATGTTAGTAGTATTAATTCGGGAGTTTATATTGAATAATAATTAGTCAGTGTTATATTAATTCAAAGTTTAATGTTAAAATTTTAAATATAATTCTATAATTATGATCATGTCTGTTTGGCCGGTTGGAGCAAGACGACCTGTTCTTTTTCCATCCATGGGAAATGAATATTCGTGATCTTTACGTGGTTGATGAATGCCATAGTCCTGCCTGAGACCACCACTCTCAATTTTGGAGGCCTAAAGAAGCTTGGAAGAATTGGTTTTCAGAGTTTGGGCACTAGAGTAGGGCTCTAGAGATCATCGGCGCACCCAGAGTCTCAGTGTATTATAAGTCAACAACTTCTGGTCGAATAGAGGGATTCACATAAAAATCAAAGAGCAAGAGAGAAAATAAGAGTCAGCTTTTCCCAGAAAGCACCACTTTAAATGTGAAAGAATGTGTATTGCAGGATAAACATTCTGTTTCTCGGTGTTCACATTTGTTAAAAATCTCTCCTCGTTTAAACGATTTCACACGTGTTTCAGGACTCTGATCCCTCTTTTTTTTTCACATGTTACTACATAATTTCAGACATATCGCAGTTTTTAAACTTTTGCATTTAAAATGTCAGGAATAAATGCAACTAAAAGTTTCATCATAATCAATTAAATGAGCGGAGGAAAACAGTAAACGAGTCTTTTCAGTGGGATTCTATTCAGAACCTTTTTATTTTTAATTTCTTCAAAAGAATTTCTTCTTTTTTTTCTTCTTCATATTAATTAATGATGTTGATCATTTCTTGACGCCTTTTGTAATGCGACATCATTCCAATCTGCTTCCAAAAATAAAAATGTCATTTTAAGCAATGATTTTTTATCAAACTTCCTACATTGGTACTAATAGTGTAACATGGATGGTCTCTAAGCAGTTTATACAAAATACTCACGCTACAGTGAAATAAGCATATTAGTAGTTCTCTGGGCAGTGCGGCTACTGTTTTCGAGACCATCCCGTAATCTTTGCTTTTGTCTTTCCCTGCTTCTCCTCCTTTTGGTACCCAGATATTTGTCGTTGTTTTTTTTTAGCCAACTCTTGTCATGTATTCTACGATTTTTCCATTCTTCTTTTCCTTTTTGATCCATTCATTTATTGGCTCTATATTACAAATTCCTCTGATTTTGAAGTTCTTGATTTTATTTAGTAATTGTTACTCCATCAATTTTTTTTATGTTTTCCTCCCAGTGAATGACAGCTGTGTGCCATTATTTATGCTATTATTCTATATTCCAGATAATATTCCAGATCAACTCGTTCAATTTCCCTTTGACTTGTAATTTACATCTTATAGTCTCCAGCAAATGTCAGCTTTATTTTTTCTGTTGAAATCTTCACAATTTTCTTCTGTGCTGCATTAATGAATGCATTTAGTAATCGTTGTAAATCATGCTTGTGTTCTGATAGCAAGATTATATCATGAGCATATTCAATTATTCTTAATTTTTCATTTTTTTATATCCATCACTAAGTTAAATAAGGCGGGACTTGTTGAGTCACCTTGTTTAATCCCTTTAGTTATTTTAATTTCTTCAGTCTTCCTTGTTCTGTACTTATTATAGAACTGTTATCTGTAAATATTTTCTTAATTAGTTCTGAAATATGTTCTGATATTTTTTCTTAATTTTAATGTGGTTATTATGCCTTTTCCTCTGTTTTATCAAATGCTTTGTTCAAATCAATAAAACTCAGGTAAACAGTTTCAAGGTATTCCAATAGTTATTATTTGCTCTATTATTTGCTTTAATATAAATATTTATGTATTGTAGATTTCTTTTTTCAAGATCCGTGTTGCTCAACAAATAATTCAATCAAATTCAATTATTTTTGTATAATAATTTTAATGTTGTGCAAAGAAAATTTATTCCTCTGAAGTTTTGTAGATCTGCCCCTGTTTCCTTTTTTTTTTTAATTATTATTTTTAGGCTCTTTCGCCAAACAATTGGTACGTTTTTTTTTAAGCAGTGATAAAAAAACAGTCCTTTAAATACTGTATTTAGAATATCGAGTATTTCTTTTACTAATTGTTTCCCTCCATATTTTAATAGTCCAATTGTTGATGTCTTTATCTATTTGGCAGAATTTTCTACCTTTTTCTAACAGACATATATATATATAATATTAAACAATATATAAGGAGATAATAGACTATATATATATATATATATATATATATATATATATATATATATATATATATATATATATATATTATGAAGAATTAAATGACTAGAACCGAGATTTAAGTAAAAATTAATGGTTAAAAGACTATGAACAACACAGACAGTCTTTATACATAATTAGCATGAAAACGTTGTAGTTGTATTTGAAGCTCTTCTTTCGTTTGTTGCATTGTTGGAAGAGTGCGTGCTTGCTGCATCACGTGAACGCCAGTACATGATTACAGCTGATTGACTGTCTGGGAGGTTGTAGCTTAAGTTGTTATTTAGATGAACAGGATTGAAGATGATTTCTCTAGATTCCACAATTTTTCTCTCTATTTCGTCACTACAACGGAAGTTGTTAGTAGATTTTTCCCAGCAGACTTTGTGACTTTGGTGTTCATCATTAGGATTAGCAGAGAAAAGGATATGACTTGATAATGCACTCGCTCGCTGTCTCTTGTAAGTAATGTCTCTCATGTGTTCTTCCATACGCATTTCTACAGATTTGTCTGTCTGCCCAAAATAAGGAATATTGCAATCACATAATATTTTATATACACCATGGTATTTGAGTTGATGATGACAAGGTTTCGGGTAGCTAATTAAGGAACGGATCTTTGGAAGTGGAGTGAACAAGGTTCTGATATTGTATTTTCTTAGAACGTTTGCTAATTTATGTAAAACAGTACTTATGTAAGGAATAGATATATTGCCTTTGAATCTATTTGTTTCTTCTGAGTGATGTCTAGGAGGATTAAGAAGGAATTTGTCAATGATTTTCTTGGAATATCCATTAACTTCGAAAGAAGTTTTCAGATGGTTTATTTCTGTAAGCAGTTCATTTGGGTCATCAAGAAGAGAACGGGCTCTATGTTTACAGTTGATGAAAATGACATCATGGCTAGCTAGGACATAACTTCTTTGTTCACTAATGTCCATACAGATGAAGTCCTAACATTACTCAAGGACAAGTTATCCAAAAAAATGTTAGCCTTACTTACACATTGCATTAGGTCCGATTACTTCAAATTTCAAGATAATATATACAAACAAAATCATGGACTGGCTATGGGTAATCCTTTATCCCCTGTACTCGCAAATATTTACTTACAGGATTTTGAAACCAAGGCTATCTCTTCCTTTATTTTAACACCTAAAGTTTGGAAACGTTATGTGGATGATGTCTTCATTGTTTGGAGCCATGGACATGAATCCCTTATGGTTTTCCTCGAACATCTCAGTAGCCGACATCAAAGTATTAAGTTTACTGCTGAACTTGAAACGGATAATTCCTTGCCTTATCTTGATGTCAAACTGACTCGCTCTTCTGGTAAACTAAAAATATCGATATATAGAAAGCCCACACATACCAACAGATATCTGCACAGTCAGTCCCATGATTTTCCTCCTCATAAGCTTGGAATAATTTCCACCTTGGGACATAGAGCCAGTTCTCTTCTTGATGACCCAAATGAACTGCTTACAGAAATAAACCATCTGAAAACTTCTTTCGAAGTTAATGGATATTCCAAGAAAATCCTTGACAAATTCCTTCTTAATCCTCCTAGACATCACTCAGAAGAAACAAATAGATTCAAAGGCAATATATCTATTCCTTACATAAGTACTGTTTCACACAAATTAGCAAAAGTTCTAAGAAAATACAATATCAGAACCTTGTTCACTCCACTTCCAAAGATCCGATCCTTAATTAGCCACCCAAAACTTTGTCATCATCAACTCAAATACCATGGTGAATATAAAATATTATGTGATTGCGATATTCCTTATTTTGGGCAGACAGACAAATCTGTCGAAATGCGTATGGAAGAACACATGAGAGACATTACTTACAAGAGACAGTGAGCGAGTGCATTATCAAGTCATATCCTTTTCTCGGATAATCCTAATGATGATAACCAAGGTCACAAAGTCTGCTGGGAAAAATCTACTAACATCTTCCGTTGCAATGATGAACTAGAGAGAAAAATCGTGGAATCTAGAGAAATCATCTTCAATCCTGTTCATCTAAATAAACACTTAAGCTACAACCTCCCAGATAGACATTCAGCTGTAATCATGTACTGGCGTTCACGTGATGCAGCAAGCACGCACTCTCCCAACAATGCAACAAACGAAAGAAGAGCTTCAAATACAACTACAACGTTTTCATGCTAATTATGTATAAAGACTGTCTGTGTTGTTCATAGTCTTTTAACCCTCAATGTTTATTGTTTTTACTTTCTAATATCACCTGAAGAAGGCTGTTACAGGCCGAAACTAGTAGTGTGTTTATATTAAAACCTTTTTACTTAAATCTCGGTTCTAGTCATTTAATTCTTCATAAAACTATGTATGTTAACCGAGTCAATGATCATTCTGACATATATATATATATAAATTAAAAAAAAAATATATATATATATATATATATAAATTAAATATATATATATAAATTAAACATTCGTGTTTAATTTTCTTTGTTATTCATTGAGTTCTGTATTCTCGATACGCTTAAAAGTTCCCACTTCAAACTATACTGCGATTTTATGATTTGACAATATAAATATATAAATAATTATTTTAGAAGTAACTATAAACATCAAAATACTTAAGTAGATTTCATAAAAGTAAGTAAATGACTTTAACGAAATTATAATGACAGTTGAGATATTAGCAGTAGGAAAGATAATTTAGTGATATGATGGGATCAATAATTACTAAGTTTGGTCCAATTCACTGAGTTGAGTCTGTCTCAAATGTTGCCTGTTACTTTTTAAAGTTTCAGAATATTCTTAAAAACAAGTATACACATACACTCTATTGGGACTGTGTGTGTGTGTGTGTGTGTGTGTGTGTGTGTGTGTGTGTGTGTGTGTGTGTGTGTGTGTGTGTGTGTGTGTGTGTGTGTGTGTGTAACACTAAGCGATTAGTCTCTTTGACATGTCATGCATCTGCTGTATACATACTGATATACCCATAAGGATGGCAATATGCCAAGTAAGCACTGTTGCTCAGATCTGTCTGAATAGCCTTGAATAACATTATTTTTCTCTTTTCAAGCATTAATATCGAGAATTATTCTGCACCCTCCTCGGCATTTATAGTGTCAAAAATATGCAATGTAATGTCGTTTTCGCTCCCTTAACTTCGATTTTCACTTATCTATATTCCAGATGTAAATTTTATCTTCAGAAAATAATTTTGAGTAAGAGACAATCAATCAGCTCCATCCTCAATTAAAGTTTAAATGGGAGAACCGCTTATGTTGTATCGATGAAAAGAATGGATGAATATGTTAACCTCTAGATAGTCCACCTCCTTCACGGTGGAATGTGTTCATTTAGCAGTCCTCTCGTTTTGTGTTTGGTGCGTTTTTGTTTCTTGAAACCCATAATTTTCTTCGCAGAGCGCAGTTTGTCTCGTCAGCAGAAATTACATGCTGCATTAATCAGCTGGGAAGCCCTAGACAGCGGAACGAATTCCCAAGAGAGGGCGCCAAAGGAGGATGGACTTGAAAAGTTTTATAATTGGGTGGACGACTGATAGCTTGCTGACGTGAAGACGGCGCGCAGGTGCCAGTCGGGTGGTTAAGCACGGTCTAAAGATGGACGAGTTAGGAAAGAAGAGTTCATGGAGCGTGGCACAATTTAGGAGACGAAAATAAAATTGTATAACCAAGTATACAGAAAGCTGTAACTTAATCTTGTTTTCTTGCAGCGGCTTTTGCTAAAAACGGAATGCCTGACAAAATTACTAATGAAATATTAAGGAGACAGATACGCCACACTTTGTGTGGCCATCTCTTCTAAAAGAATGACGCTGCCTTGCCATTGTCGATTTGGATTATAATGAAGAAAGAATCAATAAGTCCCCAAGGTACGATTCAAACATTTACGTCAATTTTTGTTATAAACTCAGTGGTTAATTCTTGGAAGATATGCTGTGTGTTTTTTAGGCAGTGTGATGTCTATGAATGCTGTAAGAAAACGCCACAGCAACTGATCTGTGCTCTTGCAATACTTCTCAACTACTACGTGTGTGTGTGTGTGTGTGTGTGTGTGTGTGTGTGTGTGTGTGTGTGTGTGTGTGTGTGTGTGTGTGTGTGTGTGTGTGTGTGTGTGTTTGTGTGTGTGTGTGTGTGTGTGTGTGTGTAATAGCTGTCTGAAATTGAGAAACGTAGGTCTATTCTATTTAAGACAAGCAAAAAGTATGAAGTGGAGGAAGCTCTGTTTTCATGTTCTTAATTTAGAACGTTGTCTATCTCTTTGCCATATCAGTCTTCCATCAGATTGAACGAGATAATGAAGACATTAAGTAGTTTAACTGATATCTGAGTGAGAAATTATCCTTTGAAGTTTAAAACGTATTTAAATTTCAAAGCACAAACAAACGTTAAAGATAGATTTTTAAAAGGTATCTTTCTTAACTTCTTGTCGATGACTTGTGATATTTGCAATATTTCGCAAGGTATTATGCGCTTTTTAAGATAAAGACTATGCAAATATTAATCTCGATCCTTCATTGAATTTTAAATCTTTTGTATAAGTAGAAGTGAGTAAAATAAATAAGTTCGTATTGCTGGATTTTCTAAAATATTAGAAGTAACTGTTACTTGAGTGGAGAAACTATTCTGTTTAATCGACTTAGGACATCCTTGCGAATATATTTCCCACTTATTTCTACCTTCAACGGCATGTTTTTCTCTATTTCACTATAACCAGAGCAGCTCATTACGAAACTCAGAACTGACATTTAACAAATTTATGTTTTAAATAAACATTTTTAATTGTAATACCACCCAGAATTGTTTTAAACTTACAACATATCGTCACATTAGGTGGACAATCCTAGTTGGATGATCCTATAAAACCTGAATGTTTTAAAAGACCAAATGATACCTTTTCGTGCAGCTTTAGGTCATCTGTAACCTAACGTTAGATGGCATTACCAAGGGGCAATGAAAATCATAAATGAATAAAAAACAAATTCTTTTCTTTTCTTTTCTTTTTTTCTATTTTAGTCCTGAATGAATTGTAAATCGATAGACACCTGAATTTCACATATCCACATCGCAGTAGTTCAGTGCATTTCTTCAGCGTTTCGGAAGAAATTATTCTTAATTCTAATTGGTATTTATCTCCGCTTATTCATGTAGGTTCTAAGGTAAAAATTGCTGTTTATAAGGATAATATTTCGTGTTATTCTTGGAAGAAAAAATCCTTCTTGTTTGTACTAAATTTTGAAACTCTGGAATCGGACGATAAGAAGGCCTGAAAAGTTAGTTTCGGCGGTGAATAGAAACGAAAATGTAACTCTTTCCTCTGTAGATATACTAATGGAATATATCACAAGGATATACAGTAGCTTGACAACAATCACGTATACCTAAATGCTGCACTACCAGCGTTTTACTTGGTAGTCTAAAAAAAAAAAAAAACTTTTCATGCGATTCAGTTAGTCAGTTATATAGTGAAGTAAAGTGTGAAGCCTCATCAAACTCGATTACTCGATCTTTTTCCAAGTTCACTTCTACGGATTATGCTAACACGAATGTGATCTTTGACCTAAACCAATATTTTACTTTTATTAGTATTTGCCTGCTTGTTTGGCCAGGTGCTCTTCACTCTCCATCCAAGATGCTGTGGGTTCGAATCTCGCCATGGGAATGGATGTTTCTAATTGTTTTAATAATTCTGTGGGGAAACGGATTGGCGACCGTACTACGTTCAGTTAGCAAAGAACTCTCTCCCGAAATCCTATGTGGTACGGGAATGAACATACGACGTCGAAGAGACAGTAATATATATATATACAGTATATGTTATTTAACTTGGCTTGTGAAGAATATACTTAGCGATTTCAGAGCAATTAAAACATCCTTTACAGCGTTCCAATGGGAATTCAGCTTTACTGATATTATTTTTATAATTTAGTTTAGAGTAGCAGTTGCAATCGTAGCCATTCTATTATTTCACCGGTCACCACCCTTTCAATGTTGGAAACGGTTTTTCTTTTTAAAAGCACCGTTATTAAGAGACCACAATCATATATTATACTGTGAATTGTGGGGGAATTATTGCATTTGTAGATTAATCGGCAAAATATAATTCTGATGTCTGTTGGGCTTAGAGCAATTACGGATATCATTACAACTATTTAAAGGCACAAAAAAAATTTGGGGAAGTCATATTGATCGATTAAAACGCCATGACAAAGATATTCTTCAAATTAATGATCCTCCGTAGAGCAGAAGTTGGTTAAATGCTTTGAAATGAGATGCTCAAATGAATGTATTATGTCAAACAAATAATTAAATCAGTAAGACAATATATTGATTCATCCTTTCAAACGCAGCAGCTCCTGTATGATAAGATATTAGTGGAGCCAAGGATTAGCCTTAGCTCAGTTTCGCACGAATCAGCTTGACACAACCTAGTGACTGTCAGTGGAGAAAGGGGAATTTCGCACCACGGTTTTCAGCTTAAGCTATTTATTGTGTGACCAAAAAATACCTTTCTCTTATTTCATAGTTAATTATTTTTTTTTTTTTATGAATATGAGTGAATAATAGATAATGAGCGATGTCTGTTAACTGTTTTCATTTTTTTCCCAACTTCCTCAGTTCAACTCCTGCTTATCCGTCGTTTTCTGCTTATCGATCCCAATTTTTGAGATCATGTTCATTTTGTTTTGTAATACTTATTGACTTGATCCACCCCGTATCATTATTTCAAAAGCTTTTCAACAAGTTCAGGAACATGTTGATGAATTAAATGGCGAGCCAAGAAAAAATTTTTTAAATAGTGACGGTCTACAAAAATCTGTGCCGTATGCTTAACTTTTGCAGGAAACGAACAAAGAAATTAAAAGCCCACCTATCCATGTCCCTGTAGCAACGGCGGCTTTGTCCATATATATATATATATGGACAAAATGTAATTCATACATTTAAAATGTATGAACTGTATTTACATCTGCTCTGCGTTTATTTGTCTGTATTTATTTTCCTATGTGGAAGATGAATTTCATCGCCTATATGAGACACCGCCCCCTCCCCTTAGTGGAGGCTTGGAGTGGCTTGAAAAAGTTTAATATTTCATCTACAGAGCAGGATTTCCGGACTATGCAAAAAATAAATTAAAAACAGAAAAAAATCCTTAGCCCACCTACGGTACAAAATTTATTACAGGTTTGCAAATAACCTTTCGTGGGTGAGAGCAACGTAAAAATAAATAAATAAATAAAAATCTGAAAATTATACAGTATGTTACGGCCACATTGTGTTATTACAAAACCGCCACATAACTCTCCAGGTCTGACATCAGACCTACGTTAGATTCCGGTAATATTGCTGACCCCTATTAATAAAAGAATAAAACCCCTGTTTTAATGACAGTTCACTTACCAATTTCCTCTTCGAGCTTGTGATATTGATGGCATGAGTGGCTGACTGAATATCATCTCCACTCTCTTTTCAAGACGCTGCTGATTGGAATCCCAATGTGGTATAAACATTTGTGAATATCTTTAGTTCCCTGTTCATGTTGTTTGGTTTCTGGGGGAGGGGGAGTCCCCTCCCCCAGAAATTTTTTTAATGTGTTAAAAATTTTAAATGTGTTACGGTGCTAAATGAGTTAGACAGACTACCAACCTTTCGTAGTTATATTATTATTTTAAAATTTAGGTTTACTCTCATTCCCACTCTTTTTTATCTTAAATTATCTTAACTTTGCATTTAATTTCTTTAATATTAAATGCAAAGCTAATTTTCAAAATTTTCTTACAACATTTGCTCAGCCGACCTCATGATTGACCCCATTTTGTAGAGACAACTAACCCATCCATCTGGTACATTTCTTGTATCGATTACGAAATAGTTTCTTCTCTTCTTGCAGGGCAACTAAATTTTGTCCAGTGGTGTCCCAAAAGTTCGGTTTTATTTTATATACGATGCTAAGAATATTTTGATTAATCCACGCGTTCATTCTAAATGGAATTCTCGACGTTTATTCCTGTGAACTGAACTTCCTGGTACTTGTTTTCTGATTTTTTTATTTTGACAGATGTCGAGAGTAGCTTCTCGCATAAAGTTTAATACTCTCGCTGCTGAATAGGATGACATTACACCGCAATGTAGTAATTTGTCATATTTTTGACATGGAATCAACGTTAGTTACATCGATGTTTTCCCTCATTCTCTGGTCGCTTTCCTGCGTTATTACATAACACATACCTCCGTTACTGGAGACGTCATATTAACAGATTTCCGTAAATATAATAAACAGTAAATTTTAAAAAGGCTCAAATTGGTAGAGTTTGACATTTAACCATGCTCAGTAAATAATCATCCTGTGGTATCTTTTTCAACCTATTTAGAGTCTCTTTTTCTGTATGAAGGTTTGCAGCATGTCATGGTTGGTCTCTCTCTCTCTCTCTTCTCTCTCTCTCTCTCTCTCTCTCTCTCTCTCTCTCCCTCTCTCTCTCTCCCTCTCTCTCTCTCTCCCTCTCTCTCTCTCTCTCTGTTTTTTTCATTTCTTTTATTTACATATGAACTGTTTTCGCCTACAGCAAATGTTTTCATTTTGAAGAGATTCCATGCTTACATATTTCAAGATCATCTACAATTATTAACTTAAACAAGATCCCTATATCATACATTACTGAAGTAAGGACATTCCCATCAACTTAAAAAAAAAAAAAAATCCACGCGAATTCAATGCTTCTTTCCTCGGGTCGCTTATCTCTGGCCTGGCCTACACATTATACTCATATCTATAATTCTCCAAAAAACCTTGCGCTCAAATTGCTACTTCTCACGTATAGCTGATAATTTTGTAAAATCTGTCGTGACAGAGAATAAATTTCTCACATTTAAGGTAATTCATTAAACATTTATCTAAAATAAAAATAAAATAAAATTAGGTTTGTGCTGTTCAGAGAAGAACAAGTTAGCTAATTGACACACACACACACACACACACACACACACACACACACACACACACACACACACACACACACACAGGAGTACGTGAAATGAATACATTACTACACATCACTGTACATGTATATGTATAAATGGCTTCGAGTAGAAAGTTTATACCTCTTTTTTTTTTAACGGAAAAGAGTGCAATTTCAGAGTATATCTGACAGGAAGAAATGTATCTTCTTAAGTAACGACAGTAAAAATAATAATGCTCATTATTCCTCATATTTAGGCTTAAAACATCAGCGCTTTAAATTCATAAGTTTTATTATTATTAATTACTTGCCGGAACACATCCTTCCATAGCTTTAGGTTCAGTTCGCAAATCTAATTCATAACGAAATTCTGCTACCCATTCATCCAGTTTGCTTTATTGTATTCTTGATCTTCGTATGGCCCAAGAGTTAATCTGCCTTTCCGTAGTACAGTCAGATCATTTTAGTTTAACTACTTTGATACCAACTAGAACATGGGAAACACTTAAACTGCGTTTATGGATTTTCACCTGAAATTATCTCGAAAGGAAGTAAAAGGATACTTCAAGCCGATCTTTTTTTTTTTTTATTATCCTGTGAAATTCGGTTTTTTTCTGTTGATACTCACTTCATAGCGTTCATTGCTTTAGCTTCATTATAAAAAGCGAAGACCTGCTGCACACACACACACACACACACACACACACACACACACACACACACACACACACACACACACACACACACACACACACACACACACACACACACACACACACACACACACACAAACACACACATACGCGCGCGCGCGCGCGCGTCCGCAAAAGTTATATATTATTAATATTAATCCTAAGATATCATATGACTAAAAGACTGGCCGAGTGGCTAGCGCTTCCACTATCTGACTTGTAGCTGGTCAGATAGTGGAATCACACTGCAGACTGCAAGGGTATTATTTGTGAATATTTAGGTGGCAAATGAATTTTATTCCTCTGAGTGAGACTATTACCCTGCTATTCAGAGACCAGAAGTGGCTTGAAAGTTCCAGTCATTAGCGCTGGTTTTCCTAATTCTTAGCCAAACATACTGTCTTAATACTAATGCAGTGTATGCTGACAACCTTTTGTGAGTGGATTAACACACATTATATAATGTGTCCCAGTATAGAACAAACTTTTTGTCCCAGCATAGGACAACCTCTATCCCCCTGGGGGGATAGAATTTGTCCTATTCATCTTCTATCTTATTGTCTGTCCTATTCATTCAGGCAGAGAGGCCCGTATAATAATACTCGTAATTAGCAGTCGCAATCCGCTGGCCGCACAGCGTTAGTTACTTCTGTCGTAATTCTGAACCGAACTCTAAACATTTATGAAAGACATCAAAGAAAGAAAGGTATGAGAATGTTTAGCAAATAGAAAATATGGAAAGTACCAATTCTAACAGTGCGTTCCTTGGGTGCTTTTCTCTGGCCTCCTGGTTGACATAACTGGATGTCGTCTCCATGCTCTCCCAAGAGAGTGAACATTGCTGGTTTGAATTTAATGTAGCCGCTGCTAAGGCCTTTATAAAATATTTCAGCTAACAAAAATATTTCACTTTACTTTCGGAGTAATCAAAGTCGCTCGAGACTATTAATGGTGCGGTCTAATTTTATAAAAGTATCATAAAATTTTTATGGTGGATGAATTTCTCGGGCTGGTGTGAGACCATCACTTTGCTCAAGAAAGGAAGGGGTTAAGTAGCTTTTAAAAAAGTTCCCTATTTGTTCTTCAGAACAAAGTTTCTGCATTATCTAACTCTTCTAACTCTTAGAAAGGTTTAATTCCTACCGAACATTTAGAACTGGAGTTGGAATTTAGGAACACTCTTTATTCAATTGAATGTGACTGTTACCAAACAAGATATGGTACTCAGTTATTCAGTACCATATTAATTGAGTAGGGAATTGCAGTCTTTATCTTTTCAGCAGTCATATTTCAAATATTTAACAAAGCAAGAGGTCTTCTTTTAAGCTGTTAGTTGCTGCAGAAGCGGTGTTTTTTTTTTTTTTTTATTAACTGCCACGATTAGTAACTAACGTATTAAAGGGTCAAAGTCAAGTAATGAGCATCATGGCGTGTTGCCATCGACACTTTATCCATGCTTATTTTGTGTACAATACATGAAAAAATAAAAAAACACCTGGGCATCTGCCGTACGCTTTATATTTTCGTCATTACTATAAACTTTACTATAGGGATATTTTGAATTTAACTTATTGGAGAAAATATCATTTGCAATTAAACTATTTTAACTTAATAAACAAATGACACATCATATGCAGTTAAGGATCGTCAGGTGGATGTGGTCTCCACTCGACCGGTTGTTAATACCGACTCCACGCTGGCGATTCAAACGGTACGCATTTGCGGGAATTGAGAAGTGATGTTCTTTGCCTGATATTAGCCCGCTATCTTGCTTACTGAAGAATTGAATTGGCTTTTAGCCTGTAGAGTGGATAACTGAATTACATAAATGTTATGTCCTCTATAATCCTCTTAATGCAATCTCGCCCAGAAAATGTTATATCATGAGTGGGATTATCATAAAAAGATAAAGAAAAACAGCCTGACTCTCCTCTGTTTCAGCTAAACCATACCAATTCTGAAATTCACACGCATGAAAGTACGTAATCGTAATAAATTAAAAAACACTTCGTTCATTTAATTCTGTGTGTAAATCATTATAAAATATTAAATTCAACAATAAGTATCATAAAAATAAAAAAAATCTTGTAATAAACATTATGAACTTATAAATCATAATATTTCTTTAATATGACGTTCTTTATTTAAATAATGAAGTAAAATTCACATTGAGTCAGATAGATACATAATTTGATGATTGTGCATCATCAGGTTTATTAATATATTATATTTATATTATATATTATATATTAATATATTATTATTAATATGCTTTCCTTTAATCTCTCTCTCTCTCTTATGTTCCTTGTCCCTAGAAATCACAACTGTGTCACTGTTCCATGAGAAGCATTTCAATAAAATTAGTAGTAAATAAAATTTACTACTAATTTTATTGAAATGCTTCTCATGGAACAGGAACTTACATTTAAAAAAATTCTAAAAATCAATATTAAAACCCAAGTATTAGTTTATTTATTTGTTTTATATGAAAAAAAAAAATATATAAAATTGTCTGCTTGGATTTGGAGTATTTCAGTCTTCGATTAACAACTCTTTGATTTACGAGTTTTTTTTTTTTTTCCAGATATGTAACTTAACTGCCTGAATGGTGTATATGTGCGTGCACGCTCACTAGGGCGTGAACTCTGCCTCCTTAAAGAATTAAGTGATGGATGCAAACGTGGTTTCCGAAAACTAGAGCGCTCAGCTCACGATAATTTTGCTTTTCTTTTTGTATGCCAAGGAAAAGGTGGTTTAATGAATGACATCACTGCAAAACGTCACTCTCTGCGTAACCGTTTTTCACTTTATAGATTTTACGTAGTCTATTTAGCCAACCAGGAGATTACTCATTTCTGGTATACGTACTTCCACACAGAGCTAACTGCTTGCGTGCTGGTTTCCATGGTTTTTAGAGATGTCTGCTATTGCAGCTAGTGCGTTTCGTCTAACCATTAAAATAAGAAATATCAGTCTACTTATTTATAACTTACTATGTTAAGTAAAGTACAAAACTGAGCATATATCACGGCTATTTAGTGCTTAATAAAATTATCTCAAATCACCTAACTTAGTCCCCTAATGCAGTGTACAAATTGTTAATCGCTCAGTATAGTTGTTATAGAGTTTGGAAAGAGGAAAATACTGTTTTATTAATATTATTTCCTTTCCTTGTGTCTCTTCCTTCGATGTACTTGCTTAAGGTGTATTCTTCCTCTGATGACTTTTTATGAGGCTGACTTAGTCGTCTGTTCTTGCTGACGAACTTTTCATTGACAAAAGAGTGTAGCAATGGACAGAACGTTATCCCTATAGCTGTATTAAATTACACATCGATAAATGCAAATAATAAGGTCTCCAGTTAAAGCGAAGCCTTCCGTTACAGTAACGAACAGAGTAAACGTTTGTTTTGAAAGTATCGATAAACAGACGTGAAGGCATTAACGTAATGGTCCGTCTCTCAATGCATTAATATATTTAACATACACTTGGCCTTAGTTCAAATCCAAAGTTATTAGTTAATTATATTCGTAGCACTAATAAACTTTGGGTAATAATATAAAACACACATGATCGTTAAGAATACGTGAATATGTGTATTAAAATTGTCGAAACTCATTAATCATTCAAGAAAACGATAATTATTCTAATGATGTAATGTATTTCTTATTCCTAATCTGGTATGCATCACTAGATGTACAACACGGATGCAGGTGTTAGAAATGATCAGTTTCCCAACATTGTGCATTATATGGTCGACGGTGTTCTTCCCTTGAATAGCAAAAATTTCAGGTAAGACGCATCTTTGAGTCCTTTTCTAATGATTGAGCCGAAAGGAATGGAGGAAGACATTCCTAAACCCTCTCTGTGCACTGTTATGACCAAGACCGTGGTCCTCATACCTTTGTCTTGATGCTGCCATATCTATCCTTCCGGTACCATGAAATTGGTGGAACAGGAACTTGCTTTTGATATGCAAATATGATGCCTTAAATGCAGTCGCACTCCATTTACAAGAACGTCAGTTGCATCATTCTTTCATATATACTCCATTGCATTGCTATTATGCGATGCTATCATCTGACATTACAGAACTTCTACAGGACATTAAGATCTCCTGATTCTCGTCAATTTCTTCCATCGATCACATGTTCCTGCCTTGTCTGACGTTAACATGATCTATTGATCTGATCTATGCCAGTATGACAACTCTTACCGACCCATCTAGTTCACAATATCGTCTTCATTTTGAAGACACTCAGATAAAGAACGTTTCTAAATATCACACATAATTGAACGAAAGTATTACCGCCGAAAGCGGATAATACTCGCTTATTTATTGCTGTAGATTTCATTTCTCATTGGTCTGTCTCAAACAGTTTGGCCAATAAAAATATACTCTTCTTCTTTTACAAATCATTTACACATGATTTGAAAAAGAAGATATCGTCTGCAACAGATGACGGTATTCCAACTTTGTTAAATAGGTTGCAAGGGGGGGGGGTCAGAACAGACAAAAGGGAAATTTCTCATTAATGAATACCTGGAAGTAATGGATGATTATTGTGACAAAAAGTGTGAAATGCACTTTTGTTCTCATGGCGAGTGGTGAGTGCTTCAACTGTGAATGAACTTGGATTCCATGATACCATCTAAGTATCTTGCCAGCCTGGTTGGCCGAATGGTTAGCTTACCTGATCTCTAACCAACGGGCTGCCTGTTCGAATCCCGCCGTGGGCATGGATGTTTGTGATTGTGTTTAAGTGAGAAATGAATTTCATCACTCGGTGTGAAATCACCGCTCTGCTTATTGGAGATCTTTCATGTTTGATGTCTAGAGCAGGGTTTCCGCCCTATGTGTAAAATAAACTAAAATACAAGTAAAAAATGTATAAAATTGATAAAAATAGAAAAAAATATATATACTTAACCCACCCATGATATAAACTGTACTATAGGTTTGCAAATAACCTTTCGTTAGCGAGAGCAATATGGAAAACGTATTAATACGAGTAATAAGGACCATATACGAGCTGATTGAGTCAAATGAATCGGAGACCAGATCTTTTTAGTCTGATTAGACAGTTACTTGAACTTTGGAGCAGATTAGTAGGGTTATGTCCAGAAGAAATTCTGACAGGAAAATCGATCATAGTACACAGTGGACTACATAAAAATAAATTTTATTTAGGATTAGTAAGATTTGTTGTTATCTACAACGGCAATGGATTGCACTCAGCAGCAGCGATGGTGAAAGCTGAACAGGCTGCCTTATGATTTCCATTTGGGAAATTCAGTTATTAACAGGATTTATATTATTGTTTAATAATAATAATAATAATAACAACAACAATAATAATAATAATAATGTTTTTCTCAGTAAAATCAAACGTTATCATTCATATATTTGTTCATGTTATATCCATGTATAGATATGAGCATAAAAGTACACGCTCACAACAACAACAATAATAACCCATACACATGCAATGCAGCATTTTTAATGTTATATTTGTTGTTATTGTTGTTATATGCCATCCAGTCGTTTTCTACTCTTAGTGAGTTTGTGAAGAAAGGCTCACCATCTCACTCGGCTTCTTTTCCTTTCTTTCAGCAATTGTAAGTTCAAGTTGGTAAGTTCTTTCATGTTGTCCATCCAACTCTTTTGCGGTCGCACTCTCCTTCTCATATCCTCAATTTTCCCCAACATAACTGTCGTTTCCAATGATTCATCTGCTCGTATAAAGCCTCCGAAATACATTAGCTTCTGTTTAGCGATCATTGCCTCCAAGTAGCATTCTTTCTATCTTTATATGCTCTAACCTTATTAGTCATTCTTGCAGCCCATGGGATCCTTAATAGTTTCCTCCATACCCATAATTCAAATGAATCAATTGACTTCGTGTCTTCTTCTTTATAATCAAGCTTTCACAGCCATACATCATTACAGGAAATACCATTGGTTTGACAATTTTAACTTTAGTGGCCTACTGTTACGAAAGATAAGGTTGTTTACTAACACCTTTATCGTTCGTAATTTTTGTCAGATTTCACAGAGCTTTTTTTTTTCCTTCTCGATGGCTATCCTTCTTTTCATTTCTTCTTCATATGGACCATCATTTCTTATTCTGGACCCCAGTAAATCATAACTTTCAACGACTTCTATTTTGTCCCCCTCAATCATAAATTCGTCTAAATTGCCAGAAGCTATTACTTTTGCTCTTCTGACGCTCAAACAGCTTTGTTGCTCTCCCTCTTGACCAATAGAATCAACCGCTCCAGAATTTCCTTAGTTTCTGCTATGAGGATTGTATCATCTACATATCTTAAATTATTAATTTTTCTGCATCCAATCTTAATTCCTGCTGGATATTTGTAAAAGTTAGCCATCTTCATAATATATTCACCATAAATATTAAAAAGATAGGGCACCCGTATACATCTCTGCCTTACCCCTATCTATTTCTACAAAATACTTTTTTACTAAAGCTTCTTGGTAGTCATATAGCTCTCTTATCAAGAGAATTGGATGTTCAGGTATTCCCATTGATCTCATTACATTCCATAGTGTCTGTTGTGATCTACACATTCAAAAGCTTTCTTATATCAACAAAACAGATCAATATTTCCTTCTGAAATTCTTTTGTCCTTTTCATAATTAAACTTATGCCTGCTATTTGGTCTCTAGTTTCTCTATTGAAAAGAGATAATTTGTTGATGAACCGTTGATAATAAAGTGCAATGTAATATCAGCAATAGGACATCTTCCAAAAGGAAAAGCTCCTGGAGCTGATGGAGTGTCAGTGGAATTGAGCGCAGCCGAGGATAAAATGTTTAATATTTTAACTGAAAATTTTCAACAGGTTTGGAAGAAAATATACTAGCCTAGTGATTGAAATACATCAATATTCACCTAATTCATCCCC
Organism: Typopeltis vanoorti; assembly: GCF_054136105.1. Taxonomy (NCBI): domain Eukaryota; kingdom Metazoa; phylum Arthropoda; class Arachnida; order Uropygi; family Thelyphonidae; genus Typopeltis; species Typopeltis vanoorti. Next base: position 10,349,705 of record NC_143550.1, read on the forward strand.
CACACCAAAAAATCAAATCTCAGGCATTGTGAGAATTACAGAACCATTGCTTTAAATTTACTTTTGGAAAATTTTGGTATGTAAAATTAAAGTTGTCTAACCCTTTATACGTGCTATATTTTACAATATATTTTTTTGTAAAATATAGCCGTGCTTTATACGTACTATATTTTACAAAATATTTATTGTAACTACTATATTTTTCATACCGTAATTACAATAAGAGATTTTTTTTTTAAATTTTAATCATATTGATCCTCGATGAAGTCTAATTACATGCGTTTTTAAAGCCAATGTTAAGCTTACGTGAGGAAGACACATCAGTCTTTGCCGATTATTTATTTTATGTGTCACCTGCCCAAGAAAGGTTGTAAACGTATAGTACATTAATAATGAGAGTACTAAGGATCATTTTTTATTTTTTATTAATTTTATATATTTGTTGTATTTTTTTATATAATCCAGAAAGAGACATTAACAAACATCCAAGCCCAAGGCGGGATTCGATCTGCAGCCTTTTGGTTGCATAGCAGATACACTAATCCCTCTACCAATCGACTGGCAGTTCTGTTGCCGTGTTGGCAAGTGTTTAGATATACCACTGCTTTAGCATTTGAAACATATGCGCGCGCACACACACACGCACACACCGCGCGCGCGCGCGATAGAATCACCTGAACGCGAATTGCAGCGCTTTCAGTTAATCCTATAGGACACGTTGACTACCTACTTCTCTTTTATAGCATACCATTTAGGTTCTGTTTAGAGTACTGTAATTTACAAGATTTCTATTTTCAAATTATAGTTGGCTTTGCATATCAAAAATATTAAAGTTCCGGGTGTTTTTTTTTTTCAAAATTTTTATGCTTTCTGTGATATACGAGTAGCTAGCTGTCTCTGAAGTCTTGTTTCAGGATATATGGTTCTGGCTATTCTGTAATTAGCATTAAAGAAATGTTAGCATAATCGCGTGATGCCATAGATGTTAGAATGTCAATATTTTATACGCTGTTATTGCAGTGTAGGTAAATTTCGCATCATCATTTTGTTTTAAAATATTAGCTTTACGAGGGTGGTTTGAAAAGTTCCCCGCCTAAAAATAAAAAAAACGAATTTATAATTTCAAAATGATTTTTATTTTTCAACATAATCTCCCTTAAGACTAATAAATTTATTCCAGCCATTATCTCGTCCCTGTAGTGGTTTTCAGTAAGATCTGCAAAATACTCCTCTAGAGCTGCAATCACTTCTTGAGTCGAAGAAAAACGCTGATCAGCGAGGAAGAGATTGTAAGTTTTTGGAAGAGATAGAAGTCAGAGGGAGCCAAAACGTGGGAATAGGGTGGATGTTCCAACAATTCATAGTGCAGATTCCTTAATTTTCCTATTGCCAAAAATTGTCCTGATGAAAGATGATTTTTTTACTTCAGCAAACTGGGTCTTTTCTCACGAATTATTTCGTCTAGTCTGGTTAAAAGATCGGAAAAAAATTCCCTGGTTATTGATTTACCGTTTTCAAGATAATTAATAAACAAAATGCCTATAGCATCCCAAAACACCATTGTCATGACCTTTCCTGCTTATGGAACCGACTTTGTCTAATTTGGCGCTGAACAACCGGCTTCTGTCCACTGCTTTGATGGCTGTTTGGATTCTGGTGTGTAATGGTGAATCCAAATCTCATCTATAGTAATAAATCGACGCACAAAATCAATTTTATTCTTGTTAAAACGCTCCAAGCACTGTTCAGAGATTTTCATGCGAGTGCGTTTTTGATCTGCTGTCAGAAGCGCGGCACCCATCTTGCGCGAAGCTTTTTCATTTGCACTTCTTCGTGCAAAATATATCCTACACGTTCTTTTGAAATGCCCATAGTCTCAGCAATTTCACCCACTTTGACTCGCTAGTCATCCAATACCATATCGTGCACTTGATCAATAATTTCTGGTGTTGTTACACTTTTTGGACTTCCTTCACGTTGAACAACTTCAAGGTTGGTACGGCCACGTTTAAACTCGGCAGCCCATTTCTTAATTGTCGAAAACGAAGGAGAAGAGTGCCCATAAACTTTTATGAACTTCGAATGAATTTCTTTTCCGTTAAACCTTCTTTTACAAAGAATTTATAACCACACGATACGCAATTTCAAGGGATACAGACAACACTTTTGCTTCAGATAGCTGAAGTCAAACTGCTTGATAGAATGACTTGCAATTTCACGTGGATGCTTATGACAGATGTACCAACTTAGAAAAAAATATTGCCGATAGTGTTACCATCTATGGTCGAGGCTGAGACCACCATCGTATATAACGTTGTATACTGTACTGATATTACAGTGTTTCGTTTACAATGTTAGTATGTTACAATGTTTCGCACAGAATGCATACGTTTTGATAGCTGTCTTGATAAGTTTTTGCATAATGCCTTGTATATGTGCTTTCATGTATGTATGAACAAAGTGGTTCAGTCAATGTTTCTTGCTTCTGTTAGTCCAGAGTTCACTTTGTAGGTTAGTTTATCTAGAAATGTTTCATGCTGGAGTGTTTAAAATGTATTAGACAGATAAATAACGACGCCTATGAAAGTTTTGATGGTAGTGTTGATTGGATTTGTAAAAATCTCTAAGAGAGCGAGAGAAATTCTGTTTCCTTCCTCTTCTGGAATCCATATTTTGTTTGCTGGAATAACTTGAATATGTAGTAAGTTCTGAAGAAAAATCTGCTCCATAATCTGGGTATATGTCCGGTTTCAAAAATTTTATTTATTAATATATATCATCAGATCTAAGGTAACTGTTTGCTGTTGTAAATCTAAGGATCTAATGCCATCCCGTTAAATTAATTCCACCGTACATAATGACTAATTGGAGGATCATGCTTTGTGAATAAAGAGATCCTCTTCTGTACTTCTATGATAGAAGTACTTCTATGATAGAGAGTCCGCAACGTAGTGGCCCAAGTCGTTTTCTAGTTTCAATAAAGGTTCTTCCTCTTTTCATGAAGTTGTGTTTATGATTTCAAATGGAATGTCTTTCTTTGTTCCTTTTTTTTTTTTTTTTTGGTACATCTAAAATTATATGTTGTGTAATCCATGGAATAAGGCTGGTTTGTGATCTTTATTTGATTATTTTGGCCTTTATAATATACTTTCTCTAATGTGAGAAAGTCCTGGTATATATAAAATATCCACACTATCCTATAACAATATATGTTTCCAGTCAGTTTTCTTCTTACTTTTTAAAAACTATTTCCCTGTTTATCATAATTTCCTCTGTTAACTATTATTATATAACACAGTAGAATGTCTCCAACGTGCATACAATGGAAATCTGTCGGACTTCATCCATGCTACACCAAGTACAGTTGACTAGATAACCTAGATATACAATTGTAGCCTATGCTTGAGCGTCTCTTTTATGACTGTATTATGTCTTATTATTGTAACAAGACATAATACTATTTCTATATTCATATATATTAAGGATTAATGTGATGTAACCTTTTATGTGTGAGCCATACGCCAAATAAATAAATAAATGAATAATAATATAATAATAATGATTGTTATTTTTGTAGTTTTTCAGATTCAGAGCTTTTCATAATTTGTGTCCATTTGGTGCAGCTAGGTCAGTAAAATTCTGGGAATTTGCATTTTAGAGTTGCTGTTCTACAGTTATTTGGTGATGGAGCCTGCTTGTTTATATGATCGATATGAGAAGCTGTGATAGTATTGCCGATTATTTCTTTTCTAGTGTATGACGTTATTGTTGGCATTAGGTTATCATTATGCATGGAAATAATGGTCTAAAATACTGTGTAGTGTTGTGATGTTTTTCATTTGCAGTGCTTATCAATATATTATCGATTACTATTAATGTATAAATTATAACTATACGTGGTTCTGCGGCATAAAACATTGATTCATGTAAAATTAAATTCTAGCGTGATCATGTTTGGCTGCCAATGAATAGCCTTTAATCTATCACTCACTGGCTATGATGAACTGCATGCATTATTTCAGTGCAAAGGTATTCAGCGATTTTAAATATATACAGTCAATTTCTTTGATCGTTGATTTATGCTTTGTGAATATTAATATTCCACATCCTCGCTTTATTTGGCGGCAGTGTTAGTGAAGTGGAAATGTGGTAACTAGTTGCTTAACCATTAGCAGAGGATAAATATGTCAATAATGTCCATATAATCATCCAGAAAAACCTGTAAATTAAGCCACCATGTTCGAATGCTTGTGATATTTATAAGTATAATAGAGAGTCTCTGTTATTCCCCGGCAGTGCATTGTTTCCATGCCGTACAAGAGTCAAGCTTACGAGAAGGACCGTATTTCTGTGTTAAATGTGTTTGATAGGCCATGTTCATTTTAGTTATATGTTGCTGTCTTCTTCTTCTTCCTTTTTTTTTTTTTTTTTGTGGAATAGGGTTTCTCCGGAAATCCTCTTCTATAAAACAAACAAAATAAGCAGTGCTCCCAGTAAGCAGGGTGATATCAGGTGATGCAATTCGCACCTAAAGGCATTCTTAAAACGATCAAGCCATTGGCTTTATTCTAATCCACTGCCTCGTGGTTTGAGAGCTGTTAATCTCGACAAACAGACTGGCAAAGTTTCTTAATAATAATTTTAATTAATCAGCTTTTATTCATGCAGTCTATTTACATAATACAGATGTTTACGTACATATAAGTACATACATATCGGTTAATTATACACATCTGCAGTTGAATTCGTGAAGTATATTGCAGATATGTTCAATGACATTTTACATGAAATTCCAGTGCTACGTTTACAAAGTTTGCACTAAAGAATTGCTTGTTTTTATATGTATTTACAATACTATAATTAAAATAAGTGAAATATTTATTTTTGCATTTTCTTTGAATATTGATCTTAGATGAGTTGTGATATAGCAAAACCGTTCCGTGGGTTTGCACGTCTGGGTGCAAACTTTTTTGTGCCCCCTTTCACAAACAGTTCAGTGTATTATTTATTCCCTATTTTTTATGAACCTATTCAATTATACCGCCCCTAAATTGTGCCTCCCGGGTTCATTGCACCCTTTGCACCCTAGTACGGAACGGGTCTGGATATACCAGCCTACATCTTTGAAATATGTGTTATTGTATGTTTCTAGAAAATAAACTTGCTATTGGCTAGTACTTGACGAGATAAACATCTGAAAGCAGAGGTTTCAAATGACTACATTACTGCTCAAAATGCATTCGTACGTATATATGTTATTGTTCTGGGGAAAGAAGAATGAGAAAATTAGATAAAAATCTGTTATGTAACATATTTTCGATCTCCTCCCTGTAATTACAAATTTTTAAAAAATGACACAAAATGATGTTCATCCCTCGAGTTTTTTACTCACTTCGTGGGAAAGGAAAAAAAAAAAAAAAACTTCAATTGTGTTTATTACTATCCACTGTGAATAAGTGAGAGACAGAGAGAAAGAACCAATAAGACCTAAGGTAAATGTGACGTAAGCTAGCGGTGCTATCAAACAGAGAACTAAATACCGCGTGCAATAGATTATTGATTGCTGCCGTTTGGCACGAAACACGGAGATTATTAACAAAACGGGGCCACCACCTCGCTCTGTATGTCTGTCTCTCTCTCATCCACTCATCATCATTATTGCTGTCATACCTCACAATCATGAGCGTCTCCCATGAGGTCACCAATCAAACGCGATGGCCGTAATGTAGGTACAAGTCAGTTGTTCTTTCCCTGTCTTGCAGTGCAACTGCCAGCTAACCTCTTATTATTGGGATATTGTTGATGCTTAACGTCACGATCAATATCTTCAATATTGTCTTTGTTGAAAAGGCAATTTCTAATTACAAACTTATTGATTTACTAGACACAAAATCAGCTCACATTTGCCATTATCGCTGATAATGAAATCTCAGTAGTAATTATTGAGATGAGAATCCAATAAACATTACACGCATTCTCTTAAGTAAGAAAAATATTTTAATGCTGAAAGCGAATATATAATAATAATAATAATAATAATAATAATAATAATAATAATAATATATTATTATTATTATTATTATTATTATTATTTTCAATAATTTTCTAAAATGCGCACTTTACACACTTTTTTCTGCATGACTTGAAAAATTACAGAAAATTACTTCTTCAAATTATATATTTATTAGAAATATTAGACATATGGCACAAGTCGATTGTAATACAGAAAGTTTGTTTTCAAATGTAATTATGAAAAATAAAATGAAAAAGGAATTGATTTTTTTCTTCTTTTATTGAAAATCTGAATTTATATTCTGAATTAAAATTGTGAATTAAAAGAAATAAATAGTTAAAAATTAGAAACAGTAAAAAAGCAGATTAAAACCACAGAAACACCAATTAATTACGCTGAACGAGTGTATAATCATCTTCCCCTTCTTATAGAATTATAAGGAGAAAATAGTAATCATGCTTTATCGAAAGAATCACGAACTGCTTAAAAACATTGATACCTTTATTTAAATTGAACGAAACTGCACTGATCCTTTTCTTCCTAAAAATAGCAGTGCATTTTAGGTAGAATTATTTTAGCCTTGACTAACTTTCTTTTCTTTTCTTTTTTAAGAAACTGTACTTCGCAATTCTGTTTTAGAATGATACAAAGAATTCTCTTTTAGAATGATGGTCTGTTTATATCATAAATATCCAAGCTCTGAGTGTCTTTTCCCATAACAACTGTTGTATTTATAAGGCATACAATTAGTTTCCTGAGGTCTTGTCATACAGGATGATTAAGTCATGGAAAATGCCTTAGAAAGGGTCAGTTTCTGTGAAGCATCTGCATAAGTTTTTAACATCTCCCGATTTTTATTTTATTATTTTTTACTAGTTATTAAATACTAATTAAATTTTACTAGTTATTAAATCAAGTAAATGCCTTCCATTTTCAGTTTCAAAAAGACGAGCCCACCCTTTCTACGGAATGTTTCATGACTTACGGGCCACCTGGTACAACCGGTTCAGACTATTTTGGAGTGAACATATAAATATATAAATAAATAAAAATATAAATATATGTAATCATAAAATTATTTGAAAAATATAAAAATTAACAAAAATAGAAAAATGCTAAGCTTACACAAAATACTATTAGTTCACAACCAATAGATCTTCAAATTCTTCTCCTCTCATTTTTGAAAACTTACACTAACCCTAAAAGAGTACTGATTATTATTATTATTATTATTATTATTATTATTATTATTATTATTATTATTATTATTATTATCATTATTATATGAGGAATTTATTAAATTTAATAATAACTCGATAGAAGGTATGTTACAGACCGTTAGAGAAATTAAAAACTGCGTCAAAGAGCTAACTGAAAGACAGCATAATTTAATTAAAGAGACAACGGACCTACGGCAAGAACTAAACTCTCTAAAGCAACAGTACGAGCTCTCAAACCAACAGCAGCACAAAAATGACCTCTTCATAAATGGTCTCCCAGAAATAGATACGGAACATCTAAGAGACACTGTAATACAACTGAGCCAAAAAATCGGCTCTCCCATTGAATCAAGAGACATCCAGTCAGTGCATCGGTTACCACAAAAAAGGAAAAGAGAAAATAATACCCGTCTTTCTCCCGTCGTAGTGCGACTCACCAACAGCCTAACAAAAACTACACTTATAAAAGCTAGCAGGATTAAAAATCCAGTAGTTAAGGATCTGAAAGGAGACCACGAAAATATCCCAATATACTTGTCCGAATACCTTACGTCATATTATCAGAAAATATTCTACCAAGCAAGGAAAGTAAAAACAGAAAACAATTACCAGTTTATATGGATAAGGGACAGCAAAATATTCCTTAGAAAGACACAAGACGCAAAACCAATCGAAATAAAATCCGTAGATGACCTCAACAGGCTGTCACATTGAAAGGAATATATGACAACTCGTAAAGAATGAACAGCACACCAACCAACATGAATGCACACCATCAAGCAGACGCAATCACCCCGGAACATGATAATTGCCACATTCTGAAATCAATATCAGAATGGAAACAACTGAAAATCCCCAAAAAAGGACTATCTATTCTCCACATCAACATCAGAAGCATTCAAAAATACTGGCTGACCCTGCAAGCTTATCTGAAGGAAGATATAGACGACATAGACATTTTAATACTGACTGAAGTATCTACGACAAACGAAGAGGCAACCTCCTACCAAATGCCACACTTCCAACAACACAAACACTGCAGACAAACAAAACGAGGCGGTGGCATAATAATATTTACCAAACATAAACTATAAGTAACAGAAATAAACTATAAATTAGAATACGCAGAAAACATATGCATCGAAATTAAAAACATCAAACAAGAAAACTCCCTGATATTAAACGCAATATACAGACCACCCAACTTAAGCACCACAAAATTCCTAGAAGAACTAAACAGATGGCTTTCAGCCACGAAAGTAGGCACCTCAAAATACTTGAAAATAATAGTAGACATTAATATAAACATTAAGAACATAAATAACAACACAAACCTCCAAAGCCACACAGCAGCCGTCATAACATGCAAACTAGCAGACCATTATTTCACAGCATTGCAGTTACACACTGAACCAGAACCCATAAAAATCACTGAGACTACAAAACAGTATCATAGCATTGTAAACGAAGCAATAGTGAACGATGAAATCAGAAAAACAGACTGGATGCAGATAGCATCTTTAGACTCTGCTGAAGCTGTATATAATAATCTTAAACTTGCATTTAACAAAATATATAACAAAGCATTAACAAAAATAAAAATACGCCCCCAAACGAAACAAAATCCATGGATAACAGACAACATACAAACAGACATACAAAGAAAAGATGCCCTATGGAAACAACTTAAGAAGTCGCCAAACAATATCGCTTTAAAAGCTGAATACAAAAGAAAACGGAATCTCCTAACCACCCAGATTAGAACGGCAAAAAGAGACTATTACAGCAACAAATTAACAACAGCGCAGAACGAGATAAAGGAAACCTGGCACCTGATTAATGAAATGCTGGACAATATACACAGAAGCACTGCCTCAGAAACAATAAAACACAGCTTTGCCTGCGACCCCAAATCCCTCAAACAGTTGGCAAACAACTTTAATCAGCACTTCGTGAACTCTGTCCAAAAGCTACAAGAAACAACCTTTCCTCACACAAACGAACATTCTCCACTAGGTCCACGAGCAACCCAGTCGATGTGGTTCCCTACAGTAACAAAAGAAGAACTATCACTGGCAAATCAACAAATTAATCCTAACAAAGGACCGGGGATAGACGAAATCAGACCAAAAGACATCAAGAAACACTCAACCGACCTACTTCCAGTTATACAAAAACTGTTAAATAAAATCTTCGAAACGGGACACATACCTGAAACGCTGAAGACTGCATTAATCACACCCATACACAAACAGGGAAAAAGAAACATAATAAGTAATTACAGACCTATCGCCACGCTGCCTGTAATGAACCAAATCATCGAACGCATTGCACATCAGAAACTCTCCACATACGTTGAAAAATTTCAAATCACACCCAAAACACAATATGGCTTTCAAAAAAATAAAGGAACAGCAACACTCCTGGAAGATTTCACAGATCTAATAAATGCTGTGGATAAAAACAGAATAACATTAGTGGTCTTCATTGACCTAACAAAAGCATTTGACACACTAACACATAAAACCTTGTTAACGAAACTTACCCATATGGGAATTGGAGGTCGTCTACTCCAGTGGTTTAAAGCATACACGAAAAACAGAAAGCACATCACACGTATAGGATCAGCACACAGCAAAGAGGTACATGTAACCTGTGGAGTACCGCAAGGAGCTGTCCTATCTCCCATTCTATTTAACATATACACACACGACATAAGCCAACCCCCCCCCCCTAAAAAGTAAAATCTTCCAGTATGCAGACGACACGGCCATAGTATCCATTCACAACAATGCAAATATCGCTTACAAAAATATGCAACACGACATCAATCAAATCACTAACTGGTTAACCGAAAACGCATTTATATAAACCCTGGAAAAACAAAGCTAATGATATTCAAAAACCCCCAAACCCTGCCCATAGAAACTAAATATCTCACAATCAAACATTCATCATCCTATACACAAAGTGCAGAACCTAAAATCATTCATCATCCTATACACAAAGTGCAGAACCTAAAATCACAACCATCACACAGGTGAAAACAGCACGCTATCTTGGACTTCACTTCGATGCTGATCAAAGTTGGAATAGCCATAAAAACTACCTACATACCAAGCTTAGGATAATAGCAAGCAAACTATACAGATTAAAAGACATTGCCCCAACCCACATAAAAATACTAATCTATAAAGCATTATGTGAAAACATTTTAAGATATGCAATCACATCATACGCATTCTGCGCAGACTACAGACTTAACTGGCTACAATGGTTGCAAGATAAAATGATAAACCTGATATTCTGGGAACAACCCACTCTTATGCAGGAAGCACGGACAAAACACAAAATATTTAAGGTGAAACGCTTACGCCACTACACAGTCATGTTAAAACACTACTACAGCCCAACATATAGAGTAACCAGAGCAACATATCAAATAACAAGACCACAGTCAACAAACTACATAACATAGAAGTACAACAATCACTACGGCAAAGGCACCCGAAACTTCTACGTACCTGACATGATAAACAAACTGCCGTTCGACAACAGAAACCTATGAACATACAGAGAGCTGAAACAGGCGCTATATAAATATTATAGCGAGAATGAAAATTAGAGCAATTCCTGTTTCTCTCTCCCCCACCACACATGCACACGCACACACACACACGAACCTATGACAACCCTCCCCTCTCAAAAACTATCACTACAAGAACACAAAGAAACAAACACACCACGTCTAAATCCAACCCTATTTGCACAAAAAAAAACAATAAAAAAAAAAGTCAAACTGTAATAGCAGTCGAAGTCTTACAAGCACGTACCAACAAACAGTAAAATCAACACCTGACTTGTGACCAGTATAGGAACACAACCATGAAACCACCACCCTCTGTCATCTATTATCTTCCTCAGATAAGCTCTGCTAAGCTTCGAGGAAGAAAATTACTAACTTGCAAGAATCTGTTATACACACTTGTAATGCGTTATAAATATTATATATGTATAGGTTCTTAATAATTTGAGAAATAGAGAGAGATTGCACTAGTGGCAAGTTACTAAAGTAATAACATCTGGAAAGTACTCCACAAAATCATTTACATCTTTCTTTTTTATGACTTTACGTGGTAATGCTACAGCACTACTGAGGAAGAACAAAGAGCAACACGAGAATCACCTAACACACCATGGCCAAGAAGTAAGAACTAGTATGTAACGTCAATGTTTAATGCATTTCCATTGATATAGCGAAAGACCGTCCGCGAGGTTAGCCTCGTGGCTATGCGCTTCGCAATCATATGCCTGGGGAAGAAGTGCCCTAGGTTCGATTCCGGTCAACGACGTGAGGAGCTCAAGGATCTTCCTCAGTCATAACCAAGTTAACCGGTCTTGAGCGTGGACAGCAGGGTTTTTTCCGCCAGTTCATCTAGTGTTTTTCATTCCGCAAACAGGCAAACCCGTCCGAGGACACACACGGATTACAGTCAGGAATACTGACCCAGCCATAGGTCTGATTCGTCAGCCTATGCTGGTTAAGGTGCCCGGATAAAATTTTTGGGGACTAGATGGTACCGTGAACTCCCTTAAAAAGGGAAGAACACTGTATCATCACACGGAATAAAAATAAAAAAAGCGAAAGACCATTACGTACAAAAATTTAAGAATTTCTTGTGAATTCTTTATAATGAGATTAGAAATGGTTGAGACATCATGCAAATTGCATCCTGAGATAAGATTATGTGATAAATAAATAAATTCCGTGTGATGATACAGGGTTCCCCCTTTATACGGGAGTTCACGGTACCATCTAGTCCCCCCAAATTTTATCTGGGCTCCGGAACCGGCATAGGCTGATGAATCAGACCTATGTCTGGGTCAGAGGACACACACTGTAATCCGTGTATGTCCTCGGACCGGTTTGCCTGTTTGTGGAATGAAAAACACCAGATAAACTGGCGGAAAAAATCCTGCTGTCCACGCCCAAGACCGGCTAACTTGGCTATAGCTGAGGATCCTTGAGCTCCTCACGTTGTTGACGGGAATCGAACCTAGGACACTCCTTCCCCAGGAATATGGTTGCAATGCGCAAAGCCACTAGGCTAACTGCGCGGACATTATGTGATAATAAATGCAGAATTGTGATGATAATAATATTATATCGTCAATCATGTCACATGTAATATGTAATAATAACTTTCCTTCTAATTCCTGATGCAAATCAACTCCCTGCACTATCGAGGAGAGGCTTACACTACCTACATAATAACTGATGTAGTAAATGTAAATTCATTTATTGAATTTTATTATTATTATTATTATTATTATTATTATTAGTAGTAGTAGTAGTAGTAGTAGTAGTAGTAGTAGTAGTAGTAGTAGTAGTAGTAGTAGTAGTAGTACTATTACTACTACTAGTAATAGAAGTAGTAGGTGTTGTTGTTTTGTTCTTGTATTCTTTGAATTCCAGTGAGTTTACAACAGCCATCTCCAGATCCACTCTTCATTACCACGATAAAACGACTTGTCTTAAGCTCCTTGGATATCGCGCATTTACTGGCCCCTCGGGCAATGCGTTCCGCTCAAATGCACGCACAAATTCTACCACTCATCCATAGCCCTTCCCCTTATTCGCAACTTTCGAGACCAACCGCACGTTCTCCTTTCACCTGCTGTCCTTTGAAAAATATCTTTATCAATTAGCATGAATAAAAATTTCTGCTCATTTTATAAAACCGACGCTGTCGAAGTGGGTAACCGAGGACGGAAACGAAGTAGAATGATGACTCAAATTACCAAAGCAATGAAAGAAGCAAGGAGATTAGATTCCACTTTATACCATAATCAAACAAGTGTAAATATCATAGATATAAATTAATTTTAAACTGAGAAAATGAGAAGGAGATAGATGAAAAAAAAAAAAGGAGAGAGAGAGAGAGAGAGAGAGAGAATAATTTAATATTTAGTTTGCTTTTCTTAAAAAACGGTTGCAATGCACAATAGTTCTAGCAAACTTTTCTTCAACGGCCTTTATTTTTGAAGCATAGAATTATTTGGACTAGAATGATAAACAATACCAGACAATGTATAAGATCCGAGCTGGTAAAGATTAAAAAATGTGTGTCGAAATAACCAGTTATTACAATTACAGACTTGGAATTCTTTCAGATTAGTGCATTTGGTTGTAACTTCCTGTCACCAACCTGGATATTCCTGCAGGTGCATCATTATAACAAGCTCTTTCTAGATAAAACTACACTGATTTAAGTTTTTTTTTTTCCCACTCTCTTCTCTTGCTATAGCACAGTAATTTCAAGAGAAATTCGTATCAAATTCGAGATGATGTTATTTTCCTTGATTGGTTTTAATTTTATCTTACCAAGATCTTATCAGTTTAAAAACTATCATATTTTATCAGTAACCAAGTTTTTATCTAATCTAAAATAATTATGAGACTGCAAGTCATAAATCAGCATTAAAAAATAATTACGATGGAAAATTTATGGCTTCATATAAGCGCACTGTCGTTTGACTAGCAACTAAATGCACGGAGCAATACGAATTACGCTAGAATGACGCTTTCATTTCTTTTGTAATTAAAATATCCAGAATAATCGAATGCTGACATTTTATCTTACATCTCGAACAGGACCCGAAAGGAATAGGGGATGCATATTCATATCTCAATAAATAAAACGTGCATCAAGGTGGAAAGCTATTTTTCCAAATTACGAGTATAATATCATCGCGCAAAACTGATTTTAATTTCAAAGTAATCATTGCTTGGAAGGAGAAAAAAAGAAGAGCACGACACTATCTTACTGGAATTTTATAAAAAAAATTATTTTGAAGGAAAATTAACGAAATATTTGAGCTAAAACTGCTCTCAGTCACAGAGGCGCCTAACTATAAGCGTATCTTCGAAGTTGCCACTGAAAAATTAGCGACTTCGAAAGTTTCGTTTAGTTCATCAGATAACTTGCAGAAGTAACACTTCACTGAACTCAACTGTCTCCAAAAATATCTCTGATCTGAACCCTGGCTTCCACAGATGACACCCCAGTAGAGGTTGTAGCAGTGGTCGTTCCCATAATGTTTTTGCATTGCGGGATGCTGATGCAGTTGATGTGAAGTTATCAACCTCTGTGTACCAGAAGACCAGTCGTGGAGGCACTTCACGCGCAAGCTTTGGTTTGCATCAGAATATCATCTCTGGCCATTATAATCCTGCTGAAAAGCTTTCTCTTACGCTTAACATCAAAATGCAGCATTTATGTGTTTAGGATTATCGCTACAATTAAGTGGTATCTTTTTCATCTCAAGGTTACTTATACAAATTAATGTATAAGGAAGAGAAAAAATCGTTAGTCATATATTTTTAAAAATTTTTACATGTATATATTTTTATGTGCGCGTGCGCGTGCGTGTGTGCGTGTGCGTGTGTGTGTGTGTGTGTGTGCGTGTGATCATCAACATCCTCATCATGCATATCAAGGATTTAGGCCTAGCATGGCCTGTTCCGGCCTTAGAAGTCATCGTTGAATCGTTTAAGAGGAAGTCCTGGTTTTCTTTTTCCTAATGGCTTGTATATTAACGCTTGTTTTGGTAATCTTTCTATTTTCATTCTTTGAACGTGTTCCATCCATTTATGTTTATATTTTTTAATTTTTTCTATTACTGATTCTTGGTTTAATTCTTTCATAATTTCTTCGTTTCTTTTGTGATCAAATAGGGTATACTTTGCAGTTTTTCTCATAAACTTCATTTCTGCTGTTGTTAATCTTTGTTTGTCTTTTTGTTTTATTGTCCAGATTTCACTTCCATACAATAAGACTGGTAGGGCTAATGTATTGTATACTTTTAGTCTGGTTTGTTTTTGAACTAGGTTGGTTCAAATATAGAGTTAATTACACCTGTTGTTTTTAAATATTTTGCAATTTTTAGGTTTATATATATATATATATATATATATATATATATATATATATATATATATATATATATATATATATATATATATATATATATATATATATATATATATATATATATATATATGTATAAATGTGTAACATTTGTTTAAATTTATGTACCATTACAAATTAATATAGCATTACATTAAATGGCTTGAAACAGTTCAATGCCCGGAAACTGCTTTAGAAGCTGTAAAATAATCATAATGATTTAAAATTTTAGCATTAATTTTTTTTTTTAACATTTTATTATTTCTCAGATAAATTATATACATCATATGAACAATTAGGCATAACAAATACTTTCTCGTACATAAAGTTTTTTTTAAATAATAATAATAACAATAACAATACTGTTTACAACGTATATTATTATAATATTCATAATAATGATTATTACAAATATTTCTTTGCAATTTTACACTATATATACAATATCAATGGATATAATCGCTCCATATTGCATACTTTTGTTACAGTTATTACATACATTACATACATTTGATTACATATGATACATTACTTATATTTGTTTACATATGATACTTACATTACATACATTTGTTTACATATAATACATACATTACATACATTGGTTTACATGTAATACGTACATTACATACATTGGTTTACATGTAATACGTACATTACATGCATTTGGTTACATATGACACATCTTGGATGAGAACTAGTTTCTCTGCTTTCATCCTCGAAACTTATATGTGAGTTTATCTGAGGATGACACCAGTTGGTTATTATTTATTGTTTTTTTTTTTTTTTTTTTGCTGTGTTGGGAAGCTACGAAATCTATGATTGTGAAATTCGCACGCGCACGCACGCACACCCACACACTTACACTTGGAATATATTGATATTATAACTTGGAATGTATTGATGTGTCGCTGAACTGGAAGCCTGAACGAATATGTTGTATTTTATTAAATTCTGTATGGTATTTTGGGTGCGTGTTTCTTGTTCATAGTATGTCCTTAGAGCTCTTTTCAGGATATTGTAGTTTGTAAGGTTTCTGTATTCAAAAAGTAATTTGTTTATCATATTCTGGGATGCAGAAGTTTCGAGTGGCCTTTCTGTAGTGATTATTGTATTTATATGTGATATAATTAGTAGTCTAAGGTCTATAATAACAATAATAATAATAATAATAATAATAATAAT
Organism: Typopeltis vanoorti; assembly: GCF_054136105.1. Lineage (NCBI taxonomy): Eukaryota > Metazoa > Arthropoda > Arachnida > Uropygi > Thelyphonidae > Typopeltis > Typopeltis vanoorti. Next base: position 10,366,093 of record NC_143550.1, read on the forward strand.
AATAATAATAATAATAATAATAATAATAATAAAAGATGAAATTAATAAAACATGAAGAAAATCCATAGCCCACCTATGGTAGTAATGCATTACTAGGTTAACAAAAACATTTCGTGGATTATCACATAAAAAACAACAACGTAATCTTTATTTTCTTTATTTACTGTTATACTTCATTGATATCATTAATTTGTCATTTAAAACGTGACTACAATCTTTCTTTTTTTTCATTTCACAGAAATCTAATTTTTATTATAATTTGTTCTGAGTATTCTTTATGCAAATTATGCACCAGAGCAGCCCTTCATAAAACGCTGATGTTTCAAGAAAAAAAAAAAAGATGCAGCTTACGTTTGATGTGGAATATTTTGACACATATTATAGCTGTAGGTTAGGCCATAAGGGCTACTACGCTACAACGATTATTTAATAGTTATTTAATAAAGTGCTATTTGAAAGCGAGTGTTAAGGCTGGCGGAGTCTGATGCAAGAGTCGAAGGACGTATGATATAAACAAAGCCCTTTCACTGTGACTGCTGCCACACAGATACGTCATTCACAGAGGCAAGTCGTTATTTCTTAGTTGGATCCAAATATCGAGACAACCTTGTTTGGTTTAAATAATTTTGTTTTTTAAGTTTTTTTTTTAATATTCTGAAATTTTAATATATTTTTTTAATATTCATAGAAGTAAACCACGCGTTATAAACTCTGCCATGAAATTATTTTGTTAAGATCGTCCTTCGCTGTCACTTTCATTCATATTACAAAGGAACTTAAGATTTGTGATATTTTTTCGTTTCGTACATTGTGCAAGCACCTAAGACTCGTTTTGTCTGTCTTTACGTACACAATTATTTCGGGACTCTGAATGGAAGAATTTTATTCATATTTGATATTTGGAATTCTTAGAAGTATTTGTTGAGCCAATCTAAGTTTTGTTTCAATCTGGCGATTTGCAGAAACACAAATAGGCATGACATTAATGTCGGTGAAGACATCTTTCTTCACCGACAATAATCGTAAGAGTTAATAGACTGTATTATCTAAAATAATCGGCTTCCTCCCCCCCACACACAGAATAATACATTAAAAAAGTTTTATGATATTGAATTCTCATATATTCACAAAATCGACGGAGCTATAAAATATTTTTAAACATTCTATTCGCAAACTCGTCTTTCTTCCTCACTGCTAATAAATTAACAACAAAAAAAAACTTCTGAAGTTAAAAAATAATAATAACAAAATCCATGCACTATTCGTTCTCTCAAATTTCGTTGATATGAATGTTACCGTGATTGTAGTTCCTTACATTAAACGACGAAGTAAAAAAAAAATGCAAGCTTTGTTGGCCTTGTTCAAGACCATCTTCCTGTGGTCTTCCTGAACAAGGCCAACGAAAATTGTAAAATTGAAATATCGTCTCCTTGTATGCAATTTAAAGAATCCCTAGATATTGAGATGGTAACAGTTATCAAGGCAAATGAAGGCAAATTACGATTGTTGTATTGCAAGAGTTTTGGAATATACGAAATATTTTGGAATTGTAGGAATGTATAATACGAACCGACCAACACATTATAAACTCGCTTCGCTCCTTTTACTCCCAAACCATTAAAATTTCACTCGGTATCTCGTCACCTAGAGGGAAAAAAAAAAAAAAAAAAAAAAACATGACCGGATAGCGCCACTTCGCTGGAATCTCAAAAAGTAGCATTCTCGCCATACATTAGCGAACATATAAAGTAACGTTCTTATACTGTACAATCACATAATGAATTACTCAAAACCGCTAGCATATCTTCTGTGAGTTTCTGTTTTTGCATGTTTATCACTGGCATTGTGCTTCTATTTTTATTTTACTTTATTTTCACATTCTAATATTCATATATATCTTTAATATCTTTAAAAATGTTCAGTTCTTCATGTTCTCATTTATGTTGTTCTACGTTTCTAATCCATATTTCTATCATCTCTTCGTACCTTCTTTGACTCTTCACTTCTGCTATTATTATTATTATTATTATTATTATTATTATTATTATTATTATTATTATTATTATTATTATTATTATTATATTTATTTTCAGCTCTGCTGTAAGTTTTTTCCCAAAATGCAATTCAAGTAATTAGAAGTTTCTATAAAACGATTTCTTCTTTCCTTTTCAAGCATGTTCAGACATGTTTCCATATTATTATTATTTCTTTTCAAATAAGGAAATATAAGAAGTAAATTTTTTAAATGATCAACATTTAATAAATTTATTAGTTTTTAGGGCTGATTGTGTTGTGGAAGTTGTATATAAGTAAGGCCAAACAAAATATTATCTTAAAAGAAAGAAGCTACTCAACCTTAATGTTATAAAAAATTTTAAGTGTGCTCTCTGAAATTTCGCTGAAAAATAACTTTATTTTGTCTGAAACTACGTGACAATATCCACCTCAATGCATTCCGTTCTACGCTAAGTGAGCTTTTTCGTTTAATTAATTTCGCAAAATAACCATTGAAACATTAAAACAAAACCAACCCTAATTAATGTAAGTGAAATCGGAAAATTATCGTGGTCCGATAATGTCTGACAGCGATACCGCTTTATCTTCGAAATAAAAGAATCTCAAAACAGTTGTTTCCAATGATCGCATCATTTTTTGCCATTTTTGAAATTATCTCCCTGTGGCAAGGATGAATATATCCCGTGGTTTGGGCGTCCTGCAGTCCATTCCCTTCGAAAAGCAAACACCCAGTAGTGGTCAACAACTAGGAGCAACCATACATTAAGACATCCATCTCCATTTAATTTCCAATGTTTTTATTGCTCAAGAAATTAGCAATGGATTTGATTTGCAAAATTTAGCATAATATTACTCGTTTTTCTCTTCACATGTGGCTTTAATCTTAATAATTTCCCGCCTTTTCTTCTCTCCTTATCTTTGCTGATATGGAAGTGCTTATTTTCATATTAGTCTGGTCACCGCGTGGAAATGTTGAGTTGGTGATGTGGAGTCTTCAAACGCAGACGGCCTTTCTGAGATGTGGACAGCGAACTTTTTCTTTTTCTTTTATTCTTCCCAGGCAAACTGTGCTTGTGATTTCCCAGAAAGAGTTAAACAAATGTAGGAACACGCGCATCATGTTGGAGAAAGTGGACTATCCCGGATGAGATTGACTGACCTCGGTTGAAGACGCCCAGACCAGTGTTTTCGAACGTCAGCAGGCGGCAAACATTTTTCTTTCTTTTTTTCTGGGATACAAAACTGTTTCCTAAGAAAGAATTTCTTAAACAATATGGGATATCGTGATATTTTTCTAAAGCACAAATAACCTTGATAATTGCGAGTCCAGAAATAAATAAAAATCACTAAAATAATTCTAATATGGGAACGTACAGTTGCAAGAGTCTCACATTTATCGTTATTCAGGTGTGTGAGAAATCAAACAATTACTTTAAAACCTATGCATTCGTTAATAGTGTTGAACAACACACCTCCTCAATACCACTCTCAGAACGGAAGCCATAATTTTGAAATTATAAATCTATGAAAAGCATCGCAGGTATTATTTGTGAATACTTGTTAACGATTCGGTTGGACAAATCATTATAGTGTGCACTCTACAACTAACAAGTTGCTGGATCTAATTCCTCCGTAGGCATGGACGTTGGTGATTATCCTCAGGTAAGAGATGAATTTCATCACTTAGTATGAGACCGCCCCAAGGTCCCCAATAAAATAAAATAAAATTAAATTAAATTATAACTCCTTTGTTCACCCATACAATAATGTGCTACATATTTATAAATATTTTTCGTGGGTAGAAATCACAAAATAAAACACTTTATTGAGTGTTCGATGAACATCAGAAGAAGAAAGCTTCCTAACGTGATTGTGAATCACCAAATCAGCATGTTCGTGTACAGTGAAGAAGAAAACTGACAGAATTATCGTTGACATGTTCGATCGAGTTCATAGCGTCTCTGTTCTCCATACCTGGAGAACGGAAACCCAAAAGGTGTGTGAGTTAGAATTCTCCCCAGGTTCAAATTTATGTAAGTTGGTTATTTTCATCATCCGTAAACGTCTACCATGACTGGTCTAACAAAGAAGGTTTTTAAATTATCTAATCGGCCAAGCATTACTGTACATTGTTTTAAAATTTCCTTGGATTGGATTTTTCTTAAGTAAAAATACATATTTTTAAGTATATAACAGATGCTACCAAAAGTTTGGGGAATTTGACCATAAAAAAAAAAAAAAAACTTGTTGAGCACCTCTTGGGATCCTCCTAAATCTCCTCAATGATGACAAAACGGTGCCCATTCAACTCGGGGAAGAGGAGGCGCCCATTCAACTGGAGTTTCATCTTGGGGAAGAGGAAAGTATCACATGGGGGAAGATCAGGCGAATAGCGGTAATGGGAATAACTGTTGTGATTTTTAAAGCCAGAAACGGCTGAAAAACGAGTCGTGGCGAACCCAGTAGTTTTTCTTGCACCTGTCTGGACGTTTCCGTCGAAAGCTCTCTCTTAGCAGCTTCAAACCTCACAGTAACTCTTGCTATTGACACTTCGACCTGGGGGGGGGGGGGAATTCCTTGTGGACAATGTTTGATTGATCTGACATTGCTGCAAACTTGAAGATGTTTTCGGCCGCAGTGAATTTGGTTGATTGCCACTGCTTTCTTCACCATTCTGTGGATTTTTTCTGCAGTAGTTTTTTTTTTTTTTTTTTTTTTGAGGATGATGCAAAATTGACGTCGATTCTTTGCTCTTTAAACCCAGCCATTTCATTTGTAGGAGAAAATCGCCGAATCACTAAAACACGACGTTACAAAAACGCGCGTAAAACAGCCTCTTAGCTTGCCAGCTGTTGCTCGCCCCTTATAACGATGAAAAGTCATACTACAACCGGTTCGCGTGGGCTATTCAAATTCCCAGAAATGTTGTGTAGAAACTCGTAACTTAGTAGGATATGAAAAAAAATTATATATATATATATATATATAAGGTTTTTAACCTTGGGTATATATTATGTTAAAGATACAAAGCAATTTTATAAGCTAGGTTTTTATTTTTTTTTTTCAAAGTAAGTCAAGTTTGCAGCCGCAAACTTGACTTACTTGTCTGTTTGCTTACTTGGGAAAAAAAAAATTAAAACCTTAGCTTATAAAATTGCTTGGTATCTTTAATATACAGTATATATATATATTTAATATATATAAATATATAAAATATATATATATATATATTAAGGATACCAAGTAATTTTATAAACTTCGTTTTTTTACTCCTCCCAAGTAAGCAAAACAGTTAAGTTTGCGCCTGTACGTAGTTCAAGTCTAACGGTAGTGCAACACCAGGGCAACTCGTTGTAATGGTGGGTAAAGCTCTGATCACTATTCTTAGTATTTCCCATAATGTAAAACACATCTCACTAAGAGATGTATACTGTTAAACATTATGGGTGTGTGTGTGTGAGGGGGGTCACTACCCAGACCGGTTTCAATCTTCTTTTGAGGTCTCCTCAGTGACTGCTAGTCAGCTGAATTAAAAGGCATCATTTTGAGATAGGATATGCTTCGTTTAATTAAGCGACGTCAATGCTGCTGTTAATGCATGCCATTTACTTTAAAAAACTGTGTTTTATAATATCCTCAAGTTAAACACTCGGCACATTCAAATAATGGTTGGATGACTTTAACAAAGAAAAAAAAAAGTCAGGATCGCCGTGAAATTAATTCTTTATTTCTTCCAGTGACTGTGTGTGTCTATTTTAGCAATCGCCAAGAAACGAAAACAGAGTGTCACCCACGAAGTACTGCTGACTTCGATTAGAACATTTGTCATTTCATGCTTGTTCGAAATTATTATTATTATTATTATTACTAGCAACTTCAGGGAGTCCTTAGATTCATCGAGGGAGACCCCAAATCATGTTCATCACAACTATTCGACATTCACACAGTATCTATCATACCTTGCCTTAAACTCATTCACTGTCACAGCACCCACTACAGATTCTGGCAGCTTATTCAACTCATTCAGCACTCTAAAAGTAAAGAACCCAGCTCTAACACCCTTACTAACCACACTCTTGCCCAGCTTCCATGGATTCCCCCTAGTCCTCCCACAAACAGCCCTGTTCTCAAAAATATCTTCTGAATTAATCTTATAGAAACCCTTCAGTAATTTGAATGTCTCAATCATATCTCCCCTCCACCGCATATGAACCAATTTCCGCAACCCACAAATCCTCAACTTGTTCTCATAAGGTTCATTCCGCAGACCTGCTATCATCTTGATAACTCGCCTCTGGATCCGCTCAACCTCTTCCACATCAAGAAGAAACCTAGTTGACCAAATCTGGGCACAGTAGACGAAATGGAGTATTAACAAGGCTCGATACAGAGGAACAATAACATGCTTGTCTCTGCTCGTCAAAGTATTCTTCAGCAACCAAGTGATTTGATGAGCTGATTTGGCCACTTTTGCAATGTGCCCCCTAAACTTCAACTCCTTATCCACCAACACTCCTAAATCTCGTGCCTCATCAATTTCCTGGAGTACAGTTCCACCAATGTAGTAAACTGCTGCTAATCTTTTCACCCCAAAATGCACCTTACATTTTGCCACATTAAATTGACATCCATTCTCCTTAGCCCAGACCTCCAATCTATCCAAAGCATCTTGCAAAATTTTGACATCATCTGCATTCACTTTTGCCCTACCCAACTTTGCATCATCCGCAAACAAATGAACTGTTCCTCTCAGATCCTTTCCTATATCATTAATGAACAAATTAAACAGCAGTGGTCCAAGAACAGATCCTTGTGGCAAACCACTAGTCAAAGGCCGTCTTGTGGACTCTACACCTGAATAAACCACTCTCTGATATCTCTCTGTCAACCACCCTCCTATCCATCTCACCAACCCTATATCCATACCCATATGCTGCAATTTACTGATTAGAATTCCATGTGGTATCCTGTCAAAGGCCTTAGCAAGGTCTAGTAGAATCACTGTAAACCCAATACCCTTATCCTCTTCAGCCGTCACTGTGTTATAATACGTGAGCAAGTTACTGAGGCATGACCTACCCTTCACAAAACCATGCTGACTCCGATACAATATCCCATTTTCATCTATCCAATCTTGTATTTTCCTCTTGACTATTTTCTCCAAGACCTTGATAACGATTCCTGTTATGCTGATTGGCCAGTAATTTTCAACAGCAGCCTTGGAACCACCTTGATGCAGTGGAACTATTTTCCCCTCTTTCCACCCTCTTGGGACTGACCCAGACCTGAGGCTCAAATTAAACAAAATGGTCAAGGGCACTGACAATTCTTTAGCCGCTTCACGTACGACACGAGCTGGTATACCATCCAATCCCACAGCTGTATTGACATTGAGGTTCTGTAATAGACTATTTACCTCTACTTCATTCATCACAATTACAGTATAAGCTGTTGGTTCTTCCATTCCCAATGTCACCACCTGGATGATATACTCTTGCAAAGTGCTCGCTCAGTAATTCCACTATATCGACTGATTCGGTTACCTCCCTCCCTCAGCGTTTTTTAAATCATTCTGCCATGAATATTTTTCCTTTTACTTGCAACATATTGAAAAAACTGTTTGGGATTCTCTTTAGCCTGCATGGCAAATCCTTAACTAGATTTGAATCAAGTTCTGAAAAAGATCTTCTTAGAAAGTTTTGGACAGGTTTACTATTGTAATTTAATTTTCTTTATTTATTTTGGATTTCACCTATAGAAATTTTCAGAAAATATACATAGTCTTCATTTATTTCTCTATAAAAAAAAAAAAAAAAAAAGCATAATACTTTATGTTATCCGAATTAAACACTCGAGAAAAGAAACACAACTTTCTTATATAATAATACCTAATGATGTTGGAAAGAGAAAAGAAAAAAAAACATATCACGTACTGCAGAGTTGTTCAGACTTTTAACAGCAAAGTCACACTTGAGAAGGACATTTCAGTGCGCTAAGATAGTTTGTCTACGGTTTACATAATATTTTATTAGAAATTAGAGCTGGTCTGGCTTTGAAAGGGAACAATTCCTCTTTCACCAACAAGACCCGGTTTCAAGTATGGTGATATGAATGCTTGTGTTAAAGGTAGACGAATTTTATCATAAGTGAAAGCCTTCTTCTTGAAGATCTGAAGTGATATGAAGGCGATAGTTTTTGGGGGGGTTCTGGAACAGCAATTTAAGCATAGCTACACTCCTCCTGTGATTGGCAATAACGTCTTGTATTCCGACAATAATCTCCTGTGACTGATGTCATCATTAAAGTGTTTTATTTATTTATTTATTGGGAGAAGGGGAAGCGTAGAGTTTTCCAATAATTCATGCCAATGGGATGCAGAAAACTTGCAAAATTACTTTTCGATTTCAATTTTTCAATCGAGAATATTTTGAATTATTGCCTTAGGTGCTTAACTTTTAGGCAGTAATACTGTAAGCTAGTCGGCAGCATGCATTTCTCGGACCAGTTTTTTTTTTTTTTTTCCAAGTTTTTGGAAGAGGAGGAAATTTGATCACCTAACAGCAAACATGTCTATTGAAAAGTCCTAGAAAGTATTCCTTACCTTTTTTATGGGATTCTAATTCCGGTAGTATTATTGCTTCGCGCGCTTCAAGTAGTGAACAATCAGTGAGTTTGGTGGTATTGAATCAGATATGAGTAAGTAAGCGTCATATAACAGTACAAGAAAAGAAAATAATTCAAGTTCGAATCCTTGGAATAGTTTTTCACCGATCTTTCCCCTGTTGGAATTTGAACTTGGTTCCAAGCAAAAGATGGTTGCAGTTTTAAGCACCTCAATCAGTCTCTTTGCCAGATTTTACTCGTTCTGTTTTTCACTTCTTAAATAATTCTTTCCTAGAAGGCATAAGAAACTGCCTGTTTCCTTATTTCTTTTTAGATGCTAGTGCTTCGGGTTAATTAATAATATGTTACCGAATGATAAATTACGTACCTATACAGAAAGAATTTCACGTAACATTTAATAATTTACTTTATTGTGGAGAAAGTAATTAAAAATCCATGTGGACTAATTCTACTATACTGGCCACACAGAATTTCTTGATTATTGTAATTATCAATAATAAGTCATTCAGTAATGAATATCTCTGTGAGAGGGCGCTTCGATCAAAACTATTACTTTCCTTCACAGGTGACAAATGATTTGCATTCGATCTGTGTAAGTTGAATTACATTTTTTCAGTAAATGCCATTAATTATTTACTAAATACATAGGTTAATTTCATTATATAGTAGCTAGGTCCATGCTCATAAACCCCATTTAATTATGAGGGAAAATAAATTTAACATTCAGTTTACATTATTTTAAAATAGGCTTAACATGTTCATTGCCAATAACGCGATATCGCGCGATGCGAGTTCTCACCAAACGGCCGATCATGCGTTATCGCGTGGACGTCGCTAACTAAATAAAAAAGTAAAAAAAAATTGGCCACCACGAAATTCCAATGTTCAGCTTGGCAATGAACGATATCGCGCGATCACGCAATGCGAGTCTCACCAAACGGCCGACCACGCGTTATCGCGTGGACGTCGCTAACTAAATAAAAAAATATAAAAATTTTGGCTACCACACGAAATTCCAATTTTCAGCTTGGCAATGAAAGTGTTAATGCTCGTGACGAGTTAAACTTCACTTATAATAATTTTTATTTTCTTATAAAAGAATCAAATCGTAAGATTTAGTTAAAACTCCTTGTGACGTTCTAAAATTTCCGTGATTACCTTCATTAAAATATTTCATTCTTAATTAATTTGAAATTAATGATTTTTATATTTACCCTAGTCATGCTTTAAACGTAAGCCTTATAAATATATAATCTCCAAATAGCAAATATGTGTACTTTATACAATCTGCAATAATGTATTATTAAATATATATATATTTAATGTATGTTATTGGTGGGTGTGATGTTATTGGCAGGCTGGGTTTTTTCCCCAACATCTGCCTTAAAAAACACAAGGAATGGGTCCCATGCCACAATTATGGTCATTTAGGTCTAGATTCGAAGCTGCTTTGGATACCTTTAGAAAATCAAAGGAAAAAAAAAAAAAAAAAAACTCCTATACTAAACCCTCACCGCATCTAATACAAATTTGAAACACTTTTTATTTTTGAATCAGTAGTAAATAAATACAAAAAAAACATTTTAAATAAATATGATCGTGTTAAATATTCCAAGATTTGGGAATATTAACGCTAGCTACCAAAACAACTGGAGTGTGTGCCTCTCTTAGGACTTAAGGCTTCTGGTCTAGCATCTTCAACTAAACTTACTATTTGTGCTTGTTATTGCAATTTTTATATCCTATTTCAAATATTATCTCTGTGAATAGACCTAAGTATTGGAATATTAAACCTGTTTAATTACTGATTTGTGGTGTTTCCATTTAATTAAACCGAATTATGAGTTCATACACGTAAACTTGAGCTAAAATAATTATCCCAACTGACAACTATTATTCTATTTCTTTCTTTCTTATTTTTATTTATTTATATTTTTATGCTCGTAAATAACCAAATTCAATTGGCTGACACCTAATGTTATTCATAGAATTATAGAATTATTCCGTACACACAGACCGCTCTGGTTTGATATCGTTAATCAGCTGCGTAATTGTAAAAATCAGCTTCGTCATCACTTAAAAGTCTATTTTTTAAACAAACCAAATTGCTGGATTGAATAATCAACCCGTAGACGACATCGTCGCGCAATCTCCGTAATGCTCCGGTACTTCAATATACTCCACTAATACCTGTTTTTTGTAAGGTTTTATGAATCGGTGGAAATTCAACGTAAAATATTTTGTAACTATTAAAGAAATGTTAGTTTATTAAAATCTTTCTTTATTACAATAATAAATTGTAACATAATAACAAAATATGAAAAGAATACACAAAAAAATGTTTTTTTGCTTTTTTTTTCTCTATACAATTTTCTCTTCTCGAGTAAAACTGGATATTTCATTTCTTTATTTGGATAGGATGCTAAGATTACTTCATTTGATGAGGATTTCATACTACTGTAATTCCGGTTTGAATAAGGATAATCACTGTCTGTGATGTCCCAGTGAAAGATATTTTCAGACCATAATTTATGGTAACTGTGAAGGGGTATTGTATTCCTTGTCCATAAAAGAGTGAGCTAACCACCATTATTCAGGCAGAATTATAGACAATTTAACTTTATTAATTTTTTTTTCAAAGATGTTTGTTTATTTAAGTTATGATACGTGTCATAAACTGTCTTTCGTGTTAAATAACTCTTCAGTGACTGTAGCTGTCCTTCTACCGCACTGTTTAGATTTTCACAAACATTAATGCTGGTGTTTTGTAGATTGGATATCATTTTCTGTATCAACTAAATATTCATCCCTAGTAAAAATTTAGAATCGCATCTATAATCCCAGGATCCTGTCTATTTAAATGTTTGAGAATGAGGAGTAATAGTCTGTTTTAAGTATCTTCTGTCGGTCCTAAATATTATTAAAAAAATAAATAAACTGCTTTAATGCTTTTGAAGTAATCTGAAGAGCGAAAATATACATTCTTATTACTATATATATATATATATATATATATATATATATATATATATATATATATATATATATATATCAAATATATATATATATATATATATATATATATATATATATATATATATATATATATATATATATATATATATATATATATATATATATATATATATATATATATATAGGGTGTCCCTGACGCCTTCGGCGCCCAACTCCCCGTGTTCCGGACTGGTAGGCCGGTTCTCCTTGAATTTCGATGACTCGAATTTTGAAGACTCGACACTCAGGGTAGCCCCTGAGTTTCAAAACGTTTCAAATAAGTTGACAAAAATGTTACAAAAAACGTTACATAAAAACGTTACAAAAAAACGTTACAGCCTACATCCGTTTCCAATTTCAGCTTATCATTTTATATCATAGAGTATATATATATATATATCGAACAACTGAGCATTATAGCAGATAGCGGTCCTGGTCGCTGGTGTCTTGAAACTCACAATTTTATTGATGAAATAAATAAAAAGAAATCTATATAAATACAGATAAATACAATTTTTATTGCATGTAAAAGCTTATTTCTTTGATAATAATTTTTGTGAAATGTTTTAAAAAGTAATTAATGAAGCATTCTATAAATATGGGGAACCTCAGTGATCTTCCGGTGCGTTTGTCGGACAATGCATCCCTTTTACTATATTTCACAGGATTCAAATGTTTGGGGGCTTAAAGAAATTAGCCGGTAGTCCTCTGAGATGGGACCAATAATCACTTGAAATCGTGCTGCTTATGAACGATCAGTTACCAGTGCAGATATCGCTGCTCAGGAGAGGATCCATGTTTCAGTTGAGACAATTGCTATTTTAAGCGCGCACTTGCGTGTGTGTGTGTGTCTGAGAGAGAGAGAGAGAGAGAGAGATAATCCACCTAACTTTTTTTTTCTTTCATTTTCCAATGTAATTTGGACTCGCTTTTCACACACTAACGATAAATACAAACGAAAAGTATCAATAAATCATTTTCTCCACTTATAACAGAAATTCCGAATAATAAGTTGTTTTCGAAATTGCTTACCATGTTTGTGACTGAAGTGCGGAATAATGTGAAATTTTTCTACTTCCCGCATGCTTCTGGTTGGATGTAGTTGTTTGCCACCATTACTGATTAATCATCATCAAAATGCTTCCTTATTGCTTCTTCCAAATGTATCTACTGTCGTTTCCTTTAAAATGCTGTACTGTGAAAATTTTTATGTCAATTGAAGTTGCTATATTTTGGTTTTTTTTTTTTATTAACGAAATATCTTAAGGCTGGTTAAAATTTCCAGGAAGGCAGTTTTAATAATCAATCAGCATTTAAATTCATAAGGCTATTAGAATGTTAATTCTGATAGTTTTCCATTATTATAAATATTTCTTATTTTGATAACGTCCCCAAATCAGAAATTAATTATTTCGTATTTGTTTTGTTGGCATCTTTATGGCTGGTTTCTTACATTAATAAGTCATGATGAAGATCAAAAGCATTTTTTTTTTGTTTTCTGTTTTTTTCAACATTGAACCCCGCCCCCCCCCCCAAAAAAAAACCCTGTTAACTCGTTGGAAATGCAGTTAAAGTAGATTTAGCTATATATTCAGCTATATATGTATGCATGGAGTATATATTTTCATCATTGAAAGATATATTGCAATCTCAGTTATTGTAAAAGTGGATTATTGTGATTAATGCTAAAGTAACTATAATATATTTGACTTAAGCAACAGTCAGATATTATTATTATTTTTTTACTTATTTTATCATATATATATATATATATATTTTTTTTTTTTTTTTTTTTTCTGATTCGGAGGTAATAGGAGATTGAGAGAATCGTGAGTAATGGCTGCAGCAAAGACGGGTCACATAGCCCGTAAAATGCCGCAGCCCAGAAGGATTTGGAAAATACCGCAGCTGCAAACGTATCCGCTACCGCTCCCTGAGCATGTCGTTAGAAGCGCATCATCATCTTTGCTTCCAACTTGGGCCCGCGCGCACGTCATCAAATCCCCCCCCTCTCTCTCTCTCTCTCTCTCTCTCTCTCTCTCTCTCTCTCTCTCTCTGGCTCAAGCTGGGAGTGTCCGAGGGCCGCAATAATTCGCACCTTTTGGTTTTAATTATACGCCGGCACTTACGATCCCGTCACGCATGGTCTTCGTGTTATGGAGTCCGGATATCCTCGGGTGTCGGCGCCTTTGAGTGCCCATATCTGGCGAGGCGCCTATCATTACGCCCCCTGAATTGAGGCTCGCGACTATCAATACATCTCACCATAACGATCGACGCCATTGTTTGAAACCAGTTGGTTTGTCATTTTGTCTACCGGTCCAGCTAGGTTCGATTGTTCACAGGTTGGCCACCTGGAAATTTGAGATAGACCAAAGTCTAATTGAGGGGACGAAGCACAACCCTTCGCCGTCCATCCGAGACACCCTTCACTTTCAGGGATACGAAAGAAATTAGTTGCTAACGTCAGAAATATAAACAAGAAAGTGGTCGTTAGCAGCAAAAATTCTTTATTAGAAATTTGGAGTGCTAATGTGTCTGGAAGGAAGGGTGGAGGGATTATGATCTCATCCGTGGCATTATTTGGTTATTTAATTAAGCAATAAGCATCTCAAATTTATTGTAATATAATATGTTCCTTTTGAATAGTCTTCTGAGCAATCCTCATTCTGTTAATATGAAATTATTATATGAATTAATCCGTATGATAAAATATTAATCACCCTGAGAATATTGTCACAGCCTCAAAACTAAAACCCATTATCAGATGAAGGCGTTAATCATCCTTTATTAACGTTAATGATCTTTAATTTGCCTAAAACAAAAAAGAGGAACAAATCACAGGAAGAATACGAGAATGCTTATGAATAATATTAGAACAGTTGTATACAGTACAAATAAGTTAGAGTGGTTGGTAATCGGGTAAAAATTTAAAAATAAAAAAAAAAGACAGCAAAAATATATTTTAAAAAAGTTATAAGTTAACGAGGAAGAGTATTTCTCATTTCTGAGCACTTTAATTCCAGAATTCATCACTTTCTCCATGACACGACACGATGAGATCTATAAATCACAAAATTGATTTCTGGATCTTCCTTGCAATTATTTTGCTAGGAATCAAATAATAGTGAAATATGAGAAGTGGGCAACCGCTGATCAAGGGGCCTTGATGACTATATATTGAAGCAGAGTAGCTGTGGGGTACTCATAAGATTTGAGATAAGTGACCGTTAATCTAATTCCTGTACAGACTTCTTGTTACGGATTCTGTCCCACCAGGGCCGGCCATCTCGGGGGTGCGATGGGTGCAATGCACCCAGGCCCCACGATCGAGTGGGCACAGTCGGTACACATTTGCGGAAACGTATTTTTTTCTTCTTCTTCTTCTAATTTTGCTTATAACTAAAGGGATTTCATCGACAGGATTTTAGGGGCCCCGGTAATAATAATATCTCTGTGTTTCTCTATTATATTAGTGTTTTGTGTTCAGTAAACGTTATGCTAACCTGTTATATTTCGAATGTGTTTTTTTTTTGTTTTGTTTTCCTGTGCAAAAATCATTTGCAGGTAAGAGGTTTTACAATACGTTTATTTCGAATCCTTTAATTTTTACCTTTGAAAAATATTTTAGGGCCCCAAAAGGTTTCTTGCACCCGGGTCCCTTTATGGAGAAGGTTGGTCCAGTGTCCCACAGACTTGGTCCTTTCCCTCGTTCTCTTTTAAATGCGGATGCCTCCAGAAATAAATAAATAAATTGGTGGTGTCGTTTTCTGCATGTTGTTAAATATCTGTTTTAAAACAAAACGAATATTTTAAAAAAAAGTTTTCGTAAGAAATCTTTAGTTGAAAAACTTTCAGTTATTATTGGAAGCTCACTTGAGGGAGAATTTACAAGTTTATTCATTTAGTAATTTTTTCTTATAATTTTTCTACTGTGTATTTTCTTTCTATTTCAGTTTTTATAAAAATATAGTATCCCAGATGTTTTCCTAGATAACAGATAGGAAATATAAATATTCTGAGTAATGTTGAGTTTTGGTTATAAAATCCCCGTCAAAACATTGCATTTTAGAATCACCGCATTCTATCACCATGAGCTTAAAGAAGTGTGTATGTGTGTATTCTGCAGGAAGTCCGTTGCGTGTGACTGTCGCACTTAACGCTTACGTGAGACTTCCCTCTGAGTTGGAGTCAGACGCCGTAGGGTTACAGTAGACGGGGAATGGGAGGTGGGGGGTAGTGGAAATCGTTATTTTGACACTCGGCTGCTTTGACATAACTCATTGAACCATTTTAATCATGCAAGATGGTATGCAAAATAGCTCCTCAAGCACAGAGATTCGTGGTCATTGTTTTTCGATGTCATGTAAGTCGAACATCATTTGCTAGAAAGTAATGACGTCACAAGTTAGTATCAGGTGGCGCGATTTTCGCGCATTCATGCGAAACACGTTTTACAAACTAGAGGGTTGGTTTATGACCATTGAACTGGAAAGAGCGGATGTCAGTAATAACGTGTTGTGTTATGGACCTTAACCAGCTGTCAACTAGTCTTGTCCAGTAAATTATGACAAGTCATATATCATGGATTTCACTGTGCTTACAATGTTATCTCCTGATGCGGTATCTAATAGTAGCTAGCAACTTAACGACTATATAGTAGACATACATGGTTTCCCGAATTTTATTATCGCACAGTCAGTTTGATAGTGACACTTGTATTTGACAGGATTAAATTAGTAATTAATAAATGGATATAGCCGTCACTTTCAAGAAAAAGTTCAAGATGATGAGGGAGCATAGTCTAAGTAAATAAAAAGTTTCACTTTTTATTTTTTTAGAATGATTATCATTCTAAAAATAAGACTCACTCATCTGAAAGATGCATTCATCTAGCATGTTAGTTCCATATCATGAAAATTTAACTGCTAAATTTAACCAACAATATTGCCTTCTTTACACTACTTTTGCCCAGTGGATGGTGTTCACGCTCTCTGACCAATAAACAGCTGTGGGTTCGCAGTTTATATTATGGACATGGATGGAATTCAACCCCTAAAACATTCACGAGCAACCAATCATGAAACAAATGGATTCTGCTTCCCTGGCTTCTTGACTGAAACCGAAATTCGTCTATTCAATAAATTCGAAAAACAACTGCAGGAAAGAAATGTGAAAAATGCATGATAAACTAAACTTTAGTCCAGGTGAACAAAAGTAAATCATATGCACAATTATTTAATTGTTTTGAAGAACCGTTCGGCATTATGTTTATCGCTGCATAGAAAATTCAAATCTTTGATAATGTTAAAAAAGCAGAACGCGAGAAATGACTTTTATATTGATTTTACCAAAACAGCGAGTTTTGTTTTTATTACTTAACTTTAATTTCCGCACCTTACGGTTGTCACATGTTGTCAGAAATTCAGAACTTTCCTTGCCCTCAATAGCATCATGTAATTTGTTGTATGATTCCTAAATAGATCATCAGAGAATGACTTAATGATGATTACAATTTATTAAACCTGCTCACAGTATGATTTTGAACTTGCGGTGTTTATATCGAAACACGCAGACATATTAAAATAACAAAACATAATTAGGATAACTGAGTGTTACGTAGTAGTTAACGAATTCGCAATGAATTCTGAGTTAATGAATTATGTTTAGCAACTTAGTGATAAACCCATGTGCAAATCTAATTTCCTAATTGTAGTGCCTAGACTAATTACGACTGGCTGACATTGATGGCTTTCAAGCACTTTGCAGTTGAATACTTGACAATTTTTGAGGTTTATGATGGAGCTTCTGAATAGAGAAAACATACTATATAGAGCAGCGGTTTCCAGTTTATGATCCGCGGTTAATCGTGGATAAGTTAAGAAGAATGGATAGTTTACTATGAGTGGCTTAGGTCTACGCGCAGACAACTACTTTAGCCGCCCCCAACTTAAGTAAGTTCGTAAATAGCATCTCCGTTTTGCAGCCAGTATGCTGTGAGCTTCTTCCCTCTGTGGCATGAACGAATTTAGACAGTACGCGATTTTTATTCGCCATTCTGAACAACACCACAACTTGTTGTTGGAGGCCTTAGGTAGCAACAGTTCCAGTTGTCATATGAGTGCAGGAAGCAATATCAATAATATTTACAAAACATCTGTAAAAGTAGCCTTCCCAGATATAACATCATCTCAAATCCAGAAAACATCACTTTTTAAGGACATCTTAAATTTTACGACGATATCTAGTCGAATCCTAGGCCTTTGTATAAGGCCCTAATTGGACTAATTTGCCAGTCAGAGAACTCATTATTCTGTTTCATGTTATGTTTCTTGTTATTCTTTGAGGGTAAACTCTGTTAATTGAATATAAAAATTATAATAATAATAATAAAGATATCACCTAAAGATATTCACAAAACATTTTACCAACCAACGGTCGATTGGTTAGTGGCCATCCTAGGTTTTAATGGTTTTACGAAAACTGAAATGCGAGATTATAATATTCACCTTGTAGGTGAAAATGTGTTAAAATGGTCACGTAAAGTATACAGTCAAACACAGAATTAAATTTATGAGTGAAATTTTAAAGTAAAAAGCAACGACTTATCTTTGTAGCTCCAGACAATCCTTTTGCAATCAACATATATAATGCTCTCAGCTCCCTCAATGGACTTTCAGAAGAGTATTGTTTTTGGTAGGTTTTCGTACAGATCTTGTCCGAATATTCCGAAATCCTAAATTTTGACTTACGAGAAGGAAGAAATACAAAGTTTTTTGCCTGCTTTTTTTTCGTTTTTGACTTTTGTCACAGATTTTGACAATTACAAATAAATAATAAAAAGTCTAAGAAACGAAATGATATTTTCAGCTGAATCGGATTAGATTCGATCGGATAGATTTGACTGTTTGGAGCAGAAGCAGAAAGAGAGTGCCATTTAAAAAGATGCTTGAAAGTGCTTCAAAATGCATGACATCCTCAATTAGAAATAAACGGAAGAAGAATTATCCTAATTTAAATAAAACTAAAGAAATATTGAGAATAAGATGCTAATTATAATAAGTTTAAGTCATCCTCAAATAATAGTTGTTGAAGAAAAAGTCTGCGAAAAACAAGTTAAATTTAGGACAAATGCTAGTTGCCAAGACTGGATATTGGGCCAGATTTTTACCTTAAGACAAATAGCAGGGAACTCTTATTTCATTTGATTAGAAAATAACCGAGTAGAAAGCTTTCCAAATCACTACCTTATACTGATTAGTACGTAGTTTATATTTAGTCGACAAATCAGGTATTATAAGTTTTGTTCTAGGTGTTTATCGGAACTTTTCAGACACCCCCCCCTCTCTTATTAAAATAACCAAAGGAGCGTAACAGAGGTATATGGAAACGGGTCATCTCATGTCCAGAGTAAAGAGGAATGATGGTTCTATACTGCATAAACTAAGATAACTGATAGGCACTTATTGACATGTGAATTATTTCTAAGTAAAAACTGTTTATTCCTAAGATGTATTGCTGAAACCGAAAACTGAAATCATAGAAAACTTCTGATTAAAAAAAGAAGTAAAGTATGATTTGTTTGCAGCATCTTAGAGTTTCTAGATGGCATTATCGAGTCATCGACTATTGATAAGCAAATATTGATATTATTTGTAACAATAGGTATTATTGTTACAAATAATGTAACAATAAGTATTATTTATTTATTTATTTATTTATTTGTTTACTTTTTATAGTATTATAGTTGCTTTAACTTCCTTTAGCATGCTGGAAGGAGAAAGGCAATCTCTTTTCTATAGAGCTATCTATTTTTATCAGCCAGAGTGCTAAACAAGAGGATGCGTGTTTGCGATGGGAATATTTGTTGATGAATGGAACGACGAAGTGGGGTAAATTTTGTTTGGAGACGAAATATTTGAACGCATACTGCGCGGTTGTCTCCAATCTATAAACTGGGCCTTATCCTTAAAACACGTTCCATCATTTATTTCATAGTTTACCCATAATTTTGTATTATCATAAACTCCGACTGCTACTTAAATAAATTAAAAAAAAAGCAGATAAAATTTAACTATTCCGATCTTGTGAAACATATCGCTTTACCACGATAAGCGGTAGATGTCAAAAAATTTCTCCACTTACCCAGATTTAGTTGTTCTTTCATAACATAGAGTCGTGGAACTTAGCAATGATCGCAGCAAAAAAAAATCAGCAGTATTAAATCTAGTTCTGTTCCAAGAAAATCGCTTGGGAATTTACGCAGTAAATGAACTCACGTGTAAGATAATATGAAGAAATATAAACAGCGTATTGAAACAACCAGAGCAGTTCTTTTTAATATTTGATAGTTCCGAGATATCAAGCAGTTAGATAGTTGTAACTTATTAAAAAAAAAAGTTGAGATCTTAGCAAAAATATAAAAGAGGAATATATCTGAAAAATGAGTTGCTTAAACTACAGAAGAAATTCTAAAGAAATCGACCGGATTACCTTTTTTATTTATATCTCACATTAGTTAACATATTTTAGAAAGGCAATTTAAATGTTATTCGAAAGCGAAGGATAGCCGTTAGGTCGTAGTTTTATTTTCGAATTTTCTGATTAAGTTAGATAATTCCAAGTGATGACCACTAAGAAGTCATTTGTCACCGATGGATATAGGAAGGGAATTATGATCCACTTTTATAATAGGAGTATTTTTTCCCGTACAAAATGTACCATAACGACAGAGATTCGAGAGTTATATAGAAAATCCAAAAAATCATTAGACCATTAAAAATCCCAAGTAACATTGCTTATAATAATTTATTTAAATATCACCTAGGCAATGCTAAAAATTAAATTTTATCTAAACATGACAAAGAACCGCTAGTGTAATCAGAGAGCACTGATGTGATAACTGCTCTTTGATTAGAGATAGAGAGAAATAATTTTATTCGAACCCTTACCACGATGCCAGGAATATTATAAGGGCTCTTCAGCTAAATGTGAATTATCCAGCCTTATATGGAGAAGGAGAGTAACTAATGGAAATTCAAAAATTTAATCTCAAAATGCTCACAAATCGGCCACAGAAAACATTTAATTGGCACGCTATACTGGACGATTTGGTTTACGGTTACGGAAGCAAAG
Organism: Typopeltis vanoorti; assembly: GCF_054136105.1. Classification (NCBI taxonomy): domain Eukaryota; kingdom Metazoa; phylum Arthropoda; class Arachnida; order Uropygi; family Thelyphonidae; genus Typopeltis; species Typopeltis vanoorti. The sequence continues at coordinate 10,386,883 of NC_143550.1, forward strand.
GATACAGGGCTGATCGTGGGTAATAATGATAATAATAATAACTAATACAGATTATTATTATTATCATCATCATCATCATCATTATTGGAATCTCTGTAACTAGTAGTGATTGTGCAGCGCTTCCATATATGTAATGGCTTTTCGCAAGAATATTAAACACTGAACTTTGTAGTTTCAGTTTTCATGTAAAGACTGCTGCATACCAGCCAAACATAATCCTGACAGTTTTCCGTTTTGACTTACGAGGTGCAGAGCTTATAGCCAAATGGTGTTGAGAGAACTTCCGTTATCTTCATATCCATAGCAAAAGTGCAGGTGAAGAGTGCAGTAGAAGTTTATTGCTGTTTTTTTTTTTTTTTGAAGCAGTTTGTAGCTGTGTGGAAATAGTTCATTTGAAAGGCTCTCTTCCAAAGGGCAGACGTGAAAAGAATAAAACAGAAAGAGAAAAGCATGTTCGGTGTGTTTGCATTTGGACAATAAAAGGATGGTGGACAGCTGCTGCTCTTGTATTAACAGATGCAATAGAATGGGGAGGAATAATGGTTGGCAGTTCAGTGCAGCAATGATCATTGAAGTCACTGTAGAATATACACAGTGCTAAAACGCTGCATTTTTGAGAAAAAGGTTGAAGTGGATCTGTTAAGAAATGGGTCATCTGTGAGCTGATTTGCTCTCCTCTGGACCGCTCAAATATTCTGAGCATGGGCGGTTTGCAATTTCTATATAAGAATTGGTTGGTGCTGTAAAATAGAATGATGAACGAAAGCGAATGCCTAGATTTTAAATACTGAGGAAGCTACCGAGAGTAACCAGGAGAGACTGGAGTTAAAAATGAATCCACTCAGAGAGAGAGAGATCTGATCTTGTCAGGTGAGTTTTGTATTAATGACGGTAAGGGAAGGTGAACTGAGATCTCTTTCCGCGGAGAAAAGGCAAGACTGCGTTCTGGTGGCATTGAACGTGATCAGATTGCCGTCGCTCCATTGGAGAATCGTAAGTAGATCAGTGCTTAAGGCATTCGATGATAGACAGCTTCAGAAAAAATCTCACCTCCAATGAAAAATGACTCACAAAAGACCCAAAGAGTACATGTGTTCTTAAAATGCACGTAGCAATATGAACATTCAAATTGAACATCAGACAATTATTTGACTGTTCCAGTTATTTCTTTATTATTTTTTTTCAAAGGTGCAAATAATTCAAAATATGAACGTGTCTACCAATGACCGAGGAGCCAGTAATTCGACACAGTCATGAATCAGCGTATTTGAAAAATTTGGTGAAGTTAGTATCATTGTATGCCTTCTAGTTTTTAAGCATATTTCAGACTGATGAAAATTTCCAAGAGAAATCCGTGACGTATTAGGAGAATTCATGGTCAGTATAATAGAAAGGAATAGGCAATCATAATGAAATGCATGCACAGCACATGATGCTGTAATTTCTTAGAGAAACTGTGCAGATTGCAAGTATGTATCAATAGTGAAGTAAAATGGTCAAATTGTCTATTTTATGCCGAATATGAAAATATAAAGACTTTTAATGTCAATTCTACTGGCTCGCGAACTACAAATATTTGAAACAATTAAACTCCAATACTCTAAAACATAATTATGTTCTTTACTTTAACCATTTTTTTTTTTTTTTTAAATCAGGTATTCAGAATGTGTATATATCTCAAAGAAATAAATGTGTCAGAAATCAAGGCAGAAGAAACAGTTATCTTATCTTGAGAACAAGGTTCCTAAACCTCAGAGATAAATGTTGAATTTGCTCCATAAATATCCCCTCAACTAGTTATTTCTATCAAGCGGTATTCTAAAGACATGGTACGGGTGCGCACACCAGACACACACGAAAAAAAAAAAAAATGTACTGGTGGTAAAGTAATGCTGCCATTAATCTTCTAAGTAAACACGGCGTTAAGAATCACGTGGGGAGAACATCACCAGAGAAAGACAGAGTTTTCATAGCTGTTCCAAAACTATTTATAAAAGTGTGGAATAGAGGAAAGAAGGAATACACCTGAACCCAGGCAATCGTACAACAATGGAAAACGCTGCAAAAAAACGAAGCCATTCTAGTCTTTATTATTGACCATTCACAGCATGGCCGGAAGGAAAATGGTGACAACGGGCCGCACTTCAACTGCAGCATGCCGCTGTTCATTATTCGTCGTAGAACGTGACGATTACAACATGCCGTGCATTCCGGAATAAATTGACTTTACGCCACCATTTGGCCACGTGAGGGCTCTGTATTGAGCAGACCGTGGCTTACGACGCTGTCTTTGTGTTCCTTACAATAACTCCGTCTCGAACAGCCACTCCTTCCGCGTGACTTAATCGCAATCAACCACATAATCTCGCGAAATATAGCTCCTCGTCGCGTTGTTAGGAAGAATAAATCACAACGATTACTCACATTCACGCTTGCGCTCATACATGAAGAGAAAGCACCGCGACTTTTGAACAATAGATACACCCTTCTTCAGTAGCAAGTGTTGTGTTCACATTTCTCACATTTCCCCATTTCTGCCCTCGTTTTCGTCCGCCCCTGCTTCGTATAAGGATAATATTTGGCCCTTCCTTATGTAGTTTAATGTGTCTCATTTGGTTTGGTTGTATGCTCTTAACACATGGCTGGGCACCTACGTTGTTCTTTTGTCACAATTAAGATTGATTACCACACACTTCATGGAGTGTTTGATAGGAGAGTAAGAATCCTGGAGGAAAACCTTGAAAATTCGCCAGCTGAAATTCGCAGCATTTTTTGTTGTTGTTTTATCGATTTCAGACATGCATTATGATGAACCATCAGAAAGAAACAGAGTTTAATTGCTCTCAAATGTATTAGGTCTGCGTAATTACTTTCCGCAAATGCGCTGCACGTCTCGAATTCGTATAATGCTTCGTTAAACGCGTACAGTAACAAAGACATTGCGTATGAAGTCTTAAATCAAGGTTCGGTCGATTTGGAAAAAGATAATTTAAGAATTCCTTTGTCTTGTTACCCTTTATATATTTGAATACTGCGAAAATTAGCAAATAGACTAAAGGTGTCTTTAATATTCCCTTTCCAAAAATTAAAGAATGAACACTCTTTTATTTTAGTGTGATGACTATCTGTAAGGTTACCTCATTTTATTTATTTGGAGTCTCTTACTGGGCACTGTATGGTCACTCCCGTACCTCATAACGTTTTATAATTTAATTTCAATCATTCTGTCCAGTCAGTGAAGGTCGAAAATTATACGCTAATGATATGAAATCTGCAAATAGGCTATATTATAGGACGCCTCCTCCATCTCCTTCGAACAAAAGTTAGAAATATATAAACGGAAACTGCGACCTTGCCACTTCTAGTGGAGACTGGGCAGGGTCGCAGTTTCCCTTTCTACACAAAATTTAAGACAAATATGCATATCCATGCCTAACATGAGATTCGAATCCTCAGCCTGTTGGTGTAGAGCAGGTACGCTACCCTCTCTACCACTGAGTCGGCATCGCTGATATTCTGTATGCGAATATTAATAACACTGTAATACGGTTATTCTCACAATCTTGGAGTCAGTGGACGATTTCTAGAAAGACATTGTTAGCTAGTTTTTCTTCATATAAAAGAGACACTTGCTTTTGAGAAAACAACTACATACATTACTCACGTTCGTAGGAAAGGGAAGAAGCGGTCTATAATATAATATAGACTGCTTGCATATAATTAGTCTATAATTTTCGACCTTCACTGACAACAGTATGGTTGAGATTTAAATTCCTGTTAAAGAAACGAGTTGTCTCTGAATTAGGTAAAGGCAGGATCCCCATTCGTAAATGTTTCTCTCTTCAGCGGTATGCTTCGCAGTTTTTATTTTTATTTTATTTATGTATTTTGTGATTTTCTGTCAGCCACCATGAAACTTAATTTAACAAGGTCCAAGTGGCTTGGGAGAGAGAAATAGAAGAGGAGAGAGATTAACTGAATTCGCTGCAGCTGAACAACTCTTTATTCTGAACACATTTTTTTTCAAAAAACGCTTTGAGCGTTGGGATAAAGCGTCTTCACGAGTAGTCTGCTTGCATACAGAAGCTGTTGACATCAGTCCTCAGTATCGCATATTGCACAGCACAAAAATATATAATTTCTTTTCGATGTCTTTAGGCGTGAGACGATATTCTTTGCCTAGTGTGCGACCGGAAGAGGCTTTAAAGAAAATTTCCGTATCCAATCTCTTTCTCTGGAGAAGGATTCCGAAATAATAACCTTTAGCCCTTCCAGTGCACCAAATGTATTTTTTTGGTTTACAGCCATTCATGGGCGCGATTCGATGTGTGTGTGTGTGGGGGGGGGGGGTTATTAAATGACTGTAATTGTAATAAAATATATCAGTGAAATATTTTTGATTCACAAGATGCTTCTTATATTCAGACATGCATATAATGTTTGGACATATCCCCACAACAAGCAGGTTTGCCCTCTTCCCTTAAATGTACCTTTTCGTTCTCGCTGTGGTCCCTTGCAAACCTTCATTGGCCGACTGCTTTCACCAGTTTCATCCACTACTCACCAGAATATTCACATTAATAACTCCTACTGCGGTATTTTTTGCAGTTAGTTGGCTATTCTTAATGACGTAATAACACTTGAGAGGTCTTCGGCTCCTATCAGCTCTGGTAACAGGCATTAACAGAAAAGTATTTCATTTTTTATCTTCTCACATAGCTGTTATTTTTAGTTAAAAAGATAATGCATGTCCACTTTTGAAACAATGGATTCTGTTAATTTTTGCAAAAAAAAAAAAAAAAAAATTGCGTAACGCTGGTTGAGAAATACTGGATCAGGATGTAATTATCGGCCTGGTTGGCGGAGTGGTTAGCGTATCCACTCTCCTGTGGGGCATGGATATTTATGATTGTCTTTAGGTGGTAGAGGAATTTCATCTCCCGGTGTGAGACCCCACCCCTGCTTATTGGAGACTTAAAGTGGCTTGGAAAAGTTCCATGTTGGTTTGTAGTGCAGGATTTCAGGAGTATGCAAAAAATAAAATTAAAAATACAAAAAAGTATATAAATTTGATAAAAAATAGAAAAAAAATCCTTAGCTCTCCCATGTTACAAAATGTACCATAGGTCAAATAACATTCGTGCGTGGGTGCAACATTAAAAATACCTTCTCTGTCTAGTTTTATGAGAATATAGGATTTAAAGTGAAGGAATAATTCTGTTAGCAAAAGTTTCAGTGACGGCCGGTCCATAAATACGAACTTTGAGAGTCATGGATAACTCTAATTCGAAGAAGCATTCATGCACGGTATAGCTCCCGTTCTCTGGCGGATTCTTACTGATCCACAACTTATTTCGACAGAGATATTCAAACGACTCCAGTTTAAAAAAAAATTGAATTTTCGTATTCAATTAAAGAAAGAGCATTTTGAAAATAATAATAAAAAATACTCCAAAAATCCTTTTAACCCTCTTCTTTCGTGCATACTTCACCTGCTATCGACCACATTCAGAATGTAATAATGTATTTATTTATTTACTTCGCTTAAGATCCTCCAAGAATTTTGACAAGATTCTTGGAGGACTTCAATTGAGGAAGTTTGAAAAATTATTATAAATGGAGCAATTAGTAAATAAATGTTGTAACTACACGGTCAATATTCAACATGTTTCGATCAGTTATTCGTAAATTGGTTTACTTTCTTTTTTTCTAAGATGAATTATATCTCCTAAAAGCATATCAAAGCATATGTAAAAAAAAGTCCTAAAGTTCTAAGAAAGAGCAAGGCGATATTCTTCTGATTGTTCAGGAAAAATCAATAGTAACAACAAAACCACTAAAATGGCAAGAATCTTTTAAATTGTGCATTGTCAGTACGACTTTTTTTTTTCATGAAGAATGAATATATGATTACAATGAATGCGAATAAATCTCAAAAACAAAATGTATTTATTTTACAAATACAATCATGGAAATATTGCAATATCAAGTATTTTCGTTTAAAAGTGGATCAAGTATGCAACATGCATTCCATAACTTTCACTGTTACTTTCGCTTTCGTGTTTATTTTCATTTTGACTTCTAGAGCTTCTTAACGTTTTCATCAAGAGAAGAGATCTCAGTGAACTTCAGACCAGAAGTGACATAAGAAATAACATCAACTTTTGCCTGTAGAGTAAGGTTCCGTAGTTTAACTAACTATTTCAGGTCACGCTACTATGTTATTATACATGTCTGTCCAGACTTTTGATGGGCATCAAAATAAATAACTGTAATCGCTGTAACATCATTAATATATCCATCAAATAAGTAAAATACTTACTACTTAGTAAACATCAGTTGTTCTTCTGTTATGTGATCATTACTGAAATCATCTCTTCGTGTGGACTGTAGTAAAAAAGCAATATAAAATGAGAGATTATGATGTCCGTCATCATCATCAGTTTCCTGATATATACCTCATGGGATGTACAGGCCATTACGCAAGAGTTACATGATTAAGTTTACCTTATTACTAATCACCAATTTTCCAAAATATTAGTCTATTACTTGTGATCACTCTAATATTGTTGTATGTAACATTTCATGCTTCTAAGGCACTTCTGTTTCAATCAATCCACGTAGACCTTGGTCTTCCTCTGAGTCTTTTTCCTGCCATCTTGTCATCAAACAGTTGTTTTCCTAATCTTTCCTCCCCCATTCTGTTTAGGTGACTATACTACCTTAGATTAGTCCCGGTCATGCATTTTTGAATATGATCAGGGCGGACATTGTCAATATTTGTTTAACAATAACTTCATTTTAATATGATTATAATGATGAATATAATAGATAACTGATATTTTACTTGTATATGGTTCTCCGTTGAGAGAGCAGCTGAAGTTTTCTATGTTCCTGCTTATCTTCATATTATTGCTGATTTTCATGCCAAATTTGTTACTGCTGTTATTCAATATAGAAGTATATATTCATTTGCATAAATCAAAAAGATAAGTTTGATATTTGCGATTCTGATATCAGGCTTAATGCTACTTTTCTATATAATGGGCTCCACACAGTTGATTAAAAATACCGAGATGGTGTGCATCTTTTTCTTACACCTGATTTTATATCAAACCAAGACAGTGAATATCGATTTTATAATTAAATTTTCATTAACTAAAAATCTAAAAGATGTTTTGAACAAAATATATCTCTTGATATATATTGACTGATCACCTATCGGCCGCGTCTGTTTGACAGCACGATTACGTTCCAACTGGCGTGGTTCAAACTGTTTAAATTCAAATAGTTTGGACCACGAAGGTCTGAACTCTTCGCTAAAATTCAGAATTCTCCGTATGTTAAATTGTAACGATCCTTAGAGATTAGTTCGCCACCGTACAGCCTTGCATCTTATACGTGTTTTAATCATGTTTGCCACAAGCTGTGACGGATTTACAAGTAATAAGCACGAATTTGAGTTCTGTGATTACGGAAAAAAACAAATTTTAAATATTGAAAATTTGAATTTTATAAGTTTTGTTTTTGTTGTCTACTGTATGTATATCATACTCGTATAATTAAAATATATTTAACAATTAAAATATTTTCACATATTTGTACTTTATTATAACGCAAATGTTAGCTATCGCCTTTTTTGTTTTCCCTTATAGCGATAAGGAGACGCAAATGTTAAAAAATAAATACTTTTATAATTGTCCATGTTTGAGTGAAATATTATTATAACTTCTAAATTGTCTTTGCCGTAGAAAGGGGGAATGTGTCATTTTAAATGGGTACGAGGGATGAAAGTTTGGGAAACATTGTTCTAGATCTCGGGTTGGATTTGTTTGTTATATTTTCCAATTGTTCGATTATTTTGTCTGAATATCTACATTATATTATCCGATTGGTCCAAACATGGAGCCCTGCCCATTTTAATGTTTTAAATACCGGAATCCGTCAAAAATCTACAAAACTCCCTAAAGAAAAAAAGACGACACCTTTAAAGTCGTGATTTAGCTACACAGCTGTGGACAACTGAAATTTTTATGCCGGATAGTGACCGAGTTCCGAAAGCAATCGCCCAGGATTTCTTATATTTTAAGGTTAGCCGAGAAGGACTACTGGCATATCTATATCTATATCTATATCTATATCTATATCTATATCTATATCTATATCTATATCTATATCTATATCTATATAAATATATATCGTTTTTGGTAAAAACACATCATCGAGTGTAGCGGGTACTGTAAGTAAGTACCTCAATTTACTTTGATTTTCGTTAAAAATATTGCAAGTCGGTGATTTGTTTGCGAATGCGAAATTGTAAAATTAGATACAAATGAAACGCCAGAGAACTGTCATTTTTATATGCGATTATTAAAAGCATTTTATTTATATATTTCAATTAATAAGAAGATAAGAATATTGTCACTTTAGTCACTTATTAAATGTATCTACAACTTACTAACCGCTAATTTAGTGTTAACAGCTAAGCGGTTAAATAAAACTATTGAACATGAATAATCTTCATGTTTTACTTGTTTTAGCGACAGTGTTTTACTAATGTACAAGAAAATTATTATGGAGCATTGAAGGGCAACAGTAAGTGACATATGAAGTTATAGATTGTAACCTAATATATCACTTACATCATATGTCACTTATGTCATATGTCACACATGTTCGTTCTTAGAAGGGCCCGATTTTGACTTGGATATGGCATGCCTTCGTTCCGATAATTTTTCCTTTTCTTTTCTTTCTTTCTTTATTTTTTATCTTTAAAAACTAAGGTGTGTTATGTGGAAAGGCTTTTGTGTTCGTCGCACATGTTGATTGGATTTTAACGGTATAGATGCGAACGCAGATTGATAAGAAAATAACTATTTATTAACTAAAATGCTAATATTTCGCTGGTATTATATCCAGCATCTTCAGAGCACACACACAAAATTTGTTACAGTAGCGAGACAGCCGCAATCCGATGTAACAGTAGGACTAGTATGAGTAATTGTAGCGTGTAACACAAATACTAAAGTCCTGATTAGGCGTCATCTAAGTTAAAAAAAAAAAAAAAAATAGTAGTCCAAAGTTTTGAAAAAAAATTAAAAAAATAAATAAATAAGCAGATATTAATTTGGTCTTAGGATGACTGTCTTCCAAATCTTTGGTAGATTTATACAGCCATACTTGTTGAGGTTTGGAATATGTTTCAAGGCTTCTGTTGATTCCAGGAACAACCTCTGTGACTTGTAATAGCTTCTGTGCACTACTTTTGTTTTTTTTTTTTTCAACTGAATTTGGACTACTGTTTTTTTTTTTTTTAAACTTAGATGGTGCCTAATTAAATCTTTAGTTTTTGTGTTGCACGCTACAATTACTCATACTAGTCCCATTACACCGGATTGCGGTTGTCTCGCTACTGTAACAAATTTTGTGTGTGTGCTCTGAAGATGCTGGATATAATACCAGCGAAATATTAGCATTTAAGTTAATAAATAGTTATTTTCTTATCAATCTGCGTTCGCATCTATACCGTTAAAATCCAATCAACGTAAGGTGTGTTCTATTTTTTTTTTTATTGAAATAACGTTTATGGAATGAGTTCGAAGTGTGCCCCTCTAAAAAGTGCCCCCAAGTCTTCAATCTATACCTTAATCCTTAATTCCCCTGTGGATTTGCGAATATGTGGGTTTGAAAAGGGTAGATGATTCCAGTTATTTATGAGACTATATTTGTTCAATTCTACCGGTAAAGAATAAAGTACAGTACGATATTAATTAATTCTGCCAATCAGCCTATAAAAATGCAAATTTTATACAAATATAAATTTCACTTTATATTTCGTGCAAAAGCTGACACTCATAGAGGTTTTGAGTCATCACTGACCATGTTCAGATGAGTAAATCTTGGAAATCACTTTCAGGAATCGAAACACTTCGCGAACTACTGGCTGCGGAACATCGTTACGTAGACTTATCGACACTAGCATCTGAATTAGCATTTTTATTTCGATTATTTTCCTTTAAGCCTTTTAAATAACCGTCACCCAGTTTGGGTCATTAACAGATAAACATTAACATTAAACATAAACATTAACAGATCCAATCTTCAAACATTTCATTCAAGCATTTGGGTGAATTTTTTTCCATTAAAGATTTTTAATTCGGAGTACAAATTCCTACTGAAACTGTGCGTGCTACTTGGAATCCCTATCTCGAGAAAACATTCCCAGTAATTTTTTAAATTTAATTTTAAATTTATTTTTTTATTACAGCGAATATTATTATCTGAGAGAGCAGTCTTAAATTACCTGTATTTTTTCCCTATTTTAGTAACATATAGAATGCAACTCCTGTACAGAGTTGTGCTTATTATAAGTATAGTATATTACACTTTTTGTTTTTATGCATCAGATCTTGTCTACACAAGACAACTTATCTAAAAAATTCCAAATTTTTTAGTTAAAAGGCAAAAGCAACTTTTAACTAAATAAATAAAACAAGAATTAAACAAGTAGCTCCGTGGATGTGGCGTTTGCATACCACGGCGCTTGGCCGCACGAAGGAAGACTTGGTTTCGAGTCTAGTCGGCGACTAGAGGAAATTTTTCTAAGCCTTTTTTCGACCGGTTCCTGAGTTAGTCGATCTCTGGCACGGGCAAGCGGGTTTTTCCTCCCGGAAACTCGGGTTTTTCGTCCCGTAAACTCAAGAAAATTGACCGTGGAATCCACATTATTTTCAGACATTAAATATATTGTGTTATGGTTAGGGACCACGAGATGGCAGCACATTTGAGCCGTCTCTCTTCACTGTGTACCGCTTAATTAGTGATAGCATTGGGCCATCTATCTCTGATTGGTACCAGTGGAGATTGAACTGTCCACTCAGTCTCCAGGAGTTAGATAGGGCTAAATGGCCTCGTCTACTCCCGTATACGGGAATAAAAAGGCGTTAGCTGTTTTTTTTTTTTTTTTTTTAAATTCTACTATTGGAACTGTCAAATCTCCTACGATTTGACAGTTCTAATAGTAGAATTTTGCCGCTCCATCCTGAGGACTCGATATTGGGATAACGTTTTCCCGCAGCACTAAAAACTATAGGTTCCAACTTATTATAGCATAAATGTTTGTAAACACCAGAGGGAGGACTGAAGAGAAAAATAATAGAAAGTTTGGATTTAAAGCATGGTTTCCCAATTTACCTCTTGATCATTCCACAGTGCGAGTGTTCCATAGGTTTCCAGCCTTTCATTTGGATGGGTTGGTTGACATAAAAAAATAAATAAATAAAAAAACGGATTAAAATCAATTAAAATAAAGTGAGATAAAAAGTAAATTAAAAGAATAATAGTTAAATTAAATTTTAAAAAATTAAATTAAATTTTAAAAAATAAAATAAATAGTAAAATTAATTAAATTAAAAAATAAATAAATAGTAAAACTTAAATTTAATTTAAATTAAATTTTAATTAAATTTAAATTTAATAAAAAATAAATTAAATTTTAAGAAATAAAAGTCTCGTCCTTATTAAATATTACGATAATGAAATTTTGCATTTGAAGAAATCTGTGTTGGGAGACTGCATACATACAGTTCAGAAAAGCTAGAATAGATTGATAACAGTTCATAAAACTACTTCAGTAATTCATTTTCGATTTCAATGGCATATATAAATCTTCAAAAACAATCTTATCACTTTATTTGATCATGTTTGATCATCTCTTCGTGCTGTACCATCATATGGATCACATTTAATTAAGTATTAAATATTAAGTAATAAACAAGTTAAGCCATTAATTCAGATATAACAAACAAATTAGCAGACAAATTCATTGATGTAAAGTGACTTTCCAAAAATAATAATAATAATGATAATAATAATAATAAAATAGCTTCAGCATTAAGCAAGTTGATATTCTTATTTAAAAGTAAATTATGAAGCAGTATTCCTTATTACAGTATTTCTGGTTCTGCTATGGTGTGTCTTGGGAGATTTTCTATACGATGACAGATGTGTTAAATAGAAACTGTAATCTTTTCTGCTTTGGAAGGGAAAGATGAGAGAAACCTTAAGACGCTGAGGTGAGGCTAATTCACTCAGAATTTGACAAACACTATTCTGAATAATTTCATAGGTTGGTTCTAAAGCGTAAATATTATTCTCATTTCAATGAACGGATGCACTTGCGCTACTAAGTGAAGGTCAAGAGACCAGTTGTTGCACTAGTAATTAAGTATATTATAGATATTTGTAATAACTAACTGCAAACAGTATTCCGTTGTTTTTTATGAAAACTAAATTAATTGATTGTAATTATTGCATAAAACCTATGAAGTTTGCATTTTCGAACGTATTTACGTACATGGTCATCTATATATTTATACTGAGTCGAACACATGCAAACACCCCTGCAGAGAGAGAGAGAGCGAGAGAGAGGGAGAGAGATTAACTTTATTTAGCAGCTAATGTTTCTGCTGAAATTTCCTGAAGGGAGTGTCCAAGACTGCATGAAGTGTCAAAGGTAAGAACTCTCTTATGAAATCTTCTTCAACTTGATTACAGAAATCTTCCTAACTGATATTTTTAAAAGTTCGTCCACGAAAGCGTTCAGAAGAAATAATAAACGCTGCAGCCGCTTTCCATTCGATCTTGTTTAATGGATCTTATTAATCTGTGACGTGGATGTGTGGAGTCTGTTTACAAATGGTCCACACACCATTAGTCGTGATTTATGTTGCTAAACAGTGCTTCAAGCCAAGCTCCTTTCTTTACCGCCACATAGTCAGTTGCCGTATGTTGCAGTGCACGGAGATGGAGGAAAGGATGTCGTGACGGCTAGTGTCGCCTGCTGACCGGACAGCTGGGATATCAAATCGACACGGCTAGTGAGCTCCATGGTTATCGGCGGTACAATTATCCGCGTCCGCAGAGATGTGTGACAAAGGCTATGTATGGTGAATAAGCCCAATGAGGTCAATGAGATGAAATTTTTGGTTTTGTTTTGAAAGTAAATAGCACCGATAATTATTATAAACTAGTCGAACAGCACTGTGAGTTTCAATCGTGTGAATTTTCAAGAATTATGTAAGGTATTCCAATTATTACATGTTATTTTCTGTTTCTGAGCAGTTAATGATTTGCATTTTTATTAAAAAATGCTACTCGCAAATTTATTGAATATATTTTTAGAATTACCAAATATTATGAGAATATTACTTTTTATATCGTGAATTTACAAAACAGTATTTTACTTTTAAAAGTAGGCACAACAGCCGCTGACAACGACTTTATGCAATGTGTCCCTTTCAAATCCTGAACTCTTCATATGGTATATGAAGCAGGAGAAGAAAATTTTGTATTAACGTCAAATTATAAAATTATACGAAAAGGTTGTGGTGATAGCTCGATGCCAAAACATAAATAGAATAGAGAGAGAGAGAGAGAGAGAGAGACTGATCGGTAGACCATTTGTTCTCTGTAATACGGTCGTTCTCTTGAACAGTATTTTTTTAGATAGTAATAACAGTCCAAATATCCCTTTTTTATTTTATGTACTTTTCAATTGTTTTATATCGAAACTAGAATATCACTACCATTATTTTCTGATATATTAACATATACAGAATGAATGCTGCTGATGTCTAAAATTAATAATCTGTGGAGTTTACAGATCACTAATGCCAACAATCTGCAGTATCCTTGGCTTTCGTAACCGGTGTTGTGCCTAAATATTTCTGTGAGTAAGTGTTCTCTCCTAGTCGGCTTCTCTAGTTACGCAATTTTCATATGAGACCAGTTAACGGATCTTCTATTGAAAGGTTCTGATGAAGGCGCTTTGCTTCCTACACTGTATTCGAACCCTGATCTTTCCAACCAAAGGGCATTTTGGAGACCGACTGAGCTACGGAGGCTGTTCTGAAAGTCTAGCGCATTTAAAATTCCATTCCTAGTTTCTTATCACCAATTTTACAGCTATTAAGCAGAATTTCAATAGTTTAATCATTCATTTCAATTCTAAGAATAGTTTATGTGTAAAAATAGTTCAAGAATAATTTAATATTAATAATAATTTAATTTTTTTTTTCAAAGTTTGAGAAAGTGTGATCATACAACAATATTTACACATATGCAATTAAAATATTATGTTTCCTAATTCTCACAAACATACAATGTAAACTCACTTCTTAATTTTAATAATAACAATAATTTATTACATTATTTTTTCATTTAATGATATAGTCACATAATAATCAGTATCATCTTTATTGTTATACACTTTACTGACTGTTATGTTACATAATCTGCATTCTTTGCTTATAAGGATTACTTGTAGATGAGTGAGGCAAGTTAATCCCACCTACTTCGAAGCTTGGGTTAGCTTTTATGAAGAGAGTGGGATTTAGCCTTCACTATTTCTGTTGTTGTTACTGTTTATGCATGGGATGTAGGCATTGGATGCTGGTGATTTGTAAAGTGTTAATAATATATTAACTTTGTTGGTATATTTTCCAGAGTTCGTATTTTAATGTTTTGTAGTTATCTATGTTTTTAAGTTTCTTGGTAGGTTGTTGAGTTGCATGGGTATCTGATGTGATCTCACAAAAGAACCGTATCAGTTGTTAAAGGGTGTAGGGATGTAGAGAGTTGTTGTAGGTCGTGTTATACAATATGTGTCTCTGTTGTTTCGATAGGTAATGTTGAAGTAATTCCTTGTTAATGTCATGTAGTGTTTCAGGTTTTTAATGTTCAGGATTCTGTGTGTCGCCATGTGCTGGTCGGATATTGGTTGTTGCGTGTAAAGTGTCCAAATCACTGTTGACACAATTTTCCTGTATAATGTATCTAATTTTATTAGGTGACTGTTTGATGTGTTTGCATAGAGTGTTATACCGTATCTGAGTAGGGATTCGCAGATACCGTGATATAGGAGTTTTTCAATGTTGGATGGAATAATGCATTTTACTTGGAAGAGTTTTGCTGCGATGATCCAGAGTTTGGTATGTAGGTATTCTATATGTTTTGTCCATTTAAGGTGGCAATCTACAGGGTGTTCGGGATAAATTTGACATATTTATAATTAATTATATTTTTCCGTAAGTTACATGTATTAACACACACTTCTCTTCATTTAAAAGTTTGGACCCTTCTTCATTCATATACAAGATGTCAGAAAGGATGGATAGCTGGAACCCACCTGAATCATGGAAGAGAATAACTTGTATCATGATGATTTGTGCCCGCCATCAAAATAAGGATATTACGACTGCTGCCCAATGCTCCCTGAATACAGTAAAAACAATCAGGCATGAACTAGAGACTTGCAATGGTGACTACGAGGATGTAGCAAGAAGAAAGATCCCTAGCAGACGATCTGATTGCGTTCGTACAGCAGAATTCCTCGCAAATCTGCAGGAACAGGTGTTGAAGAACCCTGGCATTGGAATTCGGGCTTTGTTCGTGGAGTTGCTAACTGTAGTCAAGCCCTGGATAACAAGGGTAGCCAATGGTAGGCCGTATGTATGGCAGCAGGATTCGGCCCCTTGCCACACCTCTGGGAAAAGTCAAAAATGGTTGTCTGAAAATTTCTACTACTTCACCAGTCCAAATGTTTGGCCTCCAAACTCCCCAGACCTTAACCCCATGGATTATTTTGTATGAGGCGCAGTTGAAAAAGACACCAATCGCACTTCCAGTAATACAAAAGCCCAGTTAATGGATAAAATTAAAACAGTTTTTGCGGCCCTTCCCAGGGAGACTGTAGCATCAGCTTGTTCGAGGTTCCGAAGCAGAATTGAAGCTGTGATCGATGCTAATGGTGGTTATTTTGAGTACATCTTGTTGATAGTATTGTAATTAACTCTGCCTGTAATGTTTTTTTGTCAATTCATTAAATTTAATAGATACAAAGAAGATTTTCTTTTTCCTTACGAAACTGTCAAATTTATCCCGAACACCCTGTATATATCGAGACCAAGGTATTTTGCATGTGTTACAGGTTTGATTTCGGGACATTGGCAGGTATTTTTGTAATATAATATAATATAATAATAATAATAATGGCCAATTTCTTCAAAATAATGAGGACAAAACTGACGTGAACAAGACGTGGCAATGGCTACAATATGGATATATTAAAAAAGAAACAGAAGGGTTTATTCTAGCAACTCAAGAACAGGCATTACAAACTAATGCAATGAAAGCAAAAATTTTGAACATTAATAATAACAGCAAATGCAGATTATGCGATCAGAAACATGAGATTGTAGAACATCTAATCAGTGCCTGCCTGCAATAAGATAGCTCAAACTAACTATAAATCCCCATGATCAAGTGGCCAAATGAATTCATTGGCATGTATGCAAAAAATGTCTTTTCTACTTCTGATAACTGGTGGCAGCATAAAATAGAGACTGTATTGGAAAACGAAACAGCAAAAATTATCTTGGACTTTAGAATACAACATGATCGGCATTTGGAATACAATGGACCTGAGATTCACATTTATCCAACGTCGACAGCTCTGGATTATTGATATCGCAGTACACAGTGATAACAACATTAACAACAAAGAACTGGACAAAATTACTAAATATCGAGATCTGGCAATCGAAGTTGGCCGGCTGTGGCTTAAAGACGCCAAAGTCATCCCAGTTGTTATCGGTGCACTTGGTGCAACTTCAAAGAAGCTATCCGACTATTTACAGCAATTAAACATCAACGAAGTGACTCCAAATGACCAAAAAACAGCTTTACTTGGAACAGTCCATACTTTACGACGCTACCTGACGGACTATTTCCAGATTCTTGAGTAGAATATGAATTGTTCTGTATCACCAGTAAAATTGTTGTTTAAATGATATCTTGTTTAGAATGTGTATCAATTATGTGAATAATAATAATAATAATAAAAATTTTCTTTAAATAATTTTTCTTTTTTTACATATGATACATTAATTACATATATTTGTTAACATGCGATACGTACATTGCATGTGTTTGATTACATATGGTACATACTTTTTTTTTTTTAAATCTTGGATGACATGAAATTTCTCAGCTTTAAGCTTCGAAGCTTACTTGTTAGCTTATCTGAGGATGACACCAGTTGGTTATTATTTATTGGTTTGTTTGCTGTGTTGGGAAGCTACGAAATCAAATCTATGTTTAATAGGTTTGATTTCCACTGCAGCCGTTGATTGAGAAATTCGCGACACACACACACACACACACACACACACACACACACACACACACACACACACACACACACACACACACACACACACACACACACACACACACACACACACACACACACACACACACACACACACACACACACACACACACACACACACACACACACACACACACACACACACACACACACACACACACACACACACACACACACACACACACACGATAACTTGGAATGTCTTGATGCGTCGCTGAACTGGAAGCCTGAACACGAATATATTGTGTTTCATTAAATTTGTATGGTATTTTGGGTGCGTGTTTCTTGTTCGTAGTATGTCCTTAGAGCTCTTTTCAGGCTATTATAGTTTGTAAGGTTTCTGTATTTAAAAGGTAATTTGTTTATCATGTCTGGGATGTAATATTTTTGTCATGTCTGGGAATAATAATAATAATAATAATAATAATAATAATAATAATAATAATAATAATAATAATAATAATAATAATAATTTAAGAATAGTTCAAGAATTCTAGGAAATTATAGCAAACCTTTGATCAATTTAAAGATGTTTTTTTTTTTTAAGATTGATTTGTCTATCATTGAAGGCACAGCACTGTTGGGCCGCAGGTCTTTCCCCCTTCGTGTATGATGGCTAAATAGATAAACACGCTTTTTCTTCTTCTGAGGGGGACGGGTCTTACTTTATGCATCAGTTTCCTTGCTGGATAAACTGGGTTCCTTAGAAGAAGGAAAAGACACTCGCTAATCTTGCAGCTCCATTTTTTTAACTGATGAGCCACCTTAGATTAGTTCTGTTTATAAATGTCACCTGTCTATTCTCCATCTCACATTTATCATATTTACGATCTTTAATATCTGATCAATGTTTTGATCCCATCCAGGATACGAGAAGAACCTTTATGAGATATTTTTTAGCTGAAGGTAAGTTAGCGGATCAGCATAGAGGTAGCAAGGTTTTTCCACCAGATACCAGGGTTATTCATCAGAAAAACAGACTTGCGAAGAACAGTTAATGCTCAGAATATACTGTCTTCATAGTATCGGTTACTTGGGCCATACTATGAAACTAAAACGATTTTAGTTTATTTATTTTTATAAGTAACTTTCTTTAAATTTTTCTTATTTTTTCTCTAGATACAAATTCTGATTTTTTTTTTAGCCCATGACGAGTTAAAAGCATACTGCACCACTGAATTTCAAGTTTATTATTATTAAAAATTCATTTTTGTATATTGCTTCATCCCATTCCGAGTTTGTTGAATCCAGAATTTTCTTAACATTTAGCCTCTTAGATTGTTTGTGGTTCTTCTTTATAAACATTTACACGTTTCTCTAAATTGATTTTTCGGTATTTCATAGATGATGGATACTCATTTTTATTGTATTCGAAAGGTGGTTGTTTCCTGATTTCTGTCATTTAAGACTATATATAACGTATCCTAAATCAGTTTTGAGGTACAATTTTTAACGTTTGAAATATTATAAGCCCATGTTTTATTATTATTATTATTATTATTATTATTATTATTATTATTATTATTATTATTATTATTATTATTATTATTGTAACACTATACAATAATGTAACATTATACGAGAATTTTCAACTAATATTCACAGAAATATACAAAAAAGCAACAAAACCTACACCAACGAGGCGACAAACAGACAGCAACCCATGCATAAATGACGACATACTAAATACTATTACTGAAAAAGAAAATCTATGGAAACAACTTAAAAAGTCACCCAGTAACACGCATTTACAAACCTTATACAAAAACACAAGAAATAAACTAACAACAAAAATTCGTAGGGCAAAAAGACGATACTACTTCCAAAAATTCATGGAATATAACGACAACATTAAGCAAACATGGGCAACACTCAACGAATTAATAACCCGAAAAAAGAAAACTTCAGCACAAGATTTTATTGCAAAAAGCTTCGGTCAGGAGACAAACCAAGAGGAACTTGCAGACTCATTCAACCATGCTTTCACAAACAACATCACACAACTCAAAAAAGACAAACTACTAACGATCAATTTTTATTGTATTCGAAAGGTGGTTGTTTCCTGATTACCGACACAATTACCTGATTACCTGAACTACCGACACAAAGTCAACAACAAACGATACCCATAACAAAACAAGAACTGAAAGAAGCAATCCTACAACTAAAACCAAAGCCCACTCCAGGAATAGACAAAATAAGATTCACAGACCTTAAAACACATTTTGAACAAATAAATCCAATACTTTTGAAACTCGTGAACATAATATTCGACACAGGCATTATTCCACAACAATTAAAAACTGCAGTAATTATTACGCCAATATACAAACACCACAAAAGAAACGATACTCAGAACTACAGACCAATAGCTACACTACCAGTCATCTCAAAAATTCTAGAAAAAATAACACACACCAGACTACAGAACTATTTACAGAAGTACACCATCATCTCACAAAACCAATACAGATTTCAGAAAACAAAAAGCACCATTACTTTATTAGAAGACATCGTCGACACAATAAACAAACCTCTCGACAAAAACAAGTACGCCGTCCTCATACTGCTGGACCTAACCAAAGCATTTGACACACTTGAACATGACATACTACTCACCAAACTATACTCAGTAGGTATAAGAGGAACACTGCATACATGGTTCAAGAACTACCTCTCAAACATAACACAAGTAACAAAAATAGGTACATGTCACAGTCGGAGTATACAAGTAAAACACGGTGTACCTCAAGGTACCATATTATCACCCACTCTATTCAACATATACATTAACGATGTTCATAACATACCCATAAGAAGTCAAATATTTCAATACGCAGATGACACTGCACTACTAGCAATCCACGCAGGCATTAACACAGCTCTTTGCAAAGCACAACAAGACCTAAACGAAATCACAACATACTTCCACCAAAACGCAATTCTAATCAACGGCACCAAAACACAGATGTTGATAACACACAACCCAAGAATCATACGCCCTACATCACTATCGATACATTGTCACACATACTGCTGCATCAACAGCAAAAACACCTGCCAATGTTCCGAAATCAAACCTGTAACACACGCAAAATACCTCAGTCTCTATATAGATTCCCACCTTAAATGGAATACCTATAGATTCCCACTTTAAATGGAATACCTAAATGGAATACCTACATATAGAATACCTACACACTAAACTCCGGATCATCGCAGCAAAACTCTTCCAAGTTAAAGATATTATTCCACCCAACATAAAAAAACTCCTATATCACGGTATCTGCGAATCCCTACTCAGATACGGAATAACAGTCTATGCAAATACATCAAACAGCCACCTAACAAAATTAGAAACACTACACAGGAAAATCGTGTCAACAGTGATCTGGACACCTTACATGCAACAACCAATATCCGACAAGCATATGGCGATACACAAAATTCAGAGCATTAAAAACCTGAACCACTATATGACATTAACAAGGAATTATTTCAACATCACCTACCGAAACAACAGAGACACATATCGTATAACACGACCTACAACAACTCTCTACATCCCCACACCCTTTATCAACTCATACGGTTCTTTTGTGAGATCACATCAGATACCCACCCAACTCAACAACCTACCAAGAAAGTTAAAACACGTAGATAAATACAGAACATTAAAAAACGAACTCTGGAAAATATACCAACAAAGTTAAGAAACATTAACACTAATATACACATCGCAAATCACTAGCATCCAATGCCTACATCCCATACATAAACAGTAGCAACAACACAAATAGTGAAGGCTAAATCCCACTCTCTTCATAAAAGCTAACCCAAGCTTCGAAGTGGGTGGGATTAACCTGCCTCACTCATCTACAAGTAATCCTTATAAGCAGATGCAGAAATTTGTATGAATAATCACTCTTTCTCAAACTTTAAAATAAAAAATAAAAAATATATATAAATAAAAATTAATGAGAAATAATAATTGTAATTATTACTATTATTAATTGTTATTATTACAAATGAGAAATAATAAAATGTTAAATTTTATTTTAAATTTTAATTAATAATTAAAAACATCTGTAATAATCATCAATATGAATATTATAATAATATGCGTTATAAACAGTTATTGTTATTATTATTTTAAAAAAAAATTATGTACGAGAAAGTATTTGTTATGCATAATTGTGTTCATATAATGTATGTAATTTATCTGAAAAAAAAATGTAATTTTTATATTTTTCTTAATTTCTATAATTTTATAATGTAATTATTATATGTATGCAAGACATAATAAAGTGTTAAAAATTATTATTATATATATTTTTTAAATTATATTATTATATATTTTTTAAATTATATTATTATATATTTCAAAGATATATATTATATATCTTTCAAAAAGCATTATCATAAACTTTGGATCGCATTCAACGCTTTTGTTGTTTTAAACACAGTTTTTCGCTACTCTTAGTATGAAATAGCGGCAAATTATTAATATCCTTTCTTTTATGAATACTTGTTTCAATACTTGTGAAGTCGAAGTTTGTAGTGGCTTTTCATTAATAATTACCACTTATACATCGAATTTCTGTAATATTCTGTGTTTATGCTTATATTCTGATGAGAGCCAAGAGTGTGAAACAGCTAGATTGTCGGAAATACTCATTAAAGGAAAATGTTCGAATTCCTTGGCAGAATGAACGGTTTTTAAGTAGTGCAAGACAGAAGTAACTCGTATGAAAGGTGATACTCTCATAACCTAAATCAGTTTCGAAACTAATCTACGGCTTATGAGAGGTATTTTATTCTATGTAAGCAAATGTACTTTTGCGTACTTATTTTTTTTCTTTTAATAACTTTAAATATATTCAATATAGTAGCCAATATGCTCTTTCTTGTCGTTCTCTCTCTCTCTAGATGAACTTATATATGTATATATATTTATGTAGAAACAAAGAGTTAGTGAAGTTATCTCCGTGGTCTGAGCAGATAATTACCTATAATCCTTGCCTTTTTTTTTAAATTTTTTTTTTTATATTTAACCTTACATACAAAAGTCTGGGATTCAATTCTTTCTGATTCTGATGTGTAGGTCTTTGAACAAGTACCACTGTTTGTGTGTTTGTATTCTTTTGTTTGTCAATTGTCGTCTCTCAAAGAAGTCCTATACTTTGTTCGTAATACAGACACCAATTGTCAGTTATTTTTTGAATCCAATTACTTTTCATTTGGAAAAATAAATATTTTCTGCATTTAGAAGTTTTCCATGAAGAATATTTCTTTATGATTAGGATAAGGATTAAATTATAATTCTTTATTGTAATCATGGAGATTTGATAATATTATATTTAAAATAAGATCACGTCTATTTTAGATTCGTGTAATTTGATTAATCAGTTAGTCAACTGCATTTCTCTGATTACTCTGATAGTGCGAACTTCAACTCAATTTCTGTATATGTGGGATGAAGTATTGTTCTTCTGAAATAACTTGAGCACTGAAGGTATTTCAGGAGAAGAATATTCGATTGAACATTCTTCTCTGATAAGAATTTATTTTAACAAAGCGATGGTCCAGTTTTCATGATATCTCCTGTTTTATCATATCATTAGCTTCACTTGATAGCGAACATAATTTAATTAACCAAATAAAAAAATGTTTCACCTTTGTTCATTTGCAAACAAAATAGTTACCTACAAACATCTGTTTGTAGGTATCTTTAAATAGTAGGTGCATTATGGAAAGATGGGGTTTGAAAACTTGTGTTCAATTCTCCTCAAGGCCCTGAATAAGTTTCCCCCATATAACTAACTGAGAGGAGAACAGTTCTTATTTGATGCCAACTGCAATTTTCGAAACTCCACAGTTGGCATAATGCACTCGTGCATAAGGCGTTCCCCAGGCATCCGCATACAACACTTTCTGTCATATAATACATTCAAATCGGATGAATGAGCGCCTATCCGATTAGGGGAAAAAAGTGTTCATTCCTGTACGTGTATTCCATCACTAATTCTGATCCTTATAAACTCTTTCAAATTATTTTTGAGTATTTTCACATTAGAATGCCGAGAGTTTCTTTCTACCATTTCGAAGTTTTCCTGGGCACTTTCCTAAAATTGTTCTCGAACATTTTCGTTAGTTCATAATATTTCCTTTATATGATTTTGCGTGGCTCTGAATTATTATTTTAATCATATTTAAATAACAGCTATCTCAGCATAGTATACATCACTGTCGTCTTCCACGTACCATGCATGTAAGACAGCAAACCGATATACCTCTAAACCTAATCGCGGAGAGCTTTGATTTTGGAAAGTGGTTTTAGCATGTGATGTCATACCGGTGGCATATCCTTTCCTGAAACAGTTAAAAGTCTGCGTCACCCAAAAGAAAGTGGTGACAAAATTTCATGATCATTAATGGAATATACAAATCTTTACAGGCCAACAACTTTCCAAATATCATGGCTTTCGTAACCTTTATTTTTATTAGAATGCTCTGGTTATTCTTGTGACTACTGAATATATATTGTTCTCTAAAATGCTCTCATTCCTTGGCTAGTTTGCCGACATTATATATATATATATATATATATATATATATATATATATATATATATATATATATATATATATACCAACAGACTGGCTAGCTACCCAAGATATTTACTATACAGGATGGCCAGGCAGATAAAGTTCCGCTTTGCAACCGACAGGACATGGTTTCAAATCACAATAGCAAAGATGATTCTGAAAAATTGTAAATGCTTTCCATTTTGTGTGTGACGCCACTACCAAGTTGTTTTAAAACATATCACATTCTGGAGTACGGCTCTCAGTTTATTTCTGTCGCGTGTGTGTGTGTGTGTGTGTGTGTGTGTGTGTGTGTGTGTGTGTGTGTGTGTGTGTGTGTGTGTGTGTGTGTGTGTGTGTGTGTGTGTGTGTGTGTGTGTGTGTGTGTGTGTGTGTGTGTGTGTGAAACCGTACATACCCTTACTGAATGAGAGAACAGGAAATTTTGTTTTATATCTTAATAAAAAATTCAAATGGACTTATGTTGTTGAAATTATGCTGAAGGAAAGAATCACTGTTCATATTTTGTTCGTGAATTATCCGAACGTAAGATTAAAAAAGAAAAAAAAACCAGAATCTCAAGTTGTTCAAAATTTATCAATGCTTATAATGTATTTCCTCCAATTCCAGAGAAAAAATCGCTATGTTAGTCAAAGCAAGTGGACAACAAGAATTGAGGGCTTTACATCACTTAATAACACCTGCCACACTTGCTTCGTGTAGTTCCATACTTGTTTTCAGCAGCCACTACATATCTAAGGCGTTGGATGCTGACTGTTCAGCCACCGGAGGCCAACAAATCATCCGGTGATTGTTGAAAACGTTGCGATAATTGGCGGTTAGCACAGCCCAAGTGTGCCCCCCCTCTACTGGCTCTAATTTCTGGACAATAATGAATGTTACTACACAGAAGGGGGAAGAGAAATCCCCCAATGACACCAGCACCTGCATAGACAGAAACCGGAGTGTAACTATGTGGTTATCGATGGGGGAAGGGGGTTGAAGGTGTTACACGGAACGAAATCGTTTACTGGATGCAAACCCCAAGGCGACGCTTTCTTACTAAGTCAGGGGAGAAGTAATTGAGTTCTTTCACGCATGCGTTGTCATACTTTTTTGAAATTTTCAGTCTTGTAGGTCGATTTGTTATTTCCATTGTTTTTCTTAACTAAAAAAATAATTTTCCCGTTAAGATTTTTTAAGCGTAAACAACAATAGTTTTTTTCCCCTTCTCATACGTGAACATATTTTTTACGCGCAAACTTTGTTTTACTTACTTAGTAATTAGATTAAATCTAAGTATAGCATTTTTTGGTATCTTTAACGTATATAATACCGAAGGTAAAATACTTTCTACATCTTTCTCTCATCCAGAGATTTTATTAAGAAGGTCAAACACCTTTTGTCTACCCGTCTTGTGCACCCGTCTTGCATACTAGATATATATGATTTCTGCATTACTTTAACCTTGTTTGCATTACTTTAACCTATATATATATATATATATATATATATATATATACACGAAAGTACCCACTTTTATCGTGTTTGTAGAGAATACATGCCCACGATATCAATACTCTCTCATCTCTTTTAGGAAATGTTCAGATATTTCCAGAAAAGATTTTATTCATTGGAAGCATAATCAGAGTTAGATGTTTAGATGTGTTATCTCCATAATTATGATGCATTATACATATTGCAATTATAACTAGATATCTAGTGCACCCGTCTTGATAATATATGTTACCGGTCAAATGTGAAAAGCAAGCATTCTATAGAATGCTTTTGCCAAAAATATGTTTTTGGCAAAAGTTTTTTTTTTTAGTTTTTGGTTAATTTCATACTTTGCCAAAAAAATGTTTTTTGGCAAAGTATGAAATGTCTATTTTTTTTAATATTTTACATACTTTCCCTAGGCATTATATAGAATGACAAATGCTATTTCGGATATAATTTCATTTTGAAGTTTTAAATTTTGCCGCCATGGGAAGGTTAGGTTAGGATAGGTGCTGGCGGTTGTTATGAGTGTGACAGACGATGGTTTTCACCGACTTGGAAATTATTAGGTTAGGTTTTGAAGTTTTAAATTTTGCCGCCATGGGGACGTTAGGTTAGGACAGGTTAGGTTATGTTAGGTGATGGTGATGTAACAGACAAGGGTTTTTACCGACAGACGATGGTTTTTACAGACTTGGAACTGCTGAAGGAAATTTAAACCAACTCTATGCCAGATCACAATTCACTTGATGGCTCAAGGACTTACTGAGATTTGGAGACGTTCCTGTCCACGAAATAGGTCTCCGGTCAGCCGCTCCCAGGTTCCCCTCAAGTTCACCTCACGAACCCAGGCCAAGGGTTCGTGAGGTGTACTTGCAAGACCAAGTGCCGAAATTTGAAGTGCTTTTGTATGAAAAAGGCAGTTAAGTACAATTCAAAATGCCATTCCAGAACGTCTCCAACTCTCAGTAAGTCCTTGAGACATCAAGTGAATTGTGATCTGGCATAGAGTTGGTTTAAAATTCCTTCAGCAGTTCCAAATCGGTAAAAACCATCGTCTGTCACACTCATAACAACCGCCAGCACCTAACCTAACTTAACCTAACCTAAGCAAACCTATCCTAACCTAACCTCCCCATGGCGGCAAAATTTAAAACTTCAAAACCTAACCTAATCATTTTCAATTCGGTAAACCATTGTCTGTCACACTCATAACAACCGTCAGCACCTAACCTAACCTTCTCATTGCGTCAAAATTTAAAACTTCTAAATGAAAATATATCTGAAATAGTATTTGTCATTCTATACAATGGCTACGGAAAGTATGTAAAATATTAAAAAAAAATAGACATTTCATACTTCGCCAATAAACGCCTAGGAACACTATAGAATGTCTAGGCATTCTATCGAGTTCCTAGGCGTTATTTGGCAAAGGTGTTATATATATATATATATATATATATATATATATATATATATATATATATATAGTTCCTAGGTGTTATATATATATATATATATATATATATATATATATATCATCATCCATATCAAGGATTTAGGCCTAGCATGGTCTGTTCCGGCCTTAGAAGTCATCGTTTAAGAGGACGTCCTGGTTTTCTTTTTCCTAATGGCTTGTACTTTAAGGCTTGTTTGGTAATCTTTCTGTTTTCATTCTTTGAACGTGTTCCATCCATTTATGTTTATATTTTATAATTTCTTCTATTACTGGTTCCTGGTTTAATTCTTTCATAATTTCTTCATTTCTTTTGTGATCAAATAGGGTATACTTTGCGGTTTTTCTCATAAACTTCATTTCTGCTGTTGTTAATCTTTGTTTGTCTTTTTGTTTTATTGTCCAGATTTCGCTTCCATGCATTAAGACTGGTAGGACTAATATATTCTATACTTTTAGTCTGGTTTGTTTTTGAAGTAAGTTTGGTTCAATTATATAGTTAATTACACCTGTTATTTTTAAATATTTTGCAATTTTTACGTTTATATCTTTTTCATTTTCATATGTGATTATACATCCTAGGTAGTTAAATGAATTCACCTGTTCTAAGATCTTGTTATCTATTACTATTTTAGTTCTTGCTGGATCTTGTCTTTTAAAGGCCATAGTTTTTGATTTTTCTGTTGATATTATCATACCATAATCTTTGGATATCTCACTTAGATCTAAAATAGTTTTCTGTAAGTTATCTTCAGAATTTGTAATTATTACTTGGTCGTCGGCAAAGAGGAGAGTGTTTAGTTTACTGTAGGAGAAAGTTTAATTCCTTGATGTAAATTTTATTCCATTTTATTATTATTTCATTAAGTAGATATTAAAAAGAGTTGCTGAGATGGGACATCCCTGTCGGACCCCTTGGTTATCTCTCTCGTATATGATAGCTCGTGATTTAATCTTATTTGTATTTGATTATTTTCATATATACTTGTGATAGCTTTTAGGATATTATTTGGTATTTGTCTTTCTTTTAATATGTTAAATAATATGTTTCTTTTAACTTTGTCAAATGCTTTTTCAAAGTCAATAAATGCAATATGTGTTTCTAAATTGTATTATCTTCTTTTCTCTATTATTAATTTTAGGCAAAAGGCCGGGTCTATACATGATCGTCCTTTGCTAAATCCATTCTGTACTTCTAAAATAAAGTTTTCGGAATATTTCATTAGTTTGCTATTTAAGATTCTGTTATATATTTTGTAAGAGTAATTTAGTATATTGATACCTCTATAGTTTTTAGGGTCATCTCTATTACCTTTTTTAAATATAGGAATCACAATTGCTTTTTTCCATTCTATTGGGGGATACCAATTGAATACATTTTATTTAAAAATAATAAGAGTCTTTCTTTGAATCTTTTTTCTGCGTATTTATATAGTTCTGAACCGAGCTTATCTTCTCCAGCTGATTTTCCGTTTCTTGTTTCTTTCAGGCTGATTTCTAATTCTTCTTCAGTTATTTTCTTTTCATTTTCGTTAATTGTTTGCCAGTTGTCTTTTTTAAAATATTTGTGTGTCCACAATTCTGTGTAGTAATTTAGAAATTCTTCTAATTTCAATTTGGTGTTTAATTTTATGTTTTATTTGGTATCTGCATTTAAGTGTTTCAAAATCTTATATACATTGGGTCATATTTTATATAAATCATGTTCTCAATTAGAAACAAATTTGTTCCATGATTCTCTGTCTTTTACTGACTTCTCTTTTAGCTATGGCTCTTATTCTTTTATAATCTATTTCATCTTCTAATCTTTTACTGCTTAACCATTTGTGATAGACTCCTTTTTTCTTTTTGAGTATTTCTTTCATTGTATCATTCCAGATCTTCAGTTTTTTCCTTTTATTGAATTTTTTGGTCTTTCCTAAGCTTTCCTTTGCTGCGCATGTAGTATCGTTTTTATATTAAGCCATTCTATTTCTATTTCTTCATTTTGTTTTATTTTATCTAGATATTGGTTAATTCTTTGTTCATATAGCCATTGTACATTTGTGTCATTCAATAGTCTAGTTTTATAAACAAATGTTTCAAATTTTCTTTCTGTTCTTGTTACTTGTACCCATTTAGGTAGTAATCTTAATTTTATTTTACCAAGGATGTAGTCACTGCTTATTTCATATCCTCTGTGAACTCTAACATCTAGTGAAAATTTTGATGTCTTTTCATTTAATATAAAGTAATCTAATATTGATTTCCATCCTCTTGCTGCCCAAGTAATATATATATATATATATATATATATATATATATATATATATGAGTGAACCTGCTTAGGATGCCGACGGTTAGAAACAGTATTAAGAGTATGCGACTCATTGCATATTTTGAGAGTTATTTAACATAACTCTTACAATATGAATGCGTCGATTATCAAAATGTATGCAAATTGGTGTTGCTAATTTGACTGTTTTAGTTATTTGACTTGACCGTTTTTATTTCTGTCCCTTTAATGATATTGTTTGGATGCAACATCTCAGTACTGTAAGTTTGGATTCAGTTTTTCAAATTAAATTATTGTTTTTGTAGAAGTTGGTTACGTTTTTAGGAGGCACTACAAGTTTTACATGGATTTTCTCAGGAAAACTACGGACTCTCTGCTATTTCGAGAAAAGATTTTATTCATTGGAGACATAATCAGAGTTAGATTTTTTGATGTGTTATCTCCATAATTATGATGCATTATACCTATTGAATTGTAACTAGATATCTAGTTCACCCGTCTTGATAATAATAATAAAGAATCTCATCGGTTCCCTATGAGATGAGACCGACATGCCAGCTCGAAAAATTGGGAAAAAAAATTCATATACACGAAAAACGAATTAAGGAGAAACGAAGTGCGATTAAATGTGGGCGGGGTGGGTGGGAAGATTGACGTCGAATAAACTACTGAAGCTTTGCTACAAAAAAGCTACTTTGTAGCAAACAGGCAATTAGCGTTTGATAATTATGATGCTGTCGAAGATATTAAAACTGAAACAGATTTAGGGAGGTTTATTTATATATTTTAGTCCTTAAAATATTTTTGCTGAAAATCTACACACCCGTGATATGCCTGATAATTCGTAGTAAAACGGAGGGAATAATAATAATAATAATAATAATAATAATAATAATAATAATAATAATAATAATAATAATAATAGCAACTCCATGTTCATTTTCTTTGATAATTTAAAGGCTGCGATATAACAGCAAATGTTGATTAGACCAGACTGAAAAAATTCTGGAAAGTAGCTAAAAAATTCGCACTCCTGAAGGAACCCCATTTAAGTGTTTAGTCTGTGCGAAGGTAATGTATGCCTACGGAATGAGAAGCAAAAAATCTAAATAGGCGTTTACGCATTTTGTAAATCTACCGTGAGTCAACAGCAGGTAAGCGACTTCAGTTTTTCAGAGGAATTTATTCCTGCCACGAAGCAATCCAAAACTTCGTCAATTTCTCCCAATCTTGTTCCTAATCAGTTCAGAGATGTTTTCTGCGACTCTGTAGAATCATGGTTAACGAATTCATTATCAGTTTCTCTTACATTACATAAGTTAGCATGATTGAGGTAGATCTTTATCAGAATTACAGAGTGGTGAAGTATATTAAATTAAATTTGCAACCTTTTCTTTTGAATTATTTTCAATCATTCCGTTTTGCATTTTTCAAAGATCTGAATGCTTAACTGTCGGTAAAGAAATTATTTTAAACTCTGTAAATGTTTAGTGTAAGTCACAGTAACTGAAGTTTGAAGGGCACTGGTTGGCAATCCACTTCTGGTCTGCGGAATGCAAGTTGTTAAATGAATGAAATTTATCTTGTGTAAAGAATCCAGCAAAACAAAGAAACTCCCAAGAAACAGATAATTTGCACACATAATTATACAAAACTTACATTCCTTTATGATTTGCCCTAATCCAAAAACATGAAAGCAATAAAAGTTTCCATGTTTTTTTTTTTTTTTTTTTTTTTTTTTTTTTTTTTTTAAACATGAACCTGACGATCCGCAATTCTATATCTTTACTTAGTTCAGAATGTGGGCGTTGCATTTTACTACTTTTGGTGTATGTGTGATGCTGACTATCTTGATGACTTAAGATCCTGGCAAAACTGGCTATAATAAATCAATAACGGCTTCAATATTGTTATAGAAACAGTTGTTCGAATGATGTCTTTAAGACAAGTGTGGAAATACGCAACTCTCAATTACGATTTGAAATATTCTGGTGAAATATTAATTTAATTTTCACTTGATCTTTAAAATAAATAAATTAATAAAAGAAACAAAAGACAAATTAACGATTCAATACATTTTTTTCTAATTTCCTAATCAGGGAAATGCAACTTTATTTTTTTCCCTTTATTTAATTTTTTTATTTATGTTTCTGGCTTCGTGGTTTAATCAACCGTTATTTTTCTTCTTCATTTCAAAATATATTCAATCTATCTATCTATCTATCTATATATATATATATATATATATATGCTTTATTATTATTTTTTTTTTATTTTATTTTGCAAGTTCCAATGATAAAATATCCTACAGCAGTCTTTATTGCACTTTTTTATCCACCTATTCGGGGAAAAGCAGGTAAAACCTCACTAAAAAAGATTTTTTTTTTCTCGCTTCCTTCCATGAAATGAACACAACTCAGCCACCTTTCTTCTCTTTTTTTTTCTTCCTTTTTCTTTTTTCCCGACACAAGGCGTTGACAGGTGGCATATTCATCTCAATTGCATTCTGTTGTTGTCGAGTCCGGTGTAGAACGGGAAACTATATCCGTGAGTCATTTTGTCGGTATCTCCATGGTAATTTGTCAGCACGTCAGTCGTGTCTTCAGTTACTCACTGCCGATACACGGTGACTGTCCACCCATCCCTGAAAGACGAAATTATTGACCTAGGTGAGAAAATGGGGGAGGGAATAACTTCGGAGAACGGGATACTCGGATGATTACATGGCAGGTAGTGAGTATAGAATAAAAAAAAAGGGAAAAGAAAAAGAAGAAAAAAACACCAAGGGTACCTTTTCATTCAATTTGTCTTCCGACCACAGTAACTCCCTTTGCCTGCAGCTATAAAGTTGAAGAAAGAGAAGTAAAACATTACTAGAACTTCGTCTGCGGCGGAAAAATCTCGATAATTATAGCTCGTTCCTATTTGTTTCAGAAGCATTCACGTGAAGCACAAGTTTCATAATACGATCACTCGTGAAAATTGTCAGATGTGTAAACTTCCTTAGTCAGTAACAACAATGAATTATTGTTATGTTTCAAATTGAACTAACTCGGTCAACCTGTAATAGCTAGCTTTTGGAGCGTACACATTACACTTTCAAATACAGCGATGTGCTTTATTTTACAATAATTTTGATACAGAAAAAAAAAAAAAGAAATCACCCACTTAAGTGAAAAGAATTCATCATAACAAACACGTTGCCTTTCTATGCATTGCATTCTAGTACTTATAATTTTATTACTTTTTGCGATTATTTGCGATTATGCATCCTGTTCTTTAACTTCTTATTCATATGGTATATATAGGGAATTGTGTTTCCTGTATGCATGTAGTCTTGTTCTTATTAAACGTAAATTTAATAAGATCTGATTGTGATAAACATTTTCAATCTATGAAGTTTGTTAAATAACAGTGGCCAGTTAACATAGCAGCAAAATGAATGCTTGAATTTTTATAGTTATACGTTTCGACAATTTTTATATGAGCTTTATTTTGAACCTCACCTGTATGAGCCATTTGTTGGCTTTATGTAAATAAGCACAACCAATATACATGTAAGCGCGCAATAGCACATGTATCATTTTATTTTTATTATTATCAATATTTTTACGTATACACATCGGCTATTGCAACCAAATAAGTTATTTGGCTTATAAAACTAATTTTTGTTAATGATAGAACGGATAGTCTTATCTCCAAAGGCTCGCAATATCTGTTAAAACATGTGTTCTCTGGACTGCGTGGAGAGTACAAAGATTCCGGGTTGGGTGTTTCCCTGGCACAGGCTATATTCGCTGATACTAGTGGAGAGACGTCTATGTGCCATCGCCTCTTGAAAATTATTATTGACAGGAGCATCCTCTGAATTCCCCGAACATTAAGTTCTCGCATTTGTGTTAGATGCAGTCAATGTTGTTCAACTTTTATCAAGGGGGAACCAAGGAGTTAATGAAAACATTCTGGTAAACTACCTGCAAGCGTCTTCTTATATAAAAGGAATCCCAAGCCAAGAGTGTGGACGTTTTGACTCATTTCATTCTACCTTTCACTGGCATAACTGAAATCTAGATTCATTAGACCAATAATCTTTTTTCCAGTTTTGATGGTCGTCTGCCAGTATAAGATAAGGTTTCTAGTGACTTTAGCAGAAAACCTCTGTTGGTGAAACTCAAGAATGAACAAGAACATGAATTACAGTGCTTCCGTGTATTTTGACATTTTATGTTGTTTGTTGCAATTGGGTTCTTCACTATCTTTCGTTATCGCCATCTTTTCGCCTTGTACATCATTTAATGCTTTCCACTCGCTTCCTTTCCTCCCCTCGGTTGTTTTGGAGCGCCACTACTTTTCATCATTTTCGTTAATGGTGTTCACAACTCATTCAAAACTGATTAAATCGACGTTTTCATTTCGGTCTGAGGTATTCGGAAATATATTGTAGACAATTATTGCTTCACGTAATGATAACCACGTCCTCTTGCAAACGTATGGAATAGTCTATAACCCTCTGTTCTGAAGTGTTTCTAAGTAATTCCTCGGTGTTTATATTTAGGCAACATAATTCACAGATATTAAACTTAAATTTATGTAACAGTGAAAAGTTATGATTATCCTTTAATAAATCTCCGACTGCACCAAGTTTTCGCCTTCTCCTTTCTGCTAATTCGCCAGGGACTCCTCTGCCACAAACAATTACCGTGGCAGAGCACACACCGTTCTCCCACCGAGAGTGGTTGTCTGTCTAGGAGATCACGTATGAATGCCAGGATTCATTTTGTAATTAAAACGGCAAATGGGGGGTTTGAATGTGTAGTTTAATATTTGCTAACCTACAATGTTCAATTAACGGAATTATTCGGTCACGTGCCAGCACAAATGACGACTTGGGGCGTTTCTCTCTGACGCCTTCAAGCACGACTACCTTCTGTAATTGTACTTTCTGTTCAGTTTCAGACGTGATCGGATTTGTTCACACAGTAAGCTGTAATTTACCTCATCCTTAGCTCGATCCTTTTAGTGAAGAATGGAGGGGGGAGGGAGTTATGTGCGTTAGCGATATCCATAAAGTTCTGGGCAATTTGTACATATCACTTCATTTAAGCGGAATCGCTCAAACTTTCGATTTAGCGTAATATGAATTACCAAGACCGCACTGCATTTACTGAATACTTCGAATATTATTACAAACAAGAAAAAAAAAACGATTTAGATAATAGCAGAGACACCGAACCATAATTAGAAGTTAGATGGAATTTCTAGATTAGGTAAGGGTGGAGAGATCGACTAACACATAAAAACGCTCTTTATCTATCTGCACATCTAGATTACCCAAGCCCTTCCCCTCTTTCTGTCAAGAGGGAGTCGACTGTGTTCCCATAAGAGAGAGAGTGAAC
The DNA here is from genome assembly GCF_054136105.1 of Typopeltis vanoorti. Lineage (NCBI taxonomy): Eukaryota > Metazoa > Arthropoda > Arachnida > Uropygi > Thelyphonidae > Typopeltis > Typopeltis vanoorti. The sequence goes on from NC_143550.1 coordinate 10,421,327, forward strand.
GAGAGAGACAGAGAGTCCAGACCAGGTAGATATCATATAGTATATAATGCATGAAATAATTTGATCAGTTAGATTTATTTCTTATTTGCTTTAAATTTAACCACGATCGAAATAAACAACATTCTGTGACAACCCCCTTTTAACCGCGAGCATCTTCATTAGATATGAATAATAAAACAAATCATAATTTATTAGACAAAAGTTTTGATGTGCATAAATATTGGATTTTTTCACTTAAAAGATTAATTTTTACATATTTAATTACTTTTATTAGTGTTTTTACCACCTTCTTTATTAAGTATCTCTCAATCTCCGTGACTGTTGATTCTATCGCCGTTGTTAGATGAGTCTGAGAACTGACTCAGAATCAAATTAACACAAATAAGAGCTTCTAGCAGATTTTTTCCCCTTTTAACTCTTAATAATTTTTAAATTTAGATTTACATTTGCAGAACCGTTCTTTTATTTGATGATATGTCTTAATCTTACTTTTTATCTTAATTGCTCATTCATAAAAATATTCTTCCACAAATGAGTCGAAATAATTATTTCTTTGAATTAACAGATGTTCAGTAAGTATTTCAGATTTGCGACTGACTCTTTCGTTCCATCGCTAACCTTCGTGTCAAAATAATTCATTTTCTCAAATGTATTGGACGTTTGAATATTTTATGCACTTATTTTCGAAGCACTGGGATTTATTGGAGCCTTTAATTAACATCGAGAGCTTATTAATTATATATTTCTTTTATAGTCCGAGATTTATTGAAACTACTGTAATTAATGCACTTTCGTTATAAATTATTCATATTTAACTTGCATTTTAATTACCTTCGAATCCTTCCAATATACCTTATAATCCTTCGAATATACCAACTTATGAATGGTTATCAATGATTCATACTTGTGAGTTTTTTCAGTCGCAAAAGTTGTTTAATTCAAATGATTAAGTAAAGCATGAAAATCTGAAAATAATAAGTGCTTGTCATTAAGCTGAGGACGTACGCTATCCAGTCAAAAATATCCCGAAGCCTCCTCAATCTAACTCTCATTCTAATATGAAGGATATTGATATGGAGTTGGCCCAACCTTTGCTGCTGTAACAGCTTTCAGTCCTCTGGAGGGTTGAGATCAGGGCTCTGTGCAGGTCAGTCAAGTTCTTCAACCATCCCTG